>NC_133461.1:90642235-90950176 GCF_048565385.1 Saimiri boliviensis
GATAATGCCTATCTCATGGAGTTTATGAAAATGTCATGGATTAATGTAAGTAACACTCTTAAAATAGTCCATCAATCACTGTTTAATAAGTAGTAGCGATTATTAAAGTGAGTTGCAGAAAAAAAAAAAAGAAAGAAAAGAAAAAAAAACTTTGTAAATAGAATTTCGCTGATTCTATTTTGAGACTTAGTTCAAACTCCTTTCCTTTCTTTTTCTTTTTCTTTTTCCTGTTTCCGCTCGTCTCAGCAGACTTCCTCTCGGCTTCTGCATTCTTGCCTTCTGCCCATATGAGATGCTGTCCAGCAGGACTAGAAACACAGAGAAAAGGTATCTGATTTTCAACCTTCTGTTGTTTTAGCTCTAAAATAGAACAGAAAAAAAATACTCCTGAAAGTAGGCAACATTCCAGTTGCCCATCTCTAACTCACATCTATACATTCACGGATACTAAAAATTAGGAAGAAGGAAGGACTTCAGGGTAACATATAGAAAGAAAATCATGCAAATAATGTTTTCTTTCCTGGGCTGACCTACATCGCCTGTTACTTTGTGTGATTGCCAGAGACGTGCGAAACAGACTGGCCAGAGCACCAGGGCACTCATTGAAGAAGAAGAGCAAGTTGAGTTATGTTCATTGAGTGTCTACACCAATTGTCTAAGGGTGTAGAAGCAGTTTGTTTTTGCTGCTTCATCATCAGTCATCATAGCTCTGCCTCAAGTTCTTTCACTTTTAAAAGAGCATAATGTAAGTTTCACAGCCCGATTAATTAATCTCATTAATTTCTAGAAAATAAATGAGGTTATATAACTGTTAAATTTAAAAAAAAAAGTGTCAAAGATCTCAGGAGAGAGGCAACCAGCAAATAAATCTGACATCCCAGCAAGCATAGGGGAAGGGCTTTCAAAACCTTCTGATGTATTTTTTTTATGAATTCTTACGGAAAAAAAAAAAAGAAGAAGAAGAACTATATCCTTAGGAGGCTTAAGACAATTTAGAATCCCTTCTAAATTCTTCCTACAAAAATGTTTTGTAGTTATTTTTTAACGATAGAATAAAATATAGTTGAAAACAATTGGTGGAAACAGTGTTCCTGTCATTCTTGTAAATAAAAGAAACTTACAAGAAACAACAACTAGATGTAGGAAAATATTTTGGGTCATTTTGCTTATCCACTAACAGCGTGTAAGTCTGATGCTACATTCTATTTTCAGGTCTCTTACTCAAACTACTTGAACTTCTTTCAGCAATAAATATTTTCCAACTTATTTTGATAGATACCTATTTTTCCATTCTATCTTTAAATACTACAAACATTTTCCTTTGTTCGGTTACTTCAATTCTCTTTGGAAGTTTTTTTCTGAGGATAACATCAGTCTGATATTTATAAGACAATGCCTATTTATATACTAATTCAGTTTCCAGTGTTTCTTATTACGGCAAGTCTTAGTTTGGGAATTAATGTTATTTTGTATCTGATGCGGTAAAATAAACACATCCCTTTTTGAAGACCTCAGATTAAGATTTTTCCACTCTCCTTTAAAGCACCAAGGTGCTGAACTGAAACAAGGTGATTTTACTTACTATCCAGGGAAAACTCTGTAGGATATAACTGAAAATAATAGAGTTGACCTTGGTATCTGATGAGAATGAAGCAAACTTTAGTGCACTCCTAAACAACAATAAGCCCAGGAAGTACTAACACTTCCATTAAGTAAAGATACTTTCCCATAACCCGAAAAGCTCTTTTTGCAGACTATTTGATGATATCCACTTCACTTCTTAATAACTTGTGCTGCTTTCTATTTCAGAAAGGGACGGTTCCACGGCTAACAAACGATGGCTCGCAAATATGTTCTTCTTCACTAGATAAAACCTAACATTTTAAGATGCAGTTTACTAGATATTTGTCCAGTGTTTATACAGAAGTATACTTACAGTTAAAAAATATTTTTTCATTGTGGTAAAATACACATAAAATGTTTCATCTTAACAATTTTTAAGTGTGCAGTTCAGTGATATTAAATACATCCATATTGTTGTGTAGCCATCACCACCGTCCATCTCCAGAACTCTTCTTTTCTTTTCTTTTTTCTTTTTGAGACATAGTTTACTCTTGTTGCCCAGGCTGGAGTGAAATGGCATGATCTTAGCTCACTGCAACCTCTGCCTCCAGGGTTCAAGCAATTCTCCTGCCTCAGCATTCCGAGTAGTTGGGATTACAGGTGCCTGCCACCATACCTGGCTAATTTTTGTATTTTTGGTAGAGACAGGGTTTTACCATTTTGGTCAGGCTGGTCTCGAACTCCTGACCTCAGGTGATCTGCCCAACTCCCAAAGTGCTTAAATTATAGGCCTGGGCCATCACGCTGGGCCCAGAACTCTTTTCATCAGGAAACTCTATGTATCCCTCTTCTCAGTACTAAGCAACCACAAATCTACTTTCCGTCTCAATTATTGTGAGTGCTCTCAGTACCTAAGTAAAATCATACAGTATTTATCTTTTTTCTTTGTGACTATTTTGCTTGACATAATATCCTTCAGTTTCCTCTGTGTTATAGTATGTGTCAGAATTCCACTCCTTTTTAATTAAGGCTGGACAAGATTCCACTGTATTTACCACATTTTGCATCTCTATTCATCTGCTAATGGATACTTGGGTTGCTTCTATGTTTTAGCTATTGTGATTAATGCTGCTGTGAATATATATGGACAAATATCTCTTCAAGATCCTGCTTTCAATTCCTTTGGGCATATACTGTCAACTGAAGAATGACGAGGTTCATAAATTTACAAAGGGGATCTCCATTTCTCATAGTTTTGTAGCCTTTCTGACAAGCTGGGAAGCATAGTCTCTGGCCAGAAGCCAGAAACAGCCACTTCGAGGGAAGGGCAAAGGGAGCTGAAATTTATGCTGAGCAACAGGGGATACACAAGGAGTCATGAATATTTATGCCAGTAGGAACATGTATGTGTGCAGTTGAGCTTCATGCCCCTTCATGGGTCCCATGTACAAAAAAATGGCAGCATTAGCATGATCCAGGGGTGGAGTTTTCAACTGTCTGATGTCGAAAGGTAAGAATGCACAGAAAACTCTTACTGTGCATTCTCCATAGACTGGCCAAAAACTCTGTGGTTGGTGGTCTCTTATCAGAAAGAAATGCTGATCAATTGTTTTTGTGAAAACCACAAAAGGGAGGGGAAACAATCAGGCTGCTGGTTGATATCAGTAATAGAGTCTTTAGAAAGGACTGGTTTCTCGTTAGCCCAGAGGAAAGAAAGCCTAACTGTGACTGGCAAGGGAAGGGGTATAAGAGGTCTCTCTGACCTCCTATTCCATCATGGCCAAGAACTCACTATTTTTTACTGAGTTCTTGTAAACTCAGTTACTCTGGGGTTTCCTTGGCCAAGCAAAGGTCCTGTCAGTTGGTTGGGGGGCTTAACATTTCATTTTTATTCATCAATACCCAGAAGCGAAGTTTCGGGATCACACGATAAGTCTATTTTTAGCTTTTTGGGGAACCGCCATGCTGTTTTCCACAGCAGCTGCACCATTTTATATTTCCACCAATAGTGACAACAGTTCCAATTTCCTTACATCCTCATCAACACTTGTTATTTTCTGTGTTGTTGGGTTTGGGGATAGCACCCGTTCTATTCTGTGTGTGAAGGGGTATCTCATCTTGGTGTTGATCTGCATTTCTCAAATAATTAGTGATGTTAATCATCTTTTCCTGTGCTTATTGGTCATTTGTATATCTTCTTTGGAGAAATGTCTATTCAAGGCCTTTGCCCATTTTTGAATCTATTTATTTATTTTTGTTTTTGTTATTATTGAGTTGTAGAAGTTCTTTCAATATTATGGATATTAACGCTCTATCAGACATGATTTGCAAATATTTTCTGCTATTCTAAAGGTTGCCTTTTGAATCTCTTGATAGTGTTCAGACATTTCATCCAAAAAACTCAGTTCAAACAACGTAAATATTCCTTTCAACAAAATTGGTAATAAGGATGAGATCATCCTAAATTTTGGCAGGAAGTCCCTCAAAGATGTCCTTCAACTGCTCATGGCTCCTTAAGTGACTAGCTCAATTGGGCTCTACCATTTGTGAGAGCTGTTTATGCTGCTGGATACTCTCATAGCTTTTTGCTTGGCTTTGCGTCGCCTCTTCTGAGTTCTGCTACAACTCAAGACTCTTTATCCTAGCATATGGTGGATCCTAGCCCACTCCCAATAGCTTGCCCCAAGGTACCACTTCCCAGCCATGATCCCAGCAAGAGGAGAATAATTATCTTATCACTCTCCAGGATCTAGAGTCACTTGGCCATGTGAATTGGCTATGTCTCACTGTGTCTTTGCATGATGCCATTTGAAGAAGGACCCCTGCTGCTTTGAGTGCTAGCCTGGAAGCTGAATGGATAGTGGGCTGGTGGGCTGGTGGGTTGCAGCACAGGCGGGTGACCCCTTCCTCACCATTCAATGTACCATCATTAGTAACACTTGAGAGAAGCAGACAGTTTTTCTCTTCCCTCTTAGCAACGAAAATATGTACACCATATGAATAGAGCTGTTAACTATCATGTGTGTTGGAGATCAATGGAGTTGTTTGTTGCCACTTTCCATTCCTCAGCTGAAAGAAGGATGAAACACAAGAAACTAACATTTGGCCAAACTTCAGGCAGTTGTCTTACCATTAGATGCCATGGCCAACAAGTGCTTCTATTCTTCACATTTATTTAAACTATTGAGCCATTGCCAAAGAGTTGTTCTCTTCAAGGTAAAAATCCCCAGGAATCTCTTGCCTCGTAGATACCCACATTCATAATCAAAATCATCCACATCTCTACATATGCCAAGCCCTTACCAGATCACTCCTTCCTCCCTGCTGAGTTACAGACGTTATTAACTGTAACCAAGACATACATTTCACTTGTTAGAGTACACAATGGTGAACTTTCGGAAAAGGCATTTAATAGCACTTTCATGTTCTTAGCAGGTCCCAAAGAGTATTTTTCACTATGAGACATGATGTTCTCAAACAATTATCTTTCAAATTCTACCCTAACAAGTAAATCCCTAAAGTTTGCTATCTTGTCTAATACTTTAACCTATCTTTATATATATTTTCAATCTCGACCCTATTCCACAGTTGCTGGAAGCCAGATCAAGGGCACATACTCTTCTGAGACCCATTAACTGTAGATAGTTCTGTGGTCCAGGCAGGTGCTTATCTGACAAGAGACCCATTTGAACCTAAACTTAGAGGTCACACCTCCACCCAGCCTATACCTCGGTGCCATCATTGTCTACTCCTAAGCTTTCCTTCCTCACCTCTAAGTGATGACTGTGCATTGAACCACTTAGCTCATGTATTTCTCTACATCTGATCTCCTCTACACTCTACTCATTTCTTTCGTTCTCTTCAGCACAATATCTCAACCAGATTTTAGCCAATCCTTTGAAAGCAGCCTCCCTCCCTTTGATGTTTTCCCAAACCTGTATTCGGAGTTTACTTTCCCAAAACGAAAATGTGACTGTGCCACTCCTTTGATTACAACTCCTACACAGTTCCAAATGGTCTTCAAAATAAAATACGGACATTTAACTTTGATTTAAAAAAAAGGCCTCTCATGATCTGCCACTTACTGATCTGCATTTATTTTATGAAAATTTCACACTGTCACGAAGGGACTTTAGAAGTGGACAGTTTTGATAGACTGCTAGTTTTTCCCTGAGTCCCTCTGTCCCTCTTCTAGAATAATAAAGGGTAGCTGGCCACAATACCACTCTGCTGGAGACTGTACATTCCAACCTTCCCTACAGTTAAGCGTGGCCATATAACCATACTATTACCATTAGGAGATGAGTAGAAATTATGTATAAAAATTCTGCATCATTTCCCCAAAACAAAATTGCTATCATCTTAGTCTCTTTCCCTCTTCCCATGGACTAGAAGACAGACAAGGAGATGTCAGTGTTACACAGTTAAATGAGGACAATTCTCTGGGAATGAGAAGCTGAAAGAAATGATCTTGAAATAACTTTCTGGAATCAAAGCTACTTTCTTTCCTTAAACCACCACCAAACTCCAGACTATTACATGTCCGATAAAGACATTTTAGCTCTTTGAGTCACTGTGTTTTGGAATCCTTTTGGAGCAAATAGCTTAGCCTGCAACTTAGCCAATACAGCAGCTGAAGAGGAAATGCTTGTGTATTTCCAATATACAAACTATATTAAGAAGAAATCACAAACATAATTGCAAAGAATAGAAAAAAAATGAACGAATATTTCTATCTTGAGTACTTGAATTTTGAGCAAGTCTGTACCAATTCCAGTTAGATAAAAGACCAATTCAGTCTCTCATGTCTTGGCCCCTCCATATGTTATTTCCTCTATGGGAACACATTTTCAACCTTCCTTTACAGAAGAAAACTCTGCCAATCTTCAAGTTTTAACATAAGTGATGCACTATACAGGAAGTTTTTTTGCTAAAATTCGTACCATGTATTATTTATCATTCACTTGGATCCCACTGTGCTGTAATTACTTGTTTAGTTGCCTGCATTCATGACTAGATTATATACCCCCTGAGGATAGGGACAGTGTCTGTCATGTGTGGTATTTTATAGCCAAAGCCTAGTTTAACATGTGGTATGTAGTAGGTTCTCAAATAATATTTGTTGAATCTTGATTATATCACTCAGATAATTATGCAAAATAAATCTATTATTGTAACTTCCACCTATGTCAAGAATTGTATGTGGTCCAATTAAACAAGAATTATACAAGAATATATCAAAGTCCAAGAAACTGTATCTGTAGCCCTTTCTCAATCATAGCTGACCATCCTCTCCAAAGATAATAACTGTATGGAGTTCTAACACCATTGATTAGTTCTGCTTATTTTTGAATTTTAGTAAATAGAATCATTCATTATTAGAGAATATAAATTGTGGGAGGAAAGAAGAGCATTAACAGATGAGAAGTAAGTGTAAAATCTGAATAATTGTAGCTGGAAGCTCACTCATATGGGAATAATTAATTTACTTTAAAAAGATATGAATATTACCTATTTACATTTGATTTTGTTTGTCAAATATCTACTTTTAGTATTACTGTTCACTTCTACCTACTTTTAGAATTATTGTTCACTTTGTAAAGAATCTGACTTTCTGACTAATATTAAGAAAAACAAATATCTGCTCTTTGAATGATTTTTAATTATATATTTAACATATTAAATTAACAAAGCCTAAAACTTAAGAGTGCTAATGTTCTCTCTTATAAATCTATTTAAGTGAATTTGCTAAACAGAATCTTTTAAATCTAATATCAGATGTTTGTAAACTTCATCTACATTAACATTGTAATGTGCATTGAACTTGTATTTAGCAATATAAACTTTTTTCCCTTCTTTACCTCAACTCACTTAAGTTTAAGAGAGTAACCTACACAAAATGATTCCCTCAACTGCAATCTCCTAGAGACAGCTTTTCTTTGTCAGTTGTGTTATTTTCAACCTTAAGTATCTATAGGGTCCACTTAGACCTTTATTAAAGATATTTACACGCAATTTCAGTATCACAAAAGTTTATCATTATCTAAATGCTATCTTCTTCCTTTAAACATAAAAGATATTTATTTTCCTTGATAAGACAACAAGCAAATGTTAAAGAAATGGACTGTGTTTCCAAATCTCTCTTTTGCTTTCAATGGTCTCATTAACTCAGTAGGCAATACTCAATCATCTTTTGCATATTTATTACTCAAAATGGATCCTTACCTATTCAGAGCTCTATCTCCTTATCATTGTTACTTTAAAGGAGTATAAAGAGATTGCAAATACTTACACTTTTCATGAACAAATGATTGGAAAGATCTATTTTGTATTATTCTGCATTTTTCTTACATTTAAGTATATAAATATGTAAATATACACATACAGATATAAAGATACATATTCATATAAAATGTTTGAAGTCATGTATATAAACATAGGTATAGATATAGATAGCTGTTTTTTATTTAGGTCATTTTTCTTTAATTCAAATATAAAGGGGACAACATACCTACATTATCATAAGTGACAAATTTCATAACAGTTAATTTCCAGAACTTGTTCTCTGAACCTACTGACTTGGTATAACTTGGAATAAGCTTTAGCTGTTCATAAAATTTAACAACAGGAATAATCCTGAAGTCTAAAAAGGAATATATTAATCTTTGCAAAGTAATAGAATTTAACCTCAATATTGGTAACTTTAATTTTAAAGTAACGTGAGTAAGAAACTAACCCCACCAAAAATAATAAATCTTGAAAAACTAAACAGATACAATATTAAAAACGGTTTGTGAAAAGATAACTGTTACAAAATTAGAAGATATATTGAGAGATTATTTAACAAGTCCTTGATATTTAATAAGTACTTGACTTTTAATAAACTTCACACCACCCAACAACTGAAAATACATTAGGCATATAACCTATTTTTTAAAAACAAAATTTATAGAGAAAATTTATAGACTTCCACTTATTATTCTATAAAATGAGGACATAGAATTAGTCCAGTTGTCATTATCTGCTTAAGAGAAATCAAATCATTCCCCAACCTCTCTTCTCCAGACCAAATCACCCCAATTTTCTTCTTTTTTTTTTATTAGTTGAATTTTAATCACCTTTTTGGAGCTCAACCACAAAGCTATAAAATGTAGCCTCTGAGAAAATTACAGTGGGAAGATAAGAAATTAATCTAAACTGCATGTGGATGAAATTCAAACCATAGCAAGCTTTTCATGGTCTATATTCATTGTAAAATTCAAGACATAATAAGAAAGGTCACCACATTACGTTTAAATTCAATATTAATATTTTATTGTATCCAACTCACTTGCTAGTTTTCTTAACTGTAATTTATTCACTATAGTATTTTTCTCTCCATTTTATGATTGACAGGTTTTTGTGTTATATTTGCACATTTTAAGGTATGCCCAGAATTGTATTTGTTTAGCATCCTTTTTCTTCTAAATTTTAGAACTTCAGATTTATTTGAATTTCCCATCTGACCCATATTCTCATTTGAATTCACCATGATAAGTTAAATCAGTCTTTTAACTATTATTGTGTGGACTTATTCTGTGCATGCATAAAATTCTCTATATTCTAGTTATCTGTCAACTCACTCATCTTTACAAACATAACTAACTTACCTAATTACAGCTGCCTTTTCTGACAGTGTCATCCTTCTAAACAACACATGTATCACTGTCCTCATTCCTCTCTACATCTGGGACTCAGGCCTTGACTTTTCATTTTAATCATCAATGTTAAGAGAGTTATAATAAGTTGCAGTAGTATGACTACTCTGCGATACCCTCATTAACTTATTATTGTGGATGTGGATAAAGAAAATTCCAACATCCATTGGTCTCAATATTCTTTCATTAATAGTATATGTACCAGATAATCTACATGTCTTAAACTTCATAGAAGCATAGATGTTCAGTTTGAATATGTGCATGACACCCTCTAATTCAATTCCTACTCTTATACTTTAATTTCTTTAATTCACTATCTCTGGAAGCAGCCTATTTAAGTTTCAGATTTTCATCTTTTTTATGTGTTGAGACTATTTATCAGCCACAAGGACAGCTTCACTCATGAGCCATAGTTCTGTGCTTGAAGCATTTTGAAGCACTGTAGACAAAGTTTCTTCTGCTTTCTGAAGAACAGGTGTTCTCTGATTTGAAGACAGCTCCCATTTCAGCTTTAAGTCTCTCTTTTTTTCAGTGTAAGATTTTTCAGGTTTCTCTCATTCAAAGCCTTCTCAACTTTCTCAAAGACCTCCTCTACAAGCTTTAATTTGTTGAAGTCCTTCCTTAAGCTGACACAACATATCAAGTGTCACTAATCAGCATACAATTAGGCAAGACCTCTATTATTCTAAATATTTTACTTTAATCTACTCAATAAGTACATTAGCACATACACAGTTATGACATTTAGCTGTTCAAGTTAATCTTCAACAAAAAACTTTAGAAGTTGTAACCACGAGAGGGATCCGAATTTCAGTCATGCGTCATGTTAAAGTCCATGAGAATACATGGCCCTAAAACTTGGTATACAAAAAAATAATAATTTAGTTTTATATCAGATTAATCTTTTATTAGAATTAGATAGATGACTTTTATACAGCTTGACGGGCAAATGCAAAATTCAATTTAGTATTCAACTGGATTGGAAACTGCCAGCTTGGGAAGGAATGGAAAAAAATAAGGTAACTTGTATTACTGAAAGCTTAAGGTCCTGCGGTAAATCAATTTTAAAGCATTATGGAATCACTGATATAAAAACTTCCATTGGGGTCTATACACACATCTCATTGCAGTCACCAACAAGAATCCTGTTAGTGAGCTGGCCAAAATTTAGGGTCTTTCTGCTCTGTCCAGCATACTGAGAAGGTAACTTGCTAAATGATGATTTTTTAGTGGGTATTGAGATCCCTGGATGTCTACACCTCTAGATGTCACACCGAGGGCATGTCACATCTCTGTCAAAAGTAATTTCAGTTAACTGAGAATCAAAACTATAGCATTCCTATATTTTATACATAGGAAGCTGTGTGGTTTTGATACTTCATTTGAGAAAATAGCCTAGTACAGTGATGGCTTTGTAATTTCCATTTAAAATGTGTAATTGAGTAACTAATTCAGACTTGCAATTTTTAGAAGAAATGTTACAAGTTTATATCTAGAATTAGAGCAATTAGAAGAACTTTTAGTTTCACTGTGTTTAAATGTTAGTTGATTAGCTTTAGAATAATTATTTAAATACTTGGGAAAGCATCAAACAAGATGAGATAAATTAAATATATTTAACTTACAAATCCAGTTGTAAACAGAATCCAGTATTATTCAAAAGTCACTGTGATCATTAAAAATTGCACAACTTATAAATATAATAAAAATTTGTAAGCAAGATATATAGAAAGCTTAATATGTTAACAATTAAAAGTTCAACAGAAACTTGTTTATGAATCTCAATTTATTAAATTGCCTATTATTTTCAAAAGCCAGTATAAGATTCTGAATAGTCTCTTTAGCACACAATTTCTTTGGTAAATCACATTAAGTTTTCAGTACTTGCTGAATGTTTGCTATATACCAGACAATGTGCTCATTATACCATTTACATGCATATTCAAAATATTTGTATACCCTTTGTGGCCAATTTAGCTACTCTCCTCAAATAAACTGATAAATCATTTTGTTGTATGTTAGGCATTCATAATTGATAGGTTCCATTCAAATGTAAGTATACATATATGTCATATTTTTTCCTTTAAATTGAATCCAGTTTAACTTTCTAACACACACACACACACACACACACACACACACACTGAAGTACAGTTAGTTTTATGGATGAGTTTTACCAAACTTCCAAGGAACAGTTGATATCTATGCTATACACATTATTTCAGAGAATAGAATATAAGGGATTTCCCCCAATCCTTTTCATGAAACTAGGGTTGCTGATACGGCACAGACCTGAGCAGATGAGAATTTTTAACTGGACACACTGCCAGTCTGAACAGAATCAAGATTCTACACAGAAAGAAAAAGGGTTAATAGAACCTACGGGATGAGCAATTATCAGAAATTGCTTCAGAAAATAATTAGAAGATTGTGGCAAGGTAAAGGAAGATATTAAAAGTTCTTTTTAAAATATGTTAATTTTAAGTTGCTTCTGAAACATCCAAAGAGACATATCAAGTGGCAGCGGGATATATGAGCTACATGGATATATGAATCTGCAGTTCAGGGAAGAAGTTTACAAAGAAACTTTAGTGTATATGTGGTATGTACAGCCTTGGGAATGGATGAAATTGCCTAAGGAATAAGTGAAGATAAGAAAATCCATGGTGGAAAAGTGAAAGCTTGGATCAGGCCAACATTTAAAGGATGGAAAGGGGAAAAGGACCTAGCAAAATCCTGTAAAATGCTTCTTCACATGACCCAGAGATGTGTAATGAAAAGTTTAACCTGAACGAATTCAAGGAAAATAAAAACTTTAAAGATAGGCAACAGGTTATAGAGACAACTTTTTTCAAGGTACTTTTTTAGAACAAAAAGCAGAGAAATGGCCACTGATAGACAGGATATAATGAAAAGAAGGAATGTTTCCCTAAAACTGAAAATATTTTATGATGTTTGCATGTTGATGGAAACGATGCATAAGGTGAGAAAACAAACTGATGATGCCAGAGAGAAGAAAAGATAATTGTAGGAGCAAAGACCTTTAGTAGAAAGCAGATCATGAGCTAAATTGTTCAAGTGAAGAGTTAGGCCATAATGCTGAGCAGGGACCATTTATTTTGATTGGTGGGGAAACAGAGAAGTCCTAAATTTCAATGACTGTTAGGCTGAATATTTGTGGCAGAGGGTAAAAGTAGTTCTTTTCTCAAAAATAGAAGTTGGAGAGAGGAGAAAATGAAAAATAGTTGACTTACAAAGCAAAAGACCAAATTAACTTAAAAAATCGTTAGGCGTGCCAAGGCAGTGCTGAGGGCTCAGCGAAGGTTTGTAGCCATACATGAAAAGCAGACCCAGTCCATATGATGTTTTCTACAAACACATTCAGCATATGCAGAGCAGGTGATTATGCATTAAGCCAATGTTGGGGTTTTGCCAGGCCAGTATGATGACGAGAAAGCAAGGAAGTTAGAAGTAACATTTAAAATAGTGATGCAGTTCTCTGTATTTTTTTACATGGAAATATGCACTTGCTATATTAAGATAATTTAAAGCTATTTAGAAAATAGCACATGCAGTTTGATCCTCTGTTTCTATCTATATTTGAGTAGGTAGGTATAAGCATATATGCATATATGGAGAAAACAGTAGAAGAACATATACCAAATTATTATTAATTAGTTTTTGTTTATTTTAGAATGCTTGTTTAAAGCTACTCTAATAGTGTGCTACATGATTCCCAGAGAAGTCAAAGGAAAGTATCCTCTATTCCAATATGGTGACACTGAGCTGAGCCACGGACTCAGATAAGGATGAATTAGCCCAGGTGACATCTTTGTAAAATGCAGTACAGAACATTTTAGGCACAATCAGAGGATGCATTGATACATTCCAAAGTTTATCAGGTACTCATGGCCCAGGTAAAGTGTTGCCCATACCTAGTCACACAAGGCCATGGGCAGGAATGCGCCAACTTCTTGAATTTAAGATGCACATATTAAAAACTGAACTCAGCAGTAGAAAGTGACACTTCCAGAAAATTTCATATGACTCTTATTCATCCATCCAGAGTTGTTGGCTGTAAAACTGTGTTCCCTAATGAGGCCTTCTTTGAGACAGAGGCCTTGCATGTTTTTCAGTCCTGGATAATCATAGAGTTCTCAGTTATGTGCTTTGACTACACACAATACATTTCTGTATGTGTTAGATAAGAAAATCATGATTGAATAACAAAAATATTTTCTATGCATAGTTTTCCAATTAACCAACAATTATCTGATAACCATCAATACAGTATTCATGAATACATGGTCAAAAAAGGAAAATTTCTATTTCTCCCTCCCACGCATATAACACACTCACAGCCTCACCACCCATTATCTTTCTCATATGATCGTTACTTTTATAATCAGAAAAGAAATTATGCCATTTCTACTTTGAAAAATAAAAACATGAATATTATTGTTTTTGATTCATTCAGAATGGTAGTGAGGAAGAAGGCAGAACTTGACTCCGGAAGCAGGTCTTAGACACTGCACCAAATTGAGGACTAGCTAAAACAGGTCAGGGCAGAAGCACCTCCCATAAGAAGTGCCCACCAGTGTACCATATAATTTTATTATTTCCATGGCAATGCCTGAAAGTCACCACCTCTTTCCATGGCAACAACTCAACAGATAGGAAGTTACCATTTTCATCCTCTAAATTTGTGCTCAATCCACCCTTTAATTTGCATATAATTAAAAGTAGCTATAAATATGACTGCAGACTACCTCTCAGCTGCTATTCTGGGCACACGTCTATGAGGTAGCCCTGCTCTGCCACTGCTGTGCACTCCAGCTTCAATAAAAGTTGCTGTTTAACACCACACCAGCTAACCTTTGAATTCTTTCCTGAGCAGTGCCAAGAACCCTTTTGGGCTAAGCCCCAGTTTGGGGGCTTGTCTGTTCTGCATCAGTAGAATTTGTAAATTTTTCTTGGATTATCCAAATCCTATACATTATTTGAGGTCTAGATGAAAGGCAACCTCATTCATAAGCACCTTCCTGATAATTCTGCTTTCACTAATCTTCTGGGTCTTTGACCTCCTACCTTATTACCATCACAGGCAGCGCCTTCATCTAATCAAACTTAGATTTCAAAATGGTACCCTAAAGCCCCTTCCTACTCACAGTGTGGTAAATATTAATAACATCAATAATTAGAATAATGATAGTTTTAAAAGTAACTTAAAAGATCTATAATACCTTGAGTTGCTTTTAAAAATATGTATTAATTTTTTATCTTTATTTCAAAAGAAATGTAAGCCTCTGTTTGACAAAGATTTCATTTTACATTTACTTTTAACAGGTTATCACATTTTTGACAAAGCATTATTTCACTAGGCCAAATTCAACAAGCTAACTTCGTCTAAGTCAACTCATACACTAATCTTTTTTTAGAAATTGATTACTAATTTATGCATATGTGTAATGTATACAGAATTAAATATGTGTAGGTAAAAGTAATTAAAGAAGAGCTTTGTATATACATGTACATAATTTTGTATTTCAAGAGTAATCTATAGATTGCATAAAATAGAGATTCTAGAATCATATTTGATAAAGGTATAATTATTTTCATTTTATTTCTTGACAGTTATACTGGAAACTTAGCAATAAATTCATGAAATTGATGGCTTAAATTTAGTCTTCTATGAATAATGTAAGTCTAGAATATACTTCATCTTTAATTTCTGTACAGTTCTTTATATGTTCATATGCACTTGGTTAACTTCAAATGACATTGCTCAGGCAATTAAGGCAATTGCATTGCCCTGGTGTTATTAAATGAATTTCCTCATGCCAGATAAAGGAGTTACCCAACTCCTTGTTAACTCTCATTGCAAGTTTGCATAATTTTTCCTGGGTTCACAAAGGTCCTGATAGGATGGCTAATTGGATCCTACCAAACAGTTAAACACAGTGGCAATTTCTTAAATTGCAGAATTTAGAACCGGAAAGGTTTAGAAAGGTCATCTGGTTTAACCTTCAACACAATAATAAATCCTTTCTTCAGCATCTAAACATTTAAACATGAATTTTTTTCTTAGCTTGAACTTATTTTTCTTTAATTCACAAAGTATGTTGAATTCTTCATTCTTTTCATTGTAGATATAAAGCTGAAAAAAATTAACTGAAGGAACATTAAAAATCACTCTTTTCAGTCTCTGGTAATGCAATTAGGATGACTTATTCGAAGATGCATTTATCTATTGAAGATAAAATGTCAAGAATGGCTGTTATCTTTAGTATTTTCTTAATTTAGGCAAAAATAATTTATTCAAAAAAAATAAAAAGGACTGTGGTTGATTTCCTTTGTTTCTGTCTCAGTCTGCTTGGGCTGCCATAAAAATATGCCATAACCTGGGTGGTTTAAACAAGGAAAATTTACTTTCTCACAGTCTTGGGGACTGGAAGTCTGAGATCAGTGTGCCAACATGGTCAGTTTCTGGTGAGGAATCTTCCTGGCTTGTAGATGGCCTCATTCCTGATGTGTCCTTACATGGCAGAAATGAAGAAAGAGAGAGAGAAAGCCCTGGTGCCTCTTCTCATCCAGATACTAGTCCCATCATGAGGGCCCCACCTCCACAACCACATCTAAACCTAATCACCTTTCTAAGGCTCCATCTGCTAATACCATTAAATGGGGGTTACGACTTCAAGGTACAAATTGTGGGGCAACACAGTTGAATCCATGGCGATTTCTCCAAGTGGTGTCTGTTTTTGTTTCCGTTTCATGGCAACGCAAAGACACGGAGAAAACATTTCCTCAATTGTTCACTGCTTGGCACACGAATATTCAACCCGGTGGCCAAGCTCCTATGAAGAGTATGTTACATTAAAATACTGAAATGGTGATGGCAGCATCTCAATACCAACTATTAACCCAACTCATCTTAGACATCAACATCAATTAAGCTATTTGTTGAGCTTATAATCAGAGGCTTCTTCCAATAACTTATGAGAAAATAGTTTATAAAGTCAGCTTAATTTAAGAACAAGGGTTTTCCGTTTTTAAAGAAAATGTTTTTGGTGTGCTTTTGCTTCTAAAATTCATTATTTATCTAATTCTATTTACAGATAACATTTTTGGGCAAATATCAAGTAGAAGACACTGTCTGTTATATGAGTTCAGGTTATTCAATCATCCTTAGACACGCAATGCATCCTTGTAGGTAGTCTCTCTAGTTGTGTCCTCTGGAAAACCAAGACTTTTATATTCCCTTCCTTGAAAATTTATGCAAATCCACATTAGTATCGTAATCAGTTTGGTCTGCTATAACAAAGTACCATACACTGAGAGACGTATAAGTAACATACATTTTTTTATTATTATTATACTTTATGTGCTGGGGTACATGTATAGAATGAGCAGGTTTGTTACATAGGTATACACGTGCCATGGTGGTTTGCTGCAACCATCACCCCGTCATCTACATTATTTCTCCTAATGCTATCCCCCTCCCCCAGCGCCCGACCCCCATCCCCCATCCCTCCCCTAGCCGCCCATCCCCCAACAGCTCCTGGTTTGTGATGTTTCCCTCCCTGTGTCCATGTGTTCTCTTTGTTCAACAACATATGTTTATTTCTCACAGTTCTGGAGGTTGAAAGTCTGTGATCAAGGTGCCATTGTAGTGACATTCTGACGAGGGCTTTATTCCAGGTTATATGTAGATGGCCATCTTGTCAATGTACCCTCACATGGCAGAGTGAGTAAGCCAGTATTCTGGCCTCTTTTTATAAGGACATTAATCCCATTTATAAAGTTGTTGCCCTCATCATCCAATTCCCTCCCAAAGGTACAACTTCCAAATATCATTGCATTGGGGATTGCATTTCTTTTTTTTGAGACAGAGTCTCACCTATTGCTCAGGCTACAGTGTGTGGAGGTGATCATGACTCACTGCAAGCTCCACCTCCTGTGCTCAACTGATCCTCCCACCTCAGCCTCCTGAGTAGCTGGGTCTACAGGAACAGACCACCATGCCCTGTCAATTTTTGTATTTTTTGTAAAGACAGGATATTAATCGATATTGATAAACTATAGTTCCAAGATATAAATTATTGCAACACCTAGCTGTGTTTTTAATGCCTTATGTCCCACATTCTCTCTGTCATCATGTCATCATGCTTGTAAATGCTGGACTCTTTGACCACATCCTGGAGGTTGAACAGTCAAGCATCAGAAGGATTTAGAATCCTACTTTGTGGTATTTTCCCAAAATGCCATTATTACATTAGATGGCTTGAAAATATACTTCAGGGTGCCATTGTAAAAGGTTTTTTTTTTTTTCTTTGCACTTGTTAGAGAAACATTTAGTGTTAGATAAATGAACGATGATGTAATCCTGAGGTCTCATTGTTTGTGAGCCTAGAACTTCATATATGATCTGTAGTTGATCAAATTCTAGAGTTGTATATGAAATAACTATAATTTGCTGTCCAAAACCTAGATATGAATGAAGGAGAACATTATTAATAATTATGTCAAGACAACGGGCACAAACCAGACCTGTCCTCTGCAAACCAAAATGTCTAGGCACCCAGTCATAGATCACATCTGGAACTGGTTCTTTTTCTTAGAAGAGCTAAACCGAGTTAAATTATGGAGACTTCTAGTATAAATTGTCTTCCTAGAATAATGGCGAGAACAGATGAAAATTTGAACATGGAAATTTGCTTGCTTTTATCTCATGTAATATTACTTAAATGCAAATATTTTACTGACCAGCATAATAGATGCATATGCACTTGCAGTACGTTACTAAGAAAATATTTACTGACAAGTTCTAAGGGCATAATTTGCAATTAAAATCATAGAGCAAATACTTTATTACTCACTAGAAAGGCTTGCAAATGAGTGGAAATTTACTGTATGCCATTAATGTTTTAGTGTGTAAGAGCAAATCTTGCAAGCTAAGCAATAAAGAGGCTCTTCAAATGGCCTGTGAAGGCATTTTGGTAACACACATTTTTTAGAACAAAGTTGTTTTTTTAAATAATTGTTTGCAATGAAGATCTATTTTTTTAAAGTAATTATACCATAGCGGAGCCATTTGCTAAGCAATTACTCCAGAAAAAGGAATTTTAAAAGATACATGTTTGTACTTAGTCATCGCGTAAGTACAGCAGGGGGTTTATGGAAAGATACAAACAAGCAGAGAGTGAAGAAGAATTCACAAGCACTACATTATCCGTATCATGCTCCACAGTTGTAGCATTGGAAATCTGGAGCTGGACAGAAGTTGATATGAAAGAGGGATGTTTCTTCACCACTTCTGGAGCTTCCTCCCATGTGCAAAGGAAGATTCGAGGGTAGTTCCTGGCCCCTCTCTGCCACCCGACGCACTGGGTTCCAGGATTAGTGCTCAGCCCAGCTCTGCCAGGCTGTTCTCTGCAGCAAAGGCACTACCAGACTAGTGATGTCTGGGATTACTGGTGTGATCATGTAACAGTGATTCAGTTTTTGAAATCTCTTTGGTTTTATACCAAGTTAAATCCTGCAAATAGCCTCAACCAGTAATTGTGGTAATGTCTTCATGCCCCACCTTACACACATCTTTAATTTTTCAAGTGGTTCAGAACAGATGTGGTAAAGAATGGTATCACCTATTGAACCTTTCAAAGACTACAGTTCTTTCTTTTTATAATCTCAACTTTTATTTTAGATTCAGGGGGTCCACGTGCAGGTTTGTTACATGAGGTTATTGCGTGAGGCTGCGGTTTGGGGTATGACTGACCCTTCACCCAGGTACTGATCATTGTACCCAATAATTAGTTTTTCTACTCTCGTCCCTCTTCCTCCTTCCTCTAGTTGTCCCTGGTACCTACTGCTGCCATCTTTATGCCCATGAATACCCAATGTTTAGCTACTGCTTACATGTGAGAACACGTGATATTTGGTTTTCTGTTATTTCATTAATTCACTTAGAATAATGCCTCCGACCTGCATCCATGTTGGTGCATATGAGATGGTTTTGTTCATTTGTATGGCTGCATAGTATTCCATGGTATATATATACTACATTTTCTTTTTCCAGCCCACTGTTGAGGGCCCCTAGGTTGATTCCATGTCTTTGCTATTGTGAATACTGCTGTGCTAAATATGCAAGTATATTGGGTGGTTTTTTTTTTGGTAGATTAATTTATTTTTCTCCAGATGTATACCCATTAACAGGATTACTTGGTCAAAAGTTAGCTGTGTTTTAAATTCCTTCAGAATCCTCCAAACTGCTTTCCACAGTGACTGAACTAATTTACATTCCCTCCAATGGTGTGTGAGCCTTCCCTTTTCTCCACAGCAGCCTTCACTGCATCTGTTGTTTTTGGACTTTTTAATAACAGCCATTTTGACTGGTGTGAGATGGAATCTCGTTGTGATTTTGATTTACATTTCTCTGATTAAAAGACAATTGTTTAATAAGAACCACTTGTTATCCCACAGCTGAGACTTGTTGATATGGGTGGCTCTGAGTCCCCACCTGTATCTCATGCCCAATTGTAATTCCCAATGTTGGGGGAGGGACCTCGTGGGAAGTGATTTGCTCATGGGGCCAGATTTTCCCCTGCTGCTCTCGTGATAGTTAGGAGTTCTCAGGAGATCTGTTTGTTTAAAAGTGTATAACACTTCCCCCTTCACGCTCTTTCTCCTGCTATGTCATGGTAAGATGTGGCTGCTTCCCCTTAGCCTTCTGCCATCATTCTAAGTTTCCTGAGGCCTCCCAGCCATGCTTCTTGTACAGCCTGCAGAACGGTGAGTCATTTAAACCTCTTTTCTTCATGAATTACCCAGTCTCAGTTGTTTTTTATACGAGTGTGAGAATGAACTAATGCACTTATGATAATTAGCAAATGGTAAGAGAGGCATGTTTTCGAAGGAGCCAGTGTATTTTAAGTTTTTCTCTTTCCCCAAGTCTATATGTGTTTTCCTTCTCGTCAAATATGTTCTCATATCTGTCAATATCTTAGGCATTGGGGTTTAGCGGGCAGGGGAAAGAAGTAATTGAAGGGAGGAAAAGAGGAGAAAGAATAAGAATTAAGCACCTACATTGGTGCTATGTTATGTATAAAATTTCAAAGTCTTATAATAACATTAGCAACTAATTGTAATTATCTCAAGTTCGTAGATGAAAAATGTTTTCTTTATCTATTGCTGTATAATAAACCACCCCAAAACTTTGAAACTTTAAATAGTAGTGATTTAGTTCTCATATTAGTTCTTATAACACTGTGAGATGGCTGCGCTCAGCCCAGTGATTTTTCTGCTCCATTGAGTGAAGACCAATTTCACTCACATGGCTGCACCCCAGATGGCTTCATTCCTTTGTCTGGTGCCTCAAATGGAATGACTGGAACTAATAGGGGAAGGATGTACCTCTATCTCCATGAGGATAATTGAACTTCTTACATAGTGACCCAGAGCTCCATGAGCATGAAAACAGATACCACCTAAACTCAGGACCTAGTTCCAGAACTGGCACTGCATCTATTCTGCCATATTCCATTAATCACAAAGCTGACTCAGATTTAAACTGGGGAGAAATGGACTCTACTTCTGGATAGGATGAATGGCACATTTATAAAGAGATAGTAGATATTATCGGCACCGTTTTTTTGGAGACAATTTTGTGCAAAGACATCAATGGTCAGAGGAGATAAATAATTTTCTCCAGATCACACTGCTAGAAATTGGCAAATCTGGTATTAAACCACCCTATTTGCCTGATTCTCAAGCAAAGTCTTTCAACTACACCAGTGGTTTTTAGACCATGCTCAGTTTATAACCCTGCAGTGCCAACTGGGGCAGTTTCATCTTTAGCTGGGTGATAATGTATTCTTTATGCATGGTTTTCTTTGAGGGGAAGACTCAGAGACTAAACAAATTTCAAAAATAACACCCTACCCTATATTTGCTTGCTTTGAGAGATGAAGGCAGTCACTATGTTCTCCACTACCTTACAGTCACTCAAAAATAAAACAGCAGAATTTTGGTCACAAAAGAAAAGAGCTGGATGTTTTCTCACTCGATCCTGAGAACTTTTGTCATGATCTGTACAAATATAAATACAAAAGTTCCTTTAACATTTTGCTGTAAAAGATCTTAGACAGAATTTTTTAAAACTTTAAGTAAATGTTGCTACCTAAAAAGTTTAATCTAATACCACAGTAAAAAATAATTTATGATGGAATTAAGAAAAAGAAATCGAAACCAGCTTCCCTTGGCTTTTTATATGCTTCCAAATTATGTTTGTCTTCCATCAGTCAGTGGGTGTTTACAAAATTAGTCTGTAAAGATGCACTGTCCATAAACAAATGGAAGTGATTTGGCTGAAAAAAGTATATAATTTGTATACTTTTAAATCAAATAGATTGCATGAATAAGTTCGTTCCTACTTTGTAATCCTTGCTACTATTCTAGCCTCCATAAGGTGATGCTGAAGAGATCATTGTAATTACTCAAATCTTATTTTTATGGAAAAAATGAAATATCTAGAAACATTATGTATAGCCTTTGATGTGAATATGGACAAGAAATTTAGAGACAAATTCTCTATTCGTTTGCTTACTCGTGAGAATAAACATAGCCCAAATAATATCAACTAATGAGATATTTTCTCTTTCTATTTATAACATTTGGAGAATATGAATTATTGTACAGCTTACAGAAAAAATATGTTTTTGACATTTAGAGTGTAGATGGCATATATTTGGGGAAGGGATTTTACTGTGGATAACAGATTTGGATATTAGAATAGTAAAACTGGAAAGGATATTAAAATCATCTCATTTATTTCTCATTTTAATTTGGGTAGCTAACACCGAAAGACTTGTCCTTAGCTTCAAGTAGTACATCTAAGTTCGCAGTAATCCTGGAGATCATCTCAGGTCATCTCTCCATCACACCATGCTATGTACGACATGCGTTGCTTTTTCTCTCCTTGCGTTTCTCTTGCCACTTAATAAATTTCAACTTGCATATTGCGGTAGAAAGGAAGCTGAAGCACAATATAAGATAATTTGGGTTTGTGAAGAGGCATACTTATCATAAATCAAACTTGAATGACTGACTTAACATATCCGAGCCTAAGCTTAAGTGGGGTACTATGTCATTTAAACGCTGTCATGTTTTAGAATATTCTTCTGTTCTTTAAGAAATGATAGAACACCATAATTTTATCCCTAAGCCTGTCAAGGCATCCAAATTCTGATTTGAAGACTTTAAAATAACAAATGAATTGAGTTGTGAGTAGGTTTAAAATAATTTTCTTCTATTTGATTGCAGTAGAGTGTGCCTAGCAACCTATATAGAGGATATTAGTAAAATGAATTCTGTTCAGACTAATGTCTTAGATTTGTTATTTTCATGTACTTTCACATATATTATTCTCATAAGTTTAGATGGTGTTATATATTAGTACTTATTACTGAGGTATAAACACTATGATATTGTTCAACAAAATTTGTATTTACATGAAGTTATGTCTCAGCTTACCCAAAACTTTAAAGAAATGCTTCTCTAACAGTATGCCTTCTGCCATTAGGATGTGAAAATAAATAAATACCTAACATACTTTTAAAACGAATGTAATTATTTTTCATTGAGTCAAAGATGAGAAAACAATCTTTCCTGTAAATATCACTCATATGCTTCAACCTAACACATAACAAATATCAATTTTCTAACTGTTCGATTATCTAATCGTTTCCTGATCTTTTATTTCATAACAGAAAGAAAAACGTTTGCTCTTCGTGGTAGCATGTCAAAGACAATCAATTAACCTCCAACACCTTCTGTGGCAGCACTCCTTGAAACACTAGTTTAAAGCTGCTCTCAGAATGTATTACTGGCTCAGTTTTTATTTCATTTACACATTCGCTCAACAAGTAATCATTGTATAGCTAATATGTAAAGTGAAATATTGACCTATCATCCTTACTCTTGAGAACTTTACCACTAATCTAGCAGGAGGAAAAACAAAGTGTTACTCTATTAGCAGCAAAAACAACAAACCACAGTTTTTGCTTCTTCATGAGTGGGTGATATGATTCATATCAATGGAAAAAATAAAGCTCGACACTTCTTTCTTCCGCTTAGAGAGACAGCATGGAAAAAGAAAAAACCTGGACCATGAGAGTTTTACTGCCACTAAAGAGCACAGTCTGAAATGATTCGCTTTTTTTTTCTTTAGCAGGACATATTAATTTCTGACAAAGCAAAGTGAATCACTTAGCTACATAAGAGACAGAAACAAAAATTGTTTCATGTGAATATGAAAAGGGGAGAGTTTCATTTCCATCGTTGGCAGGCTAGGTGGCTCCAGAAGCTATAAAGCCAGGACAAAATACACAAGCATATATTTGAATACATCACACCAGAGAAAGGAAAACTCAGTTCCTCCAGATGATTCTACTGAGTCTGTAGCACATAGTAAGAGACTAAGAAGCTGAGAATAGGTTTCAAAAAACTCACGAAACCTTAAGGAGAAATAACGGATTTCAGAGCTAACAATAAGGAGTGGTTTTGACCAACCCAACAAAGTGGATGTTTGAAGATAGACTGATCTGGAAATTCATTAGACCAAAGCAAAGACCTAGTTTTGAATACCCCCAATTCTTGACTGGATTAAGATTTATTGGAACTACAGGTACCCATGGAGTAACAGGCAACTATATGCAAACATTTCTTCCTGAAGAAAGAAAACATCATCCAAAGCTTCAGATTACCTACAAATTGTTTTCTATACCATGTCTAGCACTCAATTAAAAATACAAAGCATATGAGAAGATCATGTTAATGAAGACCAAGGAAACAACACGATATATAATCACACCCACAGTATCCAGTAAAAAGAGATGTCACACAAATTTGGAATAATTTGTCTTAATAGACTCAAGAAATTAAAATATATGATTGATTTTATGCTAACAGGTATAAAAGCTATAAAAAGAGTACAAGTGTAACTCAATACTAAAAAATATAAAACAGAAATTAAAACTCATAGATGTTTTTTTGCTTTTGTTTTTGTTTTTTTGGGACAGAGTCTCACTCTTTTGCCCTGACTGGAGTGCAGTGGCACGATCTTGGCTTACTGCAGCCTCCACTCTCCTGGGTTCAAGCGATTCTCCCACCTTAGCCACCCAAGTAACTGGAATTACAAGTGCCCACCACCATGCCCAGCTAATTTTTGTATTTTTAGTAGAGACAAGGTTTTGCCATGTTGGCCAGGCTGGTCTCAAACTCCTGACCTCAGGTGATCTGCCTGCCTCTGTCTCCTAAAGTGCTGGGATTACAGGCATGAGCCACTGAACCCAATCTCATAGATAGTTTTGATAGATGATTAAACCTAATTGAAGAGAGATTTGGTAAGCTGAAAGAATGATAACATTAAAATAACCAGAAAGAAGCACAGAGAACATAAATGATACAGAATGCAAAAAGCATTTGAGTCATATGTAGTTGTAATGAAAATGTCTAATTTATTTGTAACTGGAGTCCCAGGTTGAGAACAAAGATAATGGATCAGAAGTATTATTTGAAGAAAATGTCTAAGAATGTCCCAAATCTGACAAGTCATTAAACCACACTTTGAGGAATTACCACAAACTCCATCTAGGATGAAACAAACACATGAGAAAACAGACTTGGGTGCAGTGGCTTATGCCTATAATCCCAGCATTTTGGGAGGCTGAGGCAGGTGGATCATGAGGTCAAGAGTTCAAGACCAGCCTGGCCAAGATGGTGAAACTCCATTTCTACTAAAGATATGAAAACTTAGCCGCTCGTGGTAGCACGCGCCTGTAATCCCAGCTACTCGGAGGCTGAGGCAGAGAATTGCTTAAACCCAGGAGGCAGAGGTTGCAGTGAGCCAAAGTCGAGCCACTGCATTCCAGCCTGGGCAACAGAGCAAGACTCCCTCTCAAAAAATAAAAAATAAAGAAAGAAAAAAGAAAGCATACTTAACCATTGTATTTTTTCCCATGGCTGTCATTTAAAAAATCACCACAAATTTAGCAGCTTGAAACAATAGAAATTTATTCTCTCACAGTTCTGGAGTCCAGAAGTTCTTAAGTCAAAATACTAGTAGGGCTGTGCTTCCTCTGAAGCTTGCAGGGAGGAGTCCTTCCTTGCCATTTCTTACTTTCTAGTGTCCCTAGAGTTATATGATGCTCCTTGGCTTGTGGCTGCATTACAATGGCCTCCACTGTCTTTACATGGCCTTTTTCTGTCTCTTATAAGTACATATACCTTAGATTTAGGAACTAGCCAGATCCAATATGACCTCTTCCTGATGCTTACCTAATTACATTTGC
Source organism: Saimiri boliviensis (assembly GCF_048565385.1). NCBI lineage: Eukaryota > Metazoa > Chordata > Mammalia > Primates > Cebidae > Saimiri > Saimiri boliviensis. Next base: position 90,667,845 of record NC_133461.1, read on the forward strand.
AAACATCCCGTTTGCAAATAAGGCCACTTTCTGAAGTTCTTGGTAGACATAAATATTGGAAGAGATGCTATTTGGCCTGCTACATACATATAATAATAAAATTGTTTAAAATAAATGACGAAGAGGAATATTAAGAAGTTTGCGTAAAAATGGATGAATTTTGCATGAAAAACAGCAAAAAAAAGTCCATAGCTGACCTCACAAGACAAATAGAAGACAGAAGACATCAAATTATATTTTAATAGTACTGAAAGAAAAAAAATTGTCAATCTAAAATTCTACACTCAGAAAAATATCATTTAAAAATGAGGTTAACTGAAATATGTACCAAAGTAGAGAGAAGTGTCATAAACTCCCAGATATTCATCATTCTACCTCACCAATTAGGTCATGGCCAATCCAACTTCCTCTCTAACCACCCTGTACTTTCTCCTCCTGATGTATTTCAAATCAAATTAAATCCCGGGCATTATATCATTTCACCCCTAAGTGTTCCGATATGTAACATAAGTATTTTTTATTTTATTTTTTTTATTTTTGAGACTGAGTCTTATTCTTGTCATCCAGGCTGGAGTGCAGTAGCACGATCTCGGCTCACTGTAGCCTCCACCTCCCAGGTTCAAGCAATTCTCCTGCCTCAGCCTCCTGAGTAGCTGGGACAACAGGCACTTGCCACCACGCCCAGCTACATTTTTCTATTTTAGTAGCGACGGGGTTTCACCATGTTAGCCAGGATGGTCTCAATCTCCTGACCTTGTGATTTCTCCCCTGCCTCAACCTCCCAAAGTGCTGAGATTATAAGCCTGAGCCACCATGCCTGGCCAACATAAGTATTTTTAACAATACAACCACAATACCATATCTCACAAAATAATCATTATTATTTCTTAAAATCATAGGCCATAATCTCATAAATTTATAAATGTTTTTCTATAGTTTATTAATCATGATACTCATAAAGTCCACTCATTGCAACTAAAAAAAATGAGCGTAAAATTAAGACTTTCAAACAAACCAACTCAATAGAAATTTTGCAGAATATTCTTGCATTAAATGAGTCTGTGATAAGTATCATCAGATAGAAGGGAATTTATCCCAGCAGGAAGCTCAAAAATTCAGGAACAGATAAACAAAAAAGAATGATTATGTGGATAAATGTAGACAAATACTAACTGCATAAAGCAATTATAATAATTTTATCATGTTATTTAAACATACACATGCACACACACACATATATTCACATTTTAAAATGGTGAAAACTATTTCCAAAAGTAGTAAATCTATCCAAATATCAAAGTAGACACTCAGGCAAAAATTACTAAATATAGAAAGAAATACTCTGCATTAATGAAAGAATTAATTCACCTGGAAAATAATTTAAAATTTTTATATATGAAATTATTTGATTTTAAACATTCAAAGCAAAAATGAACAAAACTAAAGGTTAGTCAACTATCACAGTGAACATTTTTAATATGCCAATGGTCAGAATATAACAAGCAGAGAAAAAATAGGAAATTTGGGCAACACAATTAAGAAAATTGGCCTTGTATAGATAAAGAGCATTCCTCCAACAATTACAGAATATATATATTTTAAGGATACATGGAATATTTACAAAAATGAATCCTTATCTGGTCCATAAAGTCTCAGCAATTTCAAACAGAATTTCAAAGTGGAAACATGTGACCATACTCTTTTGATGCAGTGGAGTTAAAGTAGAAGTCAGCACAAAAAGGTAGCAGTAGATCTCCAACTATTTAGAAATTAAATAGTTTACTTCTAAGTAGCATATGTCAAGGGAAAATTGTGAAAATTTTTAAATCTTTGAACTAAATGAAAATGAAAACAAGTCATAGCAAAGTTTGTTGGTTGCAACTAAAATCATACTTAGATGAAAATTTATAACTCAAATAAATATAATTTTTAAAAAGATAAAATTATCTAGCTATCCATTTAAGATTTTTTTAAGACTCCGAATAAAAACAGAGAAAAGTAAGAGACAAGAATAAAGGTAAATCAGGTAAGATGAAGTAGAGAATAGACCCAAAAAAATAGAGAGCATAAATATCTCCAAAAGTTGCCTTTTAAAAAGCTACTAAATTGGAAAATCCTTACTGAGACTGAACAAGAAAAAAGAATACTAGGTACAAATAGTATCATGGCAAAGATGGCATTACTATAGAAACTGCAGATATGAAACAGGTCATAAGAGGCTACTATAAGCAACATTATTGCAATTATTTTGAAAAATTTAGATGAAATCACAAATTCCTTTAAAACTCAACTTACCAAACTAACACAAAACAAATTAAAATCCTAAATAGCCTTATAGCTATTAAAGAAGTTGTATTTGTAGTTTTTAAATGTCCTACAAAGAAAACAACAAGGCCCCAGATGGCTTAACCACTAAATTCCTTCAAATGTTTATGGAAAAAGTAACATAAACTTACAGAAATTCTTCTACAAAAGAAGAAAAGGAGCGAACACCTTCTAACTTATTTCATGAGACGAGTATGACATTGATACCAATTGAAAAGAATATTACAAAGAAAGAAAATTACAGATTCATTTCCTTTAAGAATATTGGTTTTTAAAACTCCTCAACAATTAGCAAAAGCAAAGCAATAATACATAAAATTTAAAAACTATATATCGTGTTCAAGTTGGATTTATCTTTATAAGACAAGGTTGATTACTCATATAAAAGACAATATTTTTATTTACCAAAGTGACATAACAGAGTTAAAAATCAAGTTGTTATCTCAATAAATATAGAACAAGTCTATGACTATTTCAGTGTTCCCTTATGGTAAACATTCATCACAAACTAGGAATAGAAGGGAAGTTCCTTATTGTGATAAAGAGTATATAAAAATCAACAGCAAGCACAGTATATGATGATGAAATGCTGAAAGCTTTGCTTTTGAGATTAAGAATGAGGCCTTACTGGCCACCATTTTTATTTTACGTGGTGCTGGAAATCTTAAGAATTGCAATAAGGCAAAAAAAAAAAAAAAAAAAAAAAAAATTAAAAGAGTAGTTTTACAAATGATAAAAGCTTTGGGTTCCAGGGCCCAGAGTAAACATCAGTAACAGGTAATTCCTCTTTGACACCCCCACCCCACCGAGAGGACAGTCCAGCACAAAGTTTACATGAGCAAATAGAGTAGAGACAAAGGGATGTGGGGTAAACAGACAACTGCGGAAGCTTTATTGTTCCTATCTTTTACCCTATTACTTAAAATTCTAACATAATGAACTGGCTGCTTCAGCCTGTTCCGTTAAAACCTTTCAGCCTTCCAAAAGGTTTGAGATGATAATCTAACTTTCCGTAATAGTTCCCTAATATTTTGCCAGCCACCCCAAGTGAATCCCAACAGTGAATAAGTCTCACAAGATACGATGGTTTTCTAAGGAGAAACCCCTTTCGCTTGGTTCTTACTCTCTGCTGCCATGTAACACATGCCTTTCACCTTCTGCCATGATTGTGAGTCCTCCCCAACCACATGGAACTGTGAGTCCATTAAACCTCTTCTTTTTTTATGAATTACCCAGTCTTGGGCATGTCTTTATCAGCAGTGTGAGAATAAACTAATAAAATAACATTACAGAAATTTTCTTTTGGTCTCTGTCTTACTGAGTAAGGAAAGTGAGATACAGAACCACTGTTGGTTAGATACATACAGTAAGTTTTTTAAATTAACTGAAAATAACTCATTAACAAGTTAATACATATAGTCATTGTTACTTAAATTGTTTTGTGTAAAAAAGTATTTAATTGTTGGGCATTCTTATTGCAAAAATGTACAGTTTTATGCATGATGAAAAAAGGAATTGAGCCAAATTACTTTCCAATGAGCCTACACAAGAATTCCCAAATACATGTATACTGCCTTTTTGTTATATCCATACTTTGTTGTAATTATGGTAAATACGTTAGGATTTAATTGCCAGTTAGTTGTAAAATTTTATATAGCTTTGTTCTGAGGCTCTTATGATCTTATAGAAAATAATTTTAAACATGCAACTTAGATCGCAAATACGTCTTAAAGAAATAAAACATTAAGATTATTGAGAGCTTTGCAAGAAACTGAAACATTTCTAATTGTCACTACTAAAGAAATAGGGACATCTGTAAGTTGCCATTTCTATTCAGATTGTACATTACTGGTATCTTGGATGCTTGTTATCGAAATCATATTACATGTTGATCATATGTTTATAGTCTCCCATGATAACAACCTCTTATAGTTTATATATAAATGTTTTTGCATATGTCTACAGTGCATTTATTGTTGTGTAATAAACATTTGGGTCTGTCGAATAAATCAGTGACTAAATCTTAGGCTTTGGAAATGGATATTATCCTAAAACTTCCAGTTATTTACTCCATGTAAAAGGGTCTGAAAATTTTATCTTCATTTGCTCAGGATAAGAACCTTCCATACACATAAGCTTGCTCTCTGATTTTGATTCTTTCCCATTTGAAAAAGAGTTTCCAAACTTTATAGAATTACATATTTTAGAGTGTTTTAATGTTTGTATTTTTGACCTACAAGCATAAAATAAACATCATAAATCTTACAGATCATAAATCTTACAGATATGGAGCCTATATCACCTAAATGTAGTAAATAATCAGTAACTATTGAATTTAATCTGCATGGGCATGTCCAACTGAAAACCAATCAGAAGTTTATTTTTTAAAGAGGAGCAGGGAAAATGCAATAACAAACATAAAAGATTTTTATTTTTAGTTTTTTTTTCTAAAAATAGAAGGAACAGTTAAAACATTTAAAAGAATTCTTTAGATGATGAGCTAAGCACATGCCCTAAATTCCTTCCATTCGCATCCTAAATGTCACTGAATGATAAAATGTGATGCATTGGAATTGAAATCTAAGGAAGGAAGCCCCTCATGTGCCTTGCATTTAGAAGAATGTCTGCTAGAAATGTGTTACAGATAAAAATTTTAAATTAGGAGGTACAAATGGGTGGAAGTTAGCTACATAACTCTATTTTATGAAAAAGTATGGTACATTTCTGTGAAGTGATAATAAGAGATTCTTGTCTGATTTAGGACAAAGGCTGCAAGTGAAGAGAGATCATGATACAGACCTCATTCTAGGATGCCTTTAGCTACAACGTACCAACAGAATTCAAAATAACACTTGCTGAGGCTTAAGATTTTACATATTCAAACAAGTAGAAAATCAAGAGGGTAGCAGGGCTTCTCTAGGAACAGCCAAGATGAGACCTAATGAAACAGGTATCAGTGCTAGGAGAGTCCAGAGAAAGCCACATCACGTACTTGGGGTGTGGATCCAGCTTCTATGGGAGGACAGTTCTCCATAGATTTCTCATGTTCTGCTAAGAAAGACATATTTAAATAGGAAACAGGTAGAGAATAGTGTTTCATGCTGGAAGGATTTAAAGATGGACTTACTGAGTCATCCCTGGATGGTAAAATGGAACCCTCTCCTTTCTCAAAGACATTTGCTTATATTCCACAGTGATAAATCTAGAAATGCCCTTCCCCGCTCCTTTAAAGGAGGTTTGTTTACATTCCAGGATACTGAGTTTAATCTCTCTGGAGAGAAAAACAGTCAGATGCTCTGGAAGCGCCATAAAAACTGAGTTTTCCGGTCATAGAATTCCTCACCTGTGATATGTTCCTCATCACATCACCCTTCAGGGCTTAGAGCATGGGGATTTGGTGCAAGATGCTATTCTGGCTACCATATATTCATATGTATGTGTGCATATATATACGAATGTGTATGTTTGTGTCTATGTTTTTATATAGGTGTGTATATATGTGTCTACATATATATACATGTGCATGTTTGTGTCTGTACATATATGTGTGTGTGTGTTTGTACATATATATACATGCTTACATATATACACGTATTTTCTATACACACAAAAACATATATACATGCATATATAAATATATAAATATATGTAACACATTTATATGTAGACCCAACCAGACTCGTGTTGCTTCAATAACACCTTTTTTAGCTTTTATTTATTTTTATTATTATACTTTAAGTTCCAAGATACATGTGCAGATCATGCAGGATTGTCATATAGGTATACACATGCCATGTTGCTTTGCTGCATCCATCACCCCGTCCTCTACATTAGGTATTTCTCCTAATGTTACCCCTCCCCAATCCCCAACCCCCTGCTATTCCTCCCCTCGTCACCCCACCCCAATAGGCCCTGGTGTATGTTGTTCCCCTCCCTGAGTCCTTGTGCTCTCTTTATTCAACATCCATTTATCAGTGAGAATATGTGGTGTTTGGTTTTCTGTTCTTGTGTCAGTTTGCTGAGAATGATGGTTTCCAGCTTCATTCATGTCCCTGCAAAGAACATGAACTCATCCTTTTTTATGGCTGCATAGTATTCCATGGTGTGTATGTGCCACGTTTTTTTTTGTCCAGTCTATCATTGATGGGCATTTGGGTTGGTACCAAAAATGTTTGTTAAGCTCCATGCTGGTTCTGGCCTATGCTATTTCATGTTGGCCCATACACCCAACTTCAGATTTCTCAAGAAATTTGTCAGAATAAGTATAAACCAATTGCTCAATTTTATAGTGATAATGCAAAACCTAAATTTCCACAGGACAAAAAGACACAACTATTTAAAACATATAAATTTTCATGTTTCTCTCTGTATATAGATATACATACATGTTTGTAAATATATATGCATACATATGTATATATGTTTATACATATACATACATACATATGTATATATGTTTATACATATATACGTATACATGCGTATGTTTATATACATAGGTATATATACCTATATCTTTATTTATATACATATACACATATTTATATATACATGTAAACATACATATGTGGCAAGATAATTTGTTAGCTTACAAAGAGAACAAAATATTACATAATATTAGTTCATTCAAACAGTTTTTAACATAGTAGCTCCAAAAGACAACTGCCTCTTGGCAAAATAAATTTGTCGAACATAGAAGAAAATTTAGACAATACTGAAATTATTCCGGGGATCACTTACAATTCTGGGTTAACCTTTTTACTGTCAGATCTCTGAATCACTAAGTTAATAATAGAAACAATAAGGAGGACAATTCTAAGGCCACTCAGGTATACATTTTAAAAATCCATGGCAAACCCATCCACAGTGTATTACAGAAAATACCAACTTGGGGAAACTCACAGCAAATAGACATGTAGCCTGTGAAAAGTTTCTGAAAAATTAAAGGTGACTTAGGCATTTACAAGAAAAACAAAGAACTTACCTCCTAAGAAAAGTATGAGGGAATATATTTTCTCCTTTTCGTGCAAAGTTTTTTAAAAATAAAATTTGTAACCAAGGCATGATAAATAGGAGGTATCAGAAAATATTGAAATAAAAGGATGACCAAAAGGTAAGCAGAAATTACAAGGAAAATTATGAGATGAAGATTGAATGAATGAAATATGAGAGGATTTGCCCTAGAGAAGGTTGGAAAGAAAAGTGGGTTATTACACATGAAAAAAAGAAAAATAGGTCATTATATATATTTTCCCCAGAATGCAAAGGAAACTACTTTACAATTGAAAAAAATCAGAAAAGGGATGAGAGATATGGAAGCAAACAATAGTTATTTGACAACACAGGTCATAAATATTCCTGAGGAAGGACTAGTAAAAAGTAGGGCAGAAGGAAAACTATATAAAAGTCAAAAATAATGCTAAGCTGAAGAAAATCCTGTTTCTACAAATCAAGAGCAATCACTATGATACAGTCTATGTTTCAGTTTCTCTGGAATGTGCTAATTTTCGGCTGTCATTGTTTTACCAAGAGCTAGAAGGAGGGAGGCATCCAGCCCAGGTGGCCAACCATTTTTAAATAAAACCTATTATTAGTATTTCTCTAGTTGACCTTTCTTTCTTTTCTTTTCTTCCTTTGTTTCTTTTTTCTTTGTCTCTCTTTTCTCTTTCTCTATTTCTTTCTCTTTTTAAAATTACGTTTTCTTTTTTTTTTTTTAAGACGGAGTCTCGTTCTGTCACCCAGGCTGGAGTGCCATGGCATGATCTCAGCTCACTACAACCTCCACCTCCTGGGTTCAAGCGATTCTCCTGCCTCAGCCTCCTGAGTAGCTGGGATTACAGGCGCACCCCACCATGCCTGGCTAATTTTTGTATTTGTAGTAGAAACAGGGTTTCACCATGTTGGTCAGGCTGTTTTCAAACTCCTGACCTTGTGATCTGTATGCCTCAGCCTCCCAAAGTGCTGGGATTACAAGCGTGAACAATTGCACCTACACTCCTTTCCTCTCCCTCTCCCCCTCCCCTCCTCCCTCTCCCCCTCCCCCTCTCCCCCTTTCCCTCTCTCTTTCTCTCTCTGCCTTTCTTTCTTTCTGACAAGGTCTGGCACTGTTGCCCAGCTTGGAGTGCAGTGGTGCGATCACAGCTCACTGCAGCCTTGACTTTCCAGACTCAATTTTCCGGCCTCAGCCTCCTGAGTAGCTGGAAATACAGGCAGGTGTCACTACACTCAGCTGATTTTTTATTTTTGTAGAGACTTCTTAATTTTCTATCCCTAAAGAACAAATCAGAAAAATAAAATATTGCATTAACTGTATAATTTATTCATTGCCTGAGTTATGTCTTTGGTAGACATTTTGGTTTTAATAAACTGTACATTATTTAAGACTGATACCAAATGACCAAAATTCAAATTACTGGAAATAAATACTATTGAATAAATAGTTGTGCTTTTTTCCTATGGAAATTTGAATTTTGCACTATGACTATAAAATTGAGCCATTGGTTCATACTTATTTTGACAAATTTCTTGAAGACATTTGAAGTTGGGTATATATGCCAACATTAAACAGCATTGGTCAGAACCAGCTTGGAGCTCAACAAACACTTCTAAAGGCCAAAAAGGATGTAATTGAAGCAATATGAGTCTGACTGGGTCTACCTGAAAAATGTGTAAGGTCATTAACATTGCATATGTTTAATAAACTGTGTAAAGAAATGCAAGCTAGCACATCCAGAGAACAAATACTAGAAATGAAACAAGATTTCAATGACATAAGGCTAAAAGATAACAAGGAACCACCTCCTTTTCGTAGGCACTGATCATGAAAAAGAGAAAAGATATCTAAATGTGATCAAATGACAATAAGGTTAAAAATAGTGATTATAATAATAGAAGATACGGTAGGTAAGACTTTTCATAACCATTTTACTATTGCATTGTTTAAAGTAAAATTTCAAAATTAAAATTAATAAGCATATTTCAAACAACTAAGCGAAGATAGCCTGACAAATACATTTGTGCTATCTATTGAACATAAATATGTAAAGAAGATACGTTTTAACCAAACTATTGACTTATTTGCAGAGGTCTCAAAAACAAAAATCTCAGTGTTACTATTTATTACTGCAACAACCAGTAAATAGAAATACATTGTTCCCTTTTTATAAAACATATGCCTTAATGTAATTTGAAAGCATGATTCCTTATTCCTGTTTGTACTGCAATATTCATTTTGTTTTTCATATTTTTAAACTGATGCAATTATAAATACAAATTCAAAATAAGAACATTTTAATTGTCTACATTTCTTTTCTGGCCATTACTATTTCTTGTTTCATTTCATCATTATTACCAAATAATATGATATATGAGGGTCATGTGTGTGTGTTTGTGTGTGTGTGTGTGTGTGTGTGTGTGTATCTGAATATGTATATTTAAATGTACACACCTTAAAAATTACCCCAGCCGGGCGCGGTGGCTCAAGCCTGTAATCCCAGCACTTTGGGAGGCCGAGGCGGGTGGATCACGAGGTCGAGCGATCGAGACCATCCTGGTCAACATGGTGAAACCCCGTCTCTACTAAAAACACAAAAAATTAGCTGGGCATGGTGGCGCTTGCCTGTAATCCCAGCTAGTCAGGAGGCTGAGGCAGGAGAATTGCCTGAACCCAGGAGGCGGAGGTTGCGGTGAGCCGAGATCGTGCCATTGCACTCCAGCCTGGGTAACAAGAGCGAAACTCCGTCTCAAAAAAAAAAAAAAAAAAAAAAAAAAAAAAAAAAAAAAAAAAAAAAAAAAATTACCCCAAATCTTAGCAGCTTATAAACAAGTATTTATTCTGTCACAAAGTTTCTGAAAGTCAAGACCAGGTCCAACTTCTCTGGGTAGTTGTGCTTCATTGATTACAGTGAAGCTGTCGGACACAGCTGCAAGCTTTGATAACTTGATTGGGTCTGAGAATTTGATCTCTGAGCTTGCTCACATGGCTATTGATGGGAGGCTCCACTTTCTTGCCTCGAAGGCCTCTCCACAGGGTGCTTACCACATGGCTCTCCCCAGAGCAAGTGATCTGTGACAGCAGAGTAACCGAAATAAAAGCCGTGGTTTGTTTTCATTTTATAGGTTGGTGCAAAAGTAATGGCGGTTTTTGCCATTAAAAGTAATCACAAAGACCGCAATTATTTTTGCACCAATGTAATAAAGGAACGGCCCAATCTTGGGTGTAGGTACCATCACTTCTGCCAATTCATCTCAGAAGGATAGAAGGAGACCACACAAGAAAATCAAGACCAAGAGGTAGGGATCGTGAGGGTCATGTTCGTGACTGCCTACCACACGGCAGATGCTGACAAATTATCTGAGTTTCAAATATCCTAGGTATGTCTCTGCTTCTTATTACCTGGAATAATTACTAATACTAAGTACTTTTATTCCCCATTTCCCATTCCGCATTCCATCCATCTTCCGTCAGTATCTCAGCCAGTAAGCGTACCCCTAATTTTTTAATTTATCTTTTAAGTTCGGGGATACATGCATAGATTTGTTACACAGGTAAACTTGTGTCATGAGGGTTTGCTTTATGGATTATTTCATCATCCAGGTTTTAATCCTGGTACCCATTAGTTATTTTTCCATAAGTTATTTTTATTTCTACAAAATGAGAGATTTTGGTGGACTGGCTTGCTTGTGATTGCTAGAGATGTTCAGTCCCTTAGCATGGCAAAATTAGAAAGTGCTGCAGAGGATCCCTGTCAGTAGACGGACTTCTTTCTTCTGGCACTGTGTATAAACAAACCTATGTCTTCCTGCTGCTGAGGTTTATATTGTGACTCTCTTTGTTATTCATTCATGAGGAGAAAGACATGGCCTGGGGTAGGTAGACAGCATCCAATTCCCTGAACCACTGTTGTGTAGCCTGGTGAAAGTTTTCTTTTGTTGGGAATAAAGACGCATAAGCCAGAATAGTGCAGGGTTGCAGGGAGAGAAAACATAAAGTTTCCAATTATATTATTCTTATGAAGTAAGAAATGTCATTTGCATTTTTATCCCTTATACGTTGCTTTAGTTAACATTGCTGCCCTTCCACCCACTATGCTTTCAAAAGTCTGTTGAAGAGAAGCTTCAGTGTGAGCCACTGAGTGGTAAAGAGAGCTACTCTTGACATCATCCAAAAACAAAAACAGAAAAATGAGTCTTCTGAACTCTTCAAAGTATAGCCACAGATACAATATATGGCTCAAAAGGGAGATCACATACTGCATAGGTTATGACTAATTTTCCAATTTCGATACACAGTGAAAAAAATGAGTATGTGCTCTTATATCCTGTACTGAAAGAAAATGTTTCCCTTGGGTCAAAAATAAGTCTTAACCACTAGCCCCTTTTTCTGTTACCACTTTTCTTGGGTTATTGAGGAAAAGTAAGGACGATGTTATGTATCTTTTTCTTAATTCTCCTCTGGTCTCCCCAGTACAGGAAAGATTAGAGGCTGAATTTTCTTCTCCAGCATACCTCTTTTCCTTCAATATGAGAAAGTAATTTCGGACAAATGATGAGAGCATAACTGTCTTGTGATCTGTATCCATGGTCTTGGTTTTGCCTTTTCCATAACAGTTCAGTAAGCACATGTTTAAAAGGATTTTATGTCTTTTCTTTCATTCATCCCATTTTTCTCTTGTTCTACTATTGCTTCCTTAAGGAAAATACAGCATATACTCTGAGTTAATAATAGTAGCTACAGGTTGACCAGGGTAAAGCTTGTGTTAACTATGTCGATAAAATCAAATTTGGATTGGATTTTCTGCTCCCTTATAAAAACTATTCTAACAGGTTTAAAAAACTGATTAAACCTACTTACAAATGATGAAATCACCAGTTGTTTGTTCTAAGTGGAATTTTGGCAAACAGAAAAAGAAGGCTCTTAGCTTCAAAGGCAGACACAAATCTTCAGAAGAGACAAGCAGTCTGGGAATGGTGGTTCATGACTGATCCCAGCTCTTTGGAAGGCCAAGGCAGGAGAATCACTTGAACCCAAGAGGCAGAGGCTGCAGTGAGCCAAGATCGTGCCACTCCACTCCATTCTGAGCAACAGAGCCAGACTCCATCATCCCATCCCACCCCACAAAAAAGAAAGAGAGACAAACAGAATGCCTGTGAGTGGTAATTGCTCAAAAATACTGGTTGATTAATGAATTATTTATTTAATTAGTTAAGTCACTTAGTTCCTGATAAAGGAACATAGACTCCGCTTGTCTAGAAACAAACATTTAGCAAATATCTTGTGATACTATCCTTATTTTACTCAACATCTGCTTTCAGAATTCCTCACTGCCTCTGGAATGCCAGAGCCAAGAGGTAGCCCTAAAAGTAAAAAACAATTCCTCACAGCCTCAGAAAATCTGGGATCGGCACAGTCTGAGCAGAAAAATAATCTTTGATATGGAAGAAAATAATTAGAAAAGGAAGAAAAGAAAGAACCTCACTAACCTATATTATTGGCATCCTTTGGACTAGAATGGGTATGGAATGTAGGTGAATTAAGGGGGAGTTTGTTAAAATGACTCAGCCCTACGCTATGTCATGAAGTCTTGTGACATAGGCTAATACACTGTTGGTATGGCTTTTAAAAGTGGAAATTAGCAAACTAATTTGGCAGAGCATTAAGAAAGAGATTGAAAGTCTCAGAAAGGTAGCATTGTTAGAATGGATATGTATGTGAGTCTGGAAGATTCTCCACATCTTCAATATATTTTATGCAATGGCCTCATGGAAACTTAGACAACAAAAGCTGTACTAGTGAAATGGACACTGGCATCTTGGGAAGTCTGGTAATGGTGGCTCTCTATAGTTACCAGTAGGACATACTCTCATGACATTGGGCTCTGTGGTATCACTGGGGAGATGGAATTTCAGAATGCCAGAGCCAAGAGGTAACACTAAAAGTCAAATGCATTTTTTATTTTTTACTTTGAAATAAGCTTACAGAAAGAATGCAAAGGTAGTACAGAGATATTTTTAACAAATTGTGTTGGTATGACTGATATCCACGTGCCAAGGAATAGAATTGGATCCCCACTTAACACCATATGCAAAATTAATTCAAAATGAATTATTGACTATAAATATCTGAGAAGACAACATACATGATCTTGAATGAAACAATGACTTTTTAAACATGACAACAGAAGCTCAAGTGATGAAAGAAAAAGTAAATTTTACCTGATCAAAATTACAGAATATTGTGCTTTACAGGATACAACCAAGAAAATGAAAAAATTCAGCGAATGAGTAAAAATATTTGCAAATAACATATGGGATAAGGGACTTGTGTGCAAATATATGAAGAATTTTTACAATTCAACAATAAAAATATAAATAATCCATTTTTAAATGGGCAAAGATTTGAATAGACGTGACTCAAAAAAGATATGCAAATGGTCAATAGGCTAATAAAAAGGCCCTCAATAGCATTAATCATTAGAGAAATGAAGTCAAACCCACAGTGAGATAAACATCACTTTACACCCACCAGGATGGCTACAATTACAAAGGAAGACAGTAAAAACTCTTCAGATAGATTTGTAGAAATCAGAACCCTCCTATTGCTGATGAGAATGTAAAACGGTGCCGTCATTTAGGAAAAGGTGGCGATTTCTCAAAGTGTTAAATGCAGAGTTACCATACGAACTCTCCAGTTCACTTTCAGGTATATATACGAGAGAATGAGAAATATATATCCATACATAAAACATTCACATTAATGTTCATACTTGTGTTATTCATAATAGCTAATACATGGGAACAACCCAATTCCTATCAGCTTATGAAGGAATAAACAAAGGTGAGATATCCAACAGTGTAATGTTATTTAGCTGTAAAAACAAAATATTAACTTATATTATAACGTTGATGAACCTTAAAAACGTTACACTAAGTGGATGAAACAAGGCACAAAAAAACACTTATTATATGATTTCATTTCTATGAAATGCACAGAACAGGCAAATCTGTAGAGGCGAAAGTAAATTAGTGGCTGCCAGGAGCTTGGGTGGGGGAGAGGGAGGAGAAAAATGAGAAATGACTGCTATTTGTATGGGATCTCTTTTGGGGAGTGATGAAAACCTTCTGAAATTAGATATTGTGGTGGTTGGACAATTCTAAATGGCATATTTTAAGAGTGAAATTTATAGTATGTGAATTATAGCTCAATAAATCTGTTACTAAGAACACAAAATGACACAAAATGTAATAGAAAGTCTGAAAGGGGAGAGGAGGGAAACCCCATCTCTACCAAATAAAAAAAAATACAAAAAAAATAGCTTGGCATGGTGGTGAATGTCTGTAATCCCAGCTACTCAGGAGGCTGAGGCAGAGAACTGCTGGAACCCAGGAGGTGGAGGTTGAACTAAGCCAAGTTCACACCATTGCACTCCAGCCTGGGCAACAAAATGAGGCTGAGTCTCAAAAAATAATATAATTATTTTTGAGTAATAATAATAATGGAAGGAGTGTCTTTACTCCAGACTTGGGGAGATCAGAGGAATCTCATGGAGGGTCTAATGTCTACATTGAAATCCAGGAGGTGAACAAGAGTTAGCCAGGGAAAAGAGAGTGGGTGTAGATGTCTGGGTGAAGTTTTCCAGGAATGATAAAAAGCATGAATGGATTCCATGAGTCTACAGATCATAAACCAAGATACAAAAGGTGTTGAGTAATGAGCTGAAGAGTTATACACAGACTAGAAAGTTTATATGCCATATTGAAGAGTCTGGTTTTTCTGTGAGCAACAGAAAGTCATTAAAATGTCTTATGCTTGGGAAAGACAAACTTAAAATTTCACCTGAAAAAAGACCATTTTGTTATCAGTGTAGACAAGGGTCAAGGGTGAAGAGTAACCTTGGGGCCAGTGAGCAGTACTAGAATCCAAAGGACCCATCATGGAGACTGGTACAATAATCTTTGGGAGCAATAATGGTAGTGTGACCTGGAGAGGTGGCAGAGAAAACAGGGAACAGTGGGCATATTTCAACGATACAAGGTTGTTCAGTCTACTTGTTGTACCAATACTTAATTTCTTAGAATCTAAAACTCCACTAATTTAAAATCATCATTTGTGACAACATGGATGAACCTAGAGGACATTTTGTTAAATGAAATAAGCCAGGCACAGAGAGAAGAGTATCATGTGATCTCACTTACATGTGCAGTTTAAAAAAGTCAAACTTGTAGAAGTAGAGAGTAGAATGGTGGTCATGGGTGGTGGGGCAGTGTGCAAGGAAAAAAGAGACATTGGTCAAAATGTACAAAATTTCTGTTAGGTGGAAGGAATAAGTTCTGGATTTCTATTGCACAGCATAATGACTATGATTAATAATGCATTGTATATTTCAAAATAGCTAAAAGAGGATTTAAAATGTTGTTAGCAAAAAGAACAAAACATATTTGAGGTGATGGATATGTTCATGTTCATTAGCCTAATCTGATTATACCACAGTATATACATGTGCCAAAATATCACGTTGGACCCCATAAATAATACAATTATCATTTGTCAGTCAAACTTAAGATTTTTTGTAATACTAGAAAAGAAAGTCTTGACAGTTAATAAACTATGGCACACCATTGTTAGAAGCATTAATTTCAGAAATGTAAAATGTGGGAAGGAATGCACATTGGGGACTTGATGAAACACAGTAGATTGGAAGAGAGGAAGGACTCAAAGATATGGCTGGGAAACTGAGTCAGAAATGAATGAGTGGGCAACTGACATAAAAATGCCAAGAGAGATTGAGAGGCATGTGAAATAATGGCCTTCATGTTGAATATGTTGCCTTTGAAGTGTTCATGCGATATTCAAGTGGAAAGTTCTAGCAGTCAGTTTGTTACGTGGGTCTGGAGTTCAGGGACCTCAACTAGACATAAAAATATGGGAAATTTCAGAAAATGTATGAAAACCGAAACTTATATAAGGGATGAGAAAATGGTCGCCAATGTCAAATAAGAGCTAAACAGTTAAATAAAAATACTTGTTTTTTATTTAAATAGTGGGCACCAATTTTTTATTTAAAATTGGTGCCCACTATTTAAATAAGCATTTGTTTAAATAGCGGGCACCAATTTTAGTGACTGAAAAACAATTAAATCCTCTCTAGGGGAAAGCAAGAGAGTCGACCACCTGAGAGATAAAGGAATCAGCAGAAGAACAAGTGTACTGGGGAAATCAATGTTAAAAGGAGTTTGAAAGATGAATGAAGAGAGGAAGAACATTAGAAACAAATTTTACCTAGAGATTAGCCAGGTTGAAGTCTAATGAACGTGGCAACTGACAGGATTTAGAACCTTGATTTATTTCTTGATTAAAAATTCGGTTACACTGAATTCCTCAATTTTATAATTTGCTTAAGTACGTTATGTAGTCATAAAGGAATAGAAATCCTTAACAATGATCCTCTTTACATACATGTTACGGACTGAGTTGTGTCTTCCCCCTTCCCCCAAATTTATATACTGAAACCCTAACTTAACCCGTGATCTCTGAATGTGACTATATTTGGAGACATGGCCTTTAAAGAGGTCAATTATGGTTAAACGAGGTCTTCAGGATGGGATTCTAATCCAACGTGACTGGTATCCTTCTGAGAAGTGGAAGAGGCACCAGGAGTGCATGTGCACAGGAAAAAAAAAAAAAAAAAAAAAAGTCATGTGAGGCCACAGTGAGTAAGCAGCCATCTGTAATCCAAGGGGAGAAACCTCAGGAGAAAGCAAACCTATCAACACCTAGATCTTGGGCTTCCAGCCTCCAGAACTGTGAGAAGAGACATTTCTGCTGTTTAA
This sequence comes from Saimiri boliviensis, assembly GCF_048565385.1. Taxonomy (NCBI): domain Eukaryota; kingdom Metazoa; phylum Chordata; class Mammalia; order Primates; family Cebidae; genus Saimiri; species Saimiri boliviensis. Next base: position 90,684,999 of record NC_133461.1, read on the forward strand.
GCCTTGCTGTCTGTGGTATTTTGTTCCGGCAGCCGTAACAAAAGAAAAAGGGAGCAATTTCATGGAGCAGGGATAAAGGATGGAATGAAGGAAGGATGTAGGAAGAGAGGATGGAAGGGAGAGGGGGTGAGAGAGAGGGAAAGAAAGAGGAAAATCAATACTGCCAAATTTCCTATTCATAGATTGCAGTTAATGGTCAAATTTCACTAGCTCTTTCCCCTTAAGTCAGAATTTAATATTTAATTACAACTTCAGTTTCAAATGTTCTGAGTTTCTTTTAAATAGCTTTTATTAATATTTTAAAGTCTGATGTTTAAGCCAGGAAAATTCTAACTAGAATTATCCTAATTGGAATATCCAGAAATACTCAGTTTATTACCTGGAATACTTAGCTATTGCCAGGCATAACTTTTGGCATTAAACTGGGATTGGTTTCCAAAGTATCAAAAGATAGCAATACATTTTAATGGTTTTATTGATAGGGACTTCTTTGGCCCCAGCATTCCTAAAACTCTACTACCATGGGCCTTACTGGACTACTAAGTAGTCGTGAACGTTAGAGTTTGGTTTTCACTGACTCAGCACTTCTAGCTGGTATACCCTCTGAACTCAAAACCAATTCCCACCTTCCTTTCCCAACTTTCAAGTCAATACAGTTCTATGAGTGGAAAGAGAAAGTTGAGAAAGCTGATTTGGGATCATGAAGCACTTGTTACTACATTTAGAGACATTCACCGTGTGACACACTTATAATAATTATGGATAAGTATGGCAGTTTTAAATTCATACATTGCCGATAAGCTATTCAGTTAAGCAGAACTCCCCAAGGAAGAGTAGTTCCCTTAGAGAATAAATACAAGACTTTTACACTTCGGTATCTCTCAGATCTGAAATTTATGCCATCTTCACTCCAAATTTCTATATTATTTGGTTATATAATAGAATTCGACCCTGACTGTTTGCTCTAAGCATTGGCATTAATCCTTATCTTGAGAACAGCAACCGTTTTAGAAAGGTATCTCTGAAGATAAAGTAGGAAGTATTTTTGTTGGGTACCCAGATACCTACTTAAAAAAATTAAATGAAGATCTTTTTGTCCTATTAAACTGCACTGTTAAAAAATTTATTGGAAATATTTATTTGACAGGTTTTACAGCTCACACTTTTGTTCCTGCCTTGGTGTGTGTATCAGAATGCACTAAAAGATAACATTATCAAACATTCAGGATGGATCCTATCACAGAGAATCTTCCAAGTGGCCTTGGACTGACCTAGTTATCTCCCATCTCTGACTTGTAGTTCTCAAGAACAACTGTAATAAATTTGTTAAAGGATACAAAATAACAGCTGGATAGAAAGAATAGGTTCTAGTGTTCTATTCCATTGTAGGATAACTATAGTTAAAAATAGCATATTATAGTTTCAAATAGCTAGAAGAACATTAAATGTTTGCAATATAAAGAAATGATCAGTGTTTGAGATGACTGATATGCTAATTACACTCTAATCTGATCATCATACATTATATTTATCAAAACAATTCTCTGTACCCCATGAATATGTATAGTTATTATTTGTCAATTTAAAAATACAACAAAATGGCCAGGAGCGGCGGCTTACATCTGTAATCCCAGCACTTTGAGAGGCCTAGGCAGGTGGATCACAAGGCCAAGGACCGAGACCATCCTGGCCAACACGGTGAAACCCTGTCTCTACTAAAAATACAGAAATTATCTCGGCATGGTGGCGCATGCCTGTAGTCCCAGCTACTTGGGAGGCCCAGACAGGAGAATTGTTTGAACTCAGGAGGCAGAGGTTGCAGTGAGCTGAGATTGCACCACTACTCTCCAGCCTGGTGACAGGGTGAGACTCTGTCTCTCAATTAATTAATTAATTAATTAAACAAAAAGAGTGATTGTAGAATGTGCTAGAAATGGAATATCCTGAAATAAAGAGGGACTGGCTAGAACCACCCATGCTCTCTTCCTGTCCTTCCTAGAAACAGGATGTCCCTCCGTGCATTAGCCTAGTATATCAAGTTGTCCCCAAGGCACAAAAGCCAGGTTGGGCTGCCATCCAGGGTCCCTCAGCTGCAGTGCAAACAGGCAAATCACAAATGAGAGACTCCATTGGTCCCCAGCAGCTTTCCTGAACCTCACGAGACTGGTCCACAGCGAATCCTCAGCCTCTGTTGTCCCTTGCTGCCTATCTACAAGTAATAAACCCACTTCATATAATCTGCTACGTGTGGGTGTCCTGTCTCACTGAGCTCAGACAAGTTGGTACAGTGCACAGTGCCTGCTTCACACCTCTATCTCTTGTTTCTGGAGTTTGGAAATACTGCAAGGGGCATCCGGGTAACAGAAAGCTTAAAATAACAAATTCATTAGATCAAATCTGATGATCGCATTTAGGGAATAATTTTTAAAAGATATCAGAAGCTTAGAAACTCTGCCCCCTCAGGAGAAAAGGTAGGGTGCTGTACTTACATCATGCCTGCAGCAAATGATTCTAAGTTGGTGGAAAGGTCAGGCGAAAAGAGACCTGTGATGGTAAATAGTTCTTGCTTCAATCTAACTCTCTTTGAATCGTTTTTACACTGGTGTGGGTTCTATTTATCTTCAGAAAACTCAAGAAATGTGCACATGGTGGCACATTTGAAGCAAATGTAGAGCAAACATCTTTAGAAAACAGCAGGGAAATAAGTTTGCTTCCTTTGAGAGATTTGAGAATAAAAGCAGTGTCTTAGCCCGACAAGAACCCAGACAAAGGCTCGTTTTAGGGAACTTGTTGGGAAAGTGAGTCCAGGGAGCAGTGGGAAGAGTCAAGGTATATGAAACAAGAAAGAATGTGTCATCAAGCAGAGAACTGAAATTCAGCCCCAAGAAAACTTCTCAGGAGCCTTACGAAGTGCATCTCAGAGGGAATGAAAGGGAAAAGCATGGCTGGGCACAGTGGCTCACACCTGTAATCAGCACTTTAAGAGGCTAAGACAGGTGGATCATGAGATCAGGAGATAGAGACCACTCTCGTCAACATGGTGAAACCCCTTCTCTACTAAAATACAAAAAAACTAAAAATGAAACGAGCTGGGTATGGTGGCATGGACCTGTAGTCCCAGCTACTTAGGAGGCTGAGGCAGAATTGCTTGAACCCAGGAGATGAAGGTTGCAGTGAGCCAAGATCATGCCACTGTACTCCAGCCTTGTGACAGAGCAAGACTCTGTCTCAAAAAAAGAAAGAAAGAAAGAAAGAAAGAAAGAAAGAAAGAAAGAAAGAAAGAAAGAAAGAAAAAGAAAGAAAGAAAGGTCGGGGGAGCATGGGAGCATTTATCAACTAGTTTCCACTTCTCAATGGTCAATGGTGACCCCTAGGATATTAATTCTCCTGCTCTTCTAGTTGAGGCATGAATGAGTGCTGTATATTGCTATGACATTTCCAAGCTTTAGGATCAAAGAAGCCCCAGGGAGGTGTCTTGTTGTACGTGTGTGAACATATGTAATGCTGATCTTCATAACAGTGGTTGGCATCAGAGTAGGGGCTGAGAAGATTTAGATGGGCTGCACAAGACTTTACTCCTTTTAACTCTCAGATCCACTTGTGCCTGCTCTTAAGTCCAGTCCTTCAGATGGCACCTGGCCACAATACCTGAAATAACTTGAGATTATCAATGACTGATCATCTTGTGTTGCTGGACCTAAAGCCTTATCTGATATTCATCATCTCCCTCCTCCGTCATTCACTCTCTGTTTCTGTCAACCTACCGTAAGTCAGTTGGTTCTAGCCCTCTTACTAGTTGCATAGATCCAGACCTTCAGCTCCTAGTTATCAGTATCTGGGATGATTAATTTTATGTGTCAACTTGATTGGACCACAGGGTGCCTAGATACTTGATGAAACATTATTGTTGGTGTTTCTGTGAGGATGTTTGTGTATGAGATTAACATTTTAACGGATAGACTGAGTAAATCAGAAGGTCCTTGCTACTATGGGTGGACGTCATCCAGTCAGTTAAAGGACTAAATAGAATAAAAGGCTGCCTCTCTCCGGAATAAGAGGAAATTCCTCCTGACTGCCTTTCCAGCTGGGGCACTGATTTTTTTTTAACTGCCTTTGGACTTGAATTGAAACATCAGGTCTCTTGGTTCTCAGGCCTTCATACTCAGATAGGAGCTACACCATCATCATTGCTGATGAGTCTCTAAACTGTCAAGAGATTGACAACTTTGGGACTTGTCAGACTCCGTAGTCATGTGAGCTAATTTCTTAATTGGCTCACATGAATAAAAATAAATCTCTTTTTCTGTCTCTCGACATATATAATTTATATATGTATAGACACACACACACTTGTGTCTAGGTATACACATCCTGTTGGTTGTTTCTTTAGAGATCTTGAGTAGTGTAATATCTTTTTTTTTCTTTTATCTTTTTTTTTTTTTGAGATGGGGTCTCACTCTGTCACCCACTGGAGTGCAATGGCATGATCTTGGATTTTGGCTCACTGCAACCTAGGTCTCCTGGATTCAAGTGATTCTCTTGCCTCAGCCTCCCAAGTAGCAGGGATTATATCACCACCCTGCTTAATTTTTGTATTTTTACTAGAGACAGGGTTTCACCATGTTGGCCAGGCTGGTCTCGAACTCCTGACCTCAGGTGATCCACCCACCTCAGCCTCCCAAAGTGCCGGGATTACAGGCATGAACCATCATGCCTGGCCAATACATGTTTAATTGCTTTGCTCTTGTTGAGTCACTGGTGTTGAAATGTTCACTCACAGTGACTTCTGGACCATGCCTTCTAGAATGCGTGCCTTCTAGTCCCCTAGCTGTACTTCTCATGCCTCTTCTCTTCTTTTATGCCAATGCCTAGCTATATAATGGGCGATTTTCTTCTCAGCATTTCCCAGAGGTTGTTTAGCCTCTTCCTGGAAAGTCGCAGTGACAAGGATCTCACCATCTCATAAACTAGCCGAATTACCTTCCAAAAGCTCTAGTAGAAATTGCCTCCTAGCATTCCAAAACTTGTTTTTCTTTAACTTGACCCATTGCTACTTTGCTCTAGCTAGGACAACATAACATGTTTATTCCTTCTTCCTCATGACAACTCTTAAAAAATTGAGAATAAAAACCATGGCTTCCCTCCCATCTAAACACACCTACCTTTCCTTGCATGCTATTTTGGGCCTCAGTTCTCCCATCTCTCTGTGTGCTTTCTTTAAACACAGGTCACTGTGGCTGTGGTCCTTTCAAAACAGCATTGCCTTGAAACAAGCACAGGACTTAGCTGTAGAACCCACTGTAGAAAGAAAAAGGACTATCTTTGTGTTTAAGAATTGTGTACCACATTAATCAACACATTGTAGAATTCACTGTTTGTATACTTACCCTCTGCCACATAGCCCTGTTTCTGAATGTAAGCATGTCAGCCTCACTGTACATCCTCCGCAGATACAAATGTATCTAGAAATATTTCAGTCCTCACAGTCACATCGAATATGATCAACTCTGGCCACCTGGCTGGGAGTTCATCTCCCAACCTCCTAGCAGCAGTTATGCCAACTGGTATAAATTTTAAAACTTGTGGCATATTTCAGCTGTCTCTCATATCAGGATGCAAAACGCCATCTGCAGGTAAGAAAAACTGGCTTTGGCCTCACTGGCTGGATACTTTCACAGAGGCTGTGAACGTGTAAGAATGTTTATTTCTACACAATGCAACCAACCCACTGAAGAGATGCTGAAATGACTATTTCTCCCAACTCTACAATCACAGACAAACCCACCCAGCCAGTCTTTCTCTCAAAATAAATATGGTTTGCTATACTAGGTTCCATGTTATCAAGTCTTTTGACCATGATTTAACTGAACTGAGCTGTTTGATTTTACCTACAAGGAACTGTAAGTGTTCTGCCAATTGCATAATAGAGTTTCAGTTGGAGTTTATCCCAGCCAATCCAAATCTAATACTTCAACTGAGATGGCAACACCTCCCCCTTTGAAAAATATGGCCAGTTATGGGCAGCATGCTTTTTAGACTGCTCCCCAAAATGAAAAATACTAATTTGTTTAAATATTTGAAAAAAAAGACTTGTTTTGTTTTGATAAGCTTTTTATTTTAAAACAGTTTTAGATCTACATAAAAATTACAGAGATAACACAGAGGGTTCCCATAAACCCAGTACTCAGACTCTCTCATTATTAACACTACATTCGTTTGGTACATTTGTGAAAATCAATAAATCAGTATTGATACATTATCATTAACTAAGGTCTAGTGTTTATTCAGATTTCATTAGGTTCCCCCACCCCAATGTCCTTTATCTGTTCCAGGAACTGATTTGGAGTAACACAATCCATTTCGTCATAATCTCTTCTTAGGTTCCTCTTAGCTGTGATGGTTTCTCAGGCTTTTCATTTTTTTTTTATAACCTTGGCAGTTTTGATCAGTCCTGGTCAAGTATTTTGTAGATTATCCATTAATTAAGATTTATTTGACTTTTTTTCCTCATAATTAGACAGGGCTCATGAGCTCGGAGGAGGACGATTACAGAGATAAAGTACATTCTCATCACAACATATCAAAGGTGTCCCAACCAACAACATGACTTGTCACTGTTGATATGACACTTGGTCACCTGGCTGAGGGAGTGGGTATGCGCAGCATTTAATGAGTGGCCAGCCATGTTCCACCTTCTTGACAGTAGAGTGTCTACATAAATTATTTGTAATTCTTCTGCATGGGATATTTGTCTCTTCTCACCCATTTATTTGTTTATTTTATTATTAACTTGTATCAGTTTAGATCCTTGATATTTATTTTATATTCTGCATTAAAATCCAATAGTATTTTGTTTTGTTGGTTTTGTTCAAATAAGTTTAGCTTTGGCCTTTGGAAGCTGTTTCAATTGACTCCTATGCCCCTTAGACTTGCTCCCCTCATTATGTATATATATGTGTGTGTGTGTGTGTGAGAGAGAGAGAGAGAGAGTGTGTGTGTGTGTGTGTGTGTGTGTGTGTGTGTGTGTGTGTTTGCTTTTAAGAACTTTCTTATTTTCTGGCTCTGCAAAATACTCCAGGCTCATCTTGTATATTTCCTGCTTCCATCCTAGAATCAACCATTGTTCCATGACACCCAAGTTCCTTTTACTGAATAATTCTGGTAGAGGCCAAGATCATTGTGTTAGGTGTGTTCATTGCTACTGAGGTGTCATTGCTTCAAGGCACTAGAGCTTCAGGGCACTAGAACCATGTATATATGCAAACATATTACTATCCATTTATATAAGCATCTCTATAGATAGATACTGTGTTAAGTAATACAATTTTATTAATGAAATGTAACTTACTAGGTTAACCCATATGAAATTGCTATTTTGTCAAAAGCAAAACTTGCTATGGTGTCAAAAGTACTAAAATATCAATAATTTTACATGGCTCAACCTAATACTTACAAGAAAGTGCAGAAACAGATATCCATGACACAGCCAGTTAACAAGAGAAAAGAACAGTGCCAGTACACACACACCTACCATACACTCCTTCCCACTATAGGTAACTACTCTCCAATTCTGTAATTACTGCTTTTTTACTCACCTTATCTGTGGTATAAACACACATAGCACTTTTAGAAATACACATAGCACTTTAACACTGATGTGCGCATTACAAAAATATATAGCTTTTCCTGTTTTTCTTTTATGTAAGTGGAATCATAATGCATGTAGCATTTTGTGTCTTATGACATTTTTCATGTGTTACATAGGGCTTTCATTCATTCATTTTCATTTTCATGGTGCGTAATAATTTATAGAATAAATATGCAACAATTTATCCATTTCACTGTTGATTGATACTTGGTGATACTGTTTTGAATAGAGAATGAAAGAGCAGCATAATTACATTTTGACTGATCTTCAGGGTTCTTGGTATCATGAAATTTCATATTCATTGCTATTTTAAAAGAACCAAGATTAGGTTTACCTCTGATTTAAACAGTGTCACTGGACATGGTGGCTCATACCTGTAATCCCAGCACTTTGGCAGGCCAAGGTGGGTGGATCAACTCCTGAATTCAGGAGTTCGAGACCATCCTGGCAAATCTTGTGAAACCCTGTCTCTACTAAAAACACAAACAAAAATTAGATGGGCATGGTGAAGGCCCCTGTAATCCCAGCTACTCAGGAAGCTGGAGAATCACTTGAGCCCAGAAGGCAGAGGTTGCAGTGAGCTAAGATCACACCATTGCCTGGGTGACAGAGCAAGACTCTCTCAAAAAAAAAAAAAAAAAAGTATCTTAAAACACATAATCACCTTGCAATTATAATTTGTTGTCTCAAGTAATTCTTCCCATAGGGAGAAAATTATATGATCCAGCCCAAAGATTCCAGTTTTCACAACATGGACCGCTCATTGTGAGTAAAACAAATTGGCATTATGTTTTCATATATCTGTCTCAGGGGCTTGGTTAATAAGTTCATCTCAAAGAGATAGATCTCTTTTTGGTGTGTTGATAAAATCAGGTAATGAATTCCAACTCATGAACCCTCTTGAGAGGCAAGCAGGCAGCAGACCTTCCACAGGCAGGCATACAGTGCTTGATTTTAAAAGTGAACACCATCAAACAAGAGCCTAATTCTCCTATTTGAAATTGTATGATATATAACTCCTATGCCCCCCAAATGCAGGCAAATTAAATAAGACTCTTCAATAAAAAATCTCCTGGAAGTTTACTAATATTTCTTAGTTATAAGATTTTAAATAATATTCCATATTTCAAGTAATCTACATTTTCTGTAATTCACTCATTCTCTTTTACCTGTCCTTATTATATACTATTATCTGTGACAACATTCTTTTATGAGTACAAAATCCAAATCCAAAATACATCATTTTAAGTAAACTCCATTAAAGATTTTAAAGAAAAAAAAATAGAAAGCTGTATTTCTAAAAGTGCTATGTGTGTTTAAAATACTTTCAGGAGGTTGCATTTAATTCAGAGAAAAGTAGGTCAAACCTCCTAAGATAAATTTCTAATCAAATAGCTGCTCTGTACTCTTATAATATTTGTTTTATATCTCTTTCATTAATGTCATTCTATATTTCTCTCCCAAACAAAATTGCATGACTTTTATGTTCACGACCAGCACATTCTTCATTTCTTGTATAGATTTGTTCTGTGAGAACACAAGCAAAAACTATATGCCTTTAAAAGAAATTGTAGAGGAAGGCTTTAGTTTTAATCCTCACTAAAGGCACTTTGATTATTTATATAACAAACTGGGAAATTAAAGAATAAAAATCTGTTTCTTTAGTTCTCTCTTGTCATACTCAACTCTTCAAATACATGAGTCTACACATGTAAACAAAGCTTTATGAACCCTATCAGATAAGTTCAGTGTCCTTCCAGTGTCTAGTCAGTTTCTGGGAGTAATATTATGCCTTGTTACAAAGCATACAAATTGTAATGAAGGCTGAGAAATGGGACAACTTGGCTTGAGTGTAGCAGTCAGTCGCTGTGTATCGCCATCTGCTGGGAGGCTTGGGCACTGCACTTATGTACAGCACCACAAACAGCTTAGGTAGAAAGAAAAAAGCAAGAATTAAATTAATTTGAAATTACTAAATATGTTCAATAAATGTCATCGCTTTACTAGTTTGTGTTAAACTATTAAATGTTATTTTTAGTAGATTCTATTACAGTGGTCATTTTAGCAGGAAAAAAATACGGTACTTTTCAGCAAAGCAAACAAGTTACCATTCCCTATTGTGCCTCTTTTTGAGTCACCAGAAGGGGGCGCCCAGCATAGTTTCTATAATATTAGAGTAAGTATAACCCCAAAAGTATTCATTGAATGATTGAATGAATGGATGGGAGCCACTAAACCCAAGAAGATATTAGTTGAAATATTTTCTATGTCACAAATTTATTTATTTAAGGCACAATTTGAATAGACAACATTGACTAATTGGAAGCGTTGTTAATTTCTACTAATACAGTGATCCATAGACTCATTTGAAGCAAATTTATTATAAAATGAATATTGCCCTGAATTCGATGGGATTTCATCAATACCTTAACACTATACAATACTTTGGAGTGATGACAAGATTTTGTATGAAATAAAAATGACACAGATTTGTGAAATCATATGATTAATTACAGTGTCAATTTATATACGTATATGCCCAAACACCTTTAGACAGAATACTGTTGACTCCTTTATAAACTTATAAATCTACTATTACATCTTTGCAGAACGCTACTGGAAGAAAATTCATTGATTTAAACTCAGCACCCAGTTTTCATTGCATCCACCAGTGGTAGTTACAGTCCCAGAATAAACTACTAAAGAGTAGCTAGAATGCTTTATTGATAGTATGACAAGCCCCAATGTCATTTAAATAGTATTGCTCTGGCAAAAATACTATGAAAACTCCAATTTGAGGTGCATCTCCTGTGGTGACTTGTTTTTATCTAAGTGTCTTTGTAAATTGGGTTTTCTCGGATGAAGAATTACCTGCACTAGCTCCTCTGGCTTGTCTTCGAGCAATTTCCCTCATCTACCCCTGAACAGCTGCCTTTTAATAGCATCCCATTGAGAGTTCTATGCTGCTGTTGCTTTTATACTGACTACCCTGCCAAGAAATAGTTACAAGTTCAGAAAAGCCCTTGGTCAAGTTCTGCCTTGGCATTTCAACACAGCCAAGCTTTCAAAAAAAAGCATTTTTTTTTTTCTGGGACAGACTGAAGTTGTCACGCTTCAGAGGCAAACCTCAATGTGTTGCATTCTTTTGAAGTAGTGCTCTCCCTGAGATCTCTCTGATACACTTCTCTGAAGTCAGAGTCCGTTTCCCTTTTGATCTGCTAACACTAGTGCGAACTGTAGAAGTCTTTCTCCAAGCTGCCCTTTATCATATCAAAGGTTCGTGTTGAATTTATTCTGCTTGGCTGGTGTCAAATCAGTCATTCGTTCAACCGGCATTTGAGAACTCACTATCTGCAAAACACTACAGTGAGACATATGTGAAGATGGTATCTTATACATTCGGAATTTGGGATTTAAAATTCAGAATTTAGAGTCATACCAATAAGTGGATAATTAATTCTGCCTGCAGAATCCAAGTCATGCTTTATGCAGCACTTGATTCTTACTCTGGGTCTTAACGGACGAAAGAGATGTTTAAAGCTAATTCTGGCTTTTAAACTAATGAAAAAGATAAAATGAGGTGAGGGAGTAACTGGTGTCATGGAAGTAAGTGCTTGATGCGTATCCATTGGAATTAGGCTCAGCTATGAGAAATAGATGGCAAGAAATAGGACTAAAACAATGTGCAGTCCAGGGCTGTGAAGCAGTTTGGTCCTTCAGCATCTTCGGGCACTTGGGCTTCCGGTCGGTTGCTTTGCTTTAAATACGTGCCATTACCAAGGTCACCTCAGGGTCCCATCAAGATGGATCTTTCAGACCCAGTAATATGTTCACATTCCAGCCAGGAGAAGGGGCATTTTCAATATGTGCTCCTCACTTTCTTGAACTCCCTTTTGCAGTAACCACATGCTTCATTCTTCCCCAAATACCCATTCACATGCTGATGCTCATACTCAGGACCTTGTCATTATAAATACCTGTGACCACTCCATAATCTCAGTGGCATCCCACCTATTAGCCTCTACTGCCTCCTTGCTCCCCCTCATGCATCACCAGGACTTCCAGTCCCCTAATCTCACCAGTTACCTGTATTCCCCCCAGTCCCCAGTAAGCTGCTGACTCCGCTCAAAATTCACTGTCAGACATTCACTTTATAATCACCCATTGCATACATGGTATGAGTATCCCTTATCCAAAATGCTTGGGACTAGATGTGTTTCAGATTTTGTATTTTGTATTTTTTGATTTTGGAGTATTTGCATACATATAATGAGGGATCCTGGAGATGGGACCCAAGTCTAAACACAAAATTCATTTATGTTTCAATGGCAGCCCATTATATGAGGTCAGGTATGGGATTTTCCACTAGTGGCAGCATGTTGGCACTCAAAAAGTTTTTAATGGTGGAGCATTTCAGATTTCAGCTTTTGGGATTAGGGATGCTTGACTTGTACTCCCAGCTGGCTTACCTCTTTCTCAATTTATCATGCTTCCTTTGCAAAACCACAACCTTGGTTAAATTCAACTTTACCTTTTCTGTGCCTGTGCCTCTACAACTGAATATAATTAGAGAAAACAAACTGTATCGGCTATTCTCATCTGCAATAAATAACACATTGGAAGCAGGCCTTTGCAGAGCCTGAGAGTTACACTGTAGTTCCCTATCTCATTTCCTCCCCAATGACCTAGGCATATTTTACACCTTGTTTCTTGTCTTCAAACTTCTAACACTTCCTGATCCATCCTCTCTCTCCACTGGTGGCTGACTCCTGCTCATCTGTGTCTGCACCTGTACACTGTGTTGGCATTCCTGGCTCTTCCATCTCCTGTCTGAGACTGGTCTTTATCAATTAAAACCCATTGCTGTCTTTCCCCTATCTCCTCTGTCATCAATTTTTCATTCTACCTTTGTTCATTCCCAAAAGTACTTTCTTGATCCCAGTTTTCCCATGAGCTACTAACCCTGTCTCTCTGCTAATCCAGATAATACTCTGCCTCCCCCATCCTCCTTGCATATAGTAGGCACAATTCTACGTTGACACTGGCTTGTTACTCTGTCTAGAATTCTCTACCTGCAGCTATCTTACTACCTAACTTCTTCATCTCCTTCAAGGCTTTGTTCAATCACCATTTTAGAAAGGCCCACTCCAACTGCTCTGTTTCAAGTTGCTTTCAGAACTCATTCCCACTCTGCCTCCATGGTTTCTTGTCTCCTTATTCTGCTCAAAATTTTTTCGTAGCATTTATCATCTTGTAAAATACATTAGAATTTACTTTTTTATTATGATTAAGTCTTACTGGCTATCTGTCCCAGCTAAAAAGTAGGATTCAAAAGGACAGAGATTTATTTTTTTCTAATCCCATCTACCTGGGGATAGTGCCTGGAATGTATTTGAAACTCACTAATATTTGTCAAACACAAAATGTGTTTACATTTACTTTCATTTTCCAAGGCCTTGTGTTCAGACAGAATAATGTGTTCATATCAAGCAGGACTCTTGATTTTAAATGACAGAAGCCTAATTCCAACCAATGTGAATAAGAATGTTTTGTTTATTTGTTCTATTGTGGTTTCCTTCTCGTTTGGTCTGGGTTCATGTTGGAAGATAGCCCAGGATTTACACTTTCTTCAGCGTCAGTTGAATCCAGGTCTCCCAAGATGACCAACAAGCCTTGATCTCTAGCTCTTGACTCTTCTCCCCTCCCTTCTGGCTTGATTCTCCTGGAGGATCTCTCCATGTAGTGGGTACACGAACACAAACAACTTTAGGTTTATACGATATGTAAGTTCCGGAGATCACAAAGGCACCTCAAAAGCCCCAGGTGGGATTCCACGTGGTTCAGTTAATGAAGCCGCGAGGTAGGAAGGGAGGTTACTGTTTAAGCCAGACTTAGGTCACAGTTGCCTCCTCAACTAACACAGAAGACCTATGGACTGCACAGGCTAGCTCTAGAAGGAGCAAGAGGTGGTTTCCCTAAAGTGGAATCCTGGACAGACAAATTTATAGCTACTCCATATCTAAAGATGATCTTAGTAACATATATTTTTTATTTCTTTCATTTTTAGTTTTTTTGGGGTTTTTTTTTGGTGGGGGGAGCTGACATGTCATTCAATCGTTGGAAAATCTAACATTTTAAAAATCTATTCTTATGTGAGTAATACCATTTTCAAATTCTCAACATGTCCATCAGAAACATATTCGAAAGCACTTAAACCAAAAAATAAACAATATTTCAAAATACATTTTCTTTCCGTTTTAGGGGGAAAAAACTAAGCAGAGATTATATTAAGCAAAAGATTTTTTTTTCCTTGCAAAGCAAATTTAACAAAATCTCATTCAAATTTTTGATAACATTCCATTATTATAAAATATAATTAATTTTGCACATGACTTGGTTTGATATCAAGCCCTAGACATGCTAGTCGTATTTTTCACTTACATATGTTTTCTTGTCTACATGTAATAATATAGTTGGGATATTTGTCCCCTCCCAATCTCGTGTTGAAATTTGATTCCCAACTTTGGAGGTGGGGCCTGGTGGGCGGTGTTTTGTCACGGGGGTTAGTCCCTCCTGAATGGGGCCTGGTGTTGTCCTTGCAGTAATAAGTGAGATCCATGAGTTTTATCCGAAGCCAATTGTTGAAAAGAGCCTGGCACTTCCTTTCCCTCTCCTTTTCTTCCCTTCCATGTGATGCCATCTCCCTTTCACCTTCTGCCATGAGTGGATGAGACATTGGTCACCACCTACGGAGGTCTGTGCTGCAGACCCTGACTCAACAACAGATGAACGAATGCACTCTCACACCTGGTTCAGTGATTCAGGTGGGCTAGGGATGGTTGTTGGCTGCTTTCAGAAGGCAAAATGCAGCCAGTCGACCAAGACCCCCTGTACATCCACATATTTATTTAGTCACAATTTCTTAACAGAGGTTCTAAGTCAACATGCTTGTGGATAATTAACAGTTAAAAGAGTGGTTTTACGAATGATAAAAACTTTAGGTTCCAGGCCCAGAGTACATACTATGACTGGGTAATCCTCCTTTGGTATCCCCCGAGAGGACCATCCAGCACAACTGTTCACATGAATAAACAGAGTGGAGACAAAGGGATGTGGGGTAAACAGACAAACTGGGAAAGCCTTTCATGTCCCGATCTCTTCCCTAGTAATGGACCTGCCACCTTCAGTCTGTCCCAATAAAACCGTTCAGTCTTCCAAAAGGTTTGAGACTATAATCTGTAACTTTTCCTAATATTTTCTGTAATATTTTGCCAGCCACCCTGAATGAATCTCAACAAGTGGAAATTTCCTAAGGCCCTTACCAGGGGCAGATGCTGGCATGCAGCTTCTTATACAATCTGCAGAACCATGAGCCAAATAAACTTCTTTTCTCTATAAATTATCCAGCCTCAAGTAGTCTTTTATAAGAACATAAATGGGGTAGGACAGCATGTAAGTAGCTAAAATGTAAGTAAGCACATTACTAAACAAGATATAATTCTGGAGAGCTCAAAAATCATGATTAGGTTTAAAATAACTTAAAATGTGTCTGAATTTCAACAAGTTTTAAAACCAGTTATACTTTGTGCATAATCATTATATGATATAGAAAGTACCATCATCTTTTTTTAAAATAGTACATAATCCAAAGATCACAGTTTATCTTCTTATTAGGAATCATTAATGTGTATAAGAGAATTATGTACATAGTATCACATTATTAGCATCATCTGATCTATAAAATAAACACACATTCAGAAGCATTAATTACTTGTATATATGTGAATTTTATCACTAATTAATCATTTATTTTTAAACGTTTTCAAATTCATTCTTTCCTAACACAGAACCACTATACCACAGTAAAAACCATAATTTATATTGTGTAGGGTTAGCCCACTAATTAATATTTTATCTGTGGCAAAAACGTAATTATAACTTCAGAATAACCTAAATAAATTCATGTGCCCTAAAGGCTAAATACAAATTATAATTGAATGTAAGTAAAATGGTTATGGGGAAAAATCTAATATTATGTAGATGTACCACATTCTATGCAAACAAGTGCTTTCCTGAAAAGTTGTATGTAAGTTTAACTACATTTGAACTACATTTTAAAAGATATTTAAGGAATACTGCCAATTGCTATATTTATGAAATGATTCCCTTAAGTCTACAATGTCTTAGTGAAATGAAGAAGTCTTAATTTCTTCTTTTAAATGTCTGAATTTTCTTTTTAAAAGATGTGTATGAAGTAGTCTCCTCTGTAAATCACTGAGCTCGCAGACTGAAGCTGTATATACCAAGCGCAAAGAGAACAGATGGATTAATCCTGCCTAGGAGATGCAGTTGGCATTTGTAAGTAAGTAGCATGATATTTTCAGATTCTAAAGAAAATTACCGAACCACCATACTCTTGATTTTTTTTCAGGTCACTTGTCTAGCTGTCCCTAATATGTGATAACTTGGAAGATCATCCTTAGCATACAGATTTTCTGTAAAAATTGACTATAAAGATGAGGAACATGATAACAGCTAGCACCCACATGATTTTTACTATATTCATCTCTTCAATAAAATATATACCTATCCTCTTCTAATATAGAAATAACATTGGTGTAATGGAAAAACAGGAAAATTATTATGTTGCAAATTCCAGAATTTCTAATTCAAGTTAATGAGTTTGATACCGCTAATTCCATTCAAGTATACATGTAAGTTTGTTAACACTAATTTGTACCCCATGTAATCTTTCTTAATATTTCTCCCATTTAAACTGAAACAGCTCTTTAGAAAGTTTTGATTTGGATCTCTACAATAATGTAAATTATAATGTTTCTAATTTTTAAAAATCCATTTAAATAATTACTTAGGAAAATACAGGATTTGTCAGGGGGCAGTATCTCACACCTGTCATCTCAGCCCTTTTGGGAGGCTGAGATGGGCAGATCACTTGAGGTCAGGAGTTGGAGATCAGCCTGGCCAACATGGTGAAACTCCATCTCTACTAAAAATACAAAAATTAGCTGGGTGTGGTGGCATGGGCCTGCAATCCTAGCTACTCAGGAGGCTGAGGCATGAGAATCTCTTGAACCCAGGAGGTGCAGGTTGCAGTGAGCCAAGATGACGCCACTATACTACAGCCTGGGCAACAGAGCAAGACCCAGTCTCAAAAACAAGCAAACAAACAAGCAACATTTACCATTAATGTCCTCTTACTTCAAAGAGTGGCCTATTTACGATATGAGAATTTTTTACATGTGTGCTGAAAATAAGAGTCTCTTGATCACTTATGGTTTGGGGATGGCACTGTCCCACCTCAGATCATCCGGCATTAGATTCTCATAAGGAGAACCAACCTAGAATACTCGCATGCATAGTTTACAGTGGGATTCATGCTCCTACGAGAACCTAATGCCATTGTGGATCTGACTGAAGCTGGAGCTCAGGTGGTTATCCTGGCTGCCGGCAGCTCACCTCCCGCCGTGTGGCCCTTTCCTAACAGGGCAAAGACCCCTGGCAGTCCGTGGCCTGAGGGCTGGGGACTCTTGTGCTGTGAGGATGCTCCAAAAGAGTGATAATGAAAAGTTCCCAGCTGAGCACTGTGGCTCATGCCTGTAATCCTAGCACTTTGGGAGGCCGAGGTGGGAGGATCACAGGTTAGGAGTTCAAGACCATCCTGGCTGACATGGTGAAATTCGATCTCTACTTAAAATATACAAAATTAGCTAGATGCGGTGGCATGCACCTGTAATCTCAGCTACTTGGGAGGCTGAGGCAGGAGAAGTGCTTGAAGCCAGGAGGTGCAGGTTGCGGTGAGCCGACACCAAACCACTGCACTCCAGTTTGGGTGACAGAGCAAGACTCCATCTCAAAAAAAAAAAAGAGAAAAAACAGAAAAGTTCCCAACTTTGTTTGCTAAGAGTTTCTCCTTTCTTATTTTTTTGTTTTTGTTTTTACCTGTTTGAAAAATATTTGTGGACCTATGTTCCTCCAAACAAACTTCAGGGAAGGGATTGTGGTCTCTAATAGCAACATTTTGACTCAGTAAAATTTCACTAACACCAGAAAAGGCACAACAAGAATCCAGAGACCACCACTGCCTCCAGCAGTCTGAAAACACATACAGACTCTTTTCAGATAGTGCTTGATTTTGATGCAGGAACTACTTAACTATTCTTATAATTTGGATTCCTTAATTCTGTCCCCGTTTTGAAATTATTTTCTTCACTTTTGTACCTTTAGATATGATAATACCTAGTATATGGTACAGGGTAAAGAGATACTTGCTGAATGAATAACCTTAGTTTCAGTCGCATTCAGGATGTTACCATCTATGTGGTCTTGGACATTTTGTCTTGTCTCTTTAAACCTCAAATTATTCATACTTATAATGAAAAGAGTACTAGTAGGTCTTGTAGCAGTTGGCCCAACAAAATAAGTCTGCATAATTGCCGTAATGAAATGCCACAGACTGGGTTGCTGCAAAAACAGAAATTTACTTTTTCACAGATCTGGGATCTGGACATCGAGGATCAAAGTGTCGGCAGGTAAACAGCTTTTTCCCAGCAAAAGAAACAATCGACAGGGTAAACAGACAACCTGCAGAATGAGAGAAAATATTTACCAACTATGCATCCAACAAAGGCCTAACATCCTGAATCTGTAAGGAACATAAACAAATCAACAAGCAAAAAAAAAAGAGGAGTAATAGGACATGAACAGACACTTCTCCAAAGAAGACATGCAAAGAAGCCAATGAATATGTGAAAAAATGCACAAAATCACTAATCATCAGAGAAATGCAAATCAAAATCACAAGGAGATACCGTCTCACACCAGTCAGGATAGTTAACATTAAAAAGCCAAAAAAGAGGTTGGCACAGCTGAGGAGAAAAGGGGATGCTTACACACGGTTGTTAGGAATGTAAATTAGTTCAGCCGTTGTGGGAAGCAGTTTGGAAATTTCTCAAAAAACTAAGACAGAACTGCCATTCAACCTAGCAGTCTCATTACTGCATATATATACACAGAGGAAAATAAATTCTTCCACCAAAAAGACACCTGCACCTGTATGTTTATCACAGCACTATTCACAACGGCAAAGACATGAAATCAACGTTGGTGCCCATCAACAGTGGACTGGATTTTTTTTAAATGTTGTATATATACTACACAGAATACTATGCAGCCATAAAAAATGAAATCATGTTCTTTGCAGCAACTTGGATGCAGCTGGGGGTTATTATCCTAAGAGAATTAACCCGGAAACAGAAAACCAAATACCTTATGTTCTCACTTACAACTAGGAGCTAAAGGCTGGGTAAATATGGACATAAAAATGGGAGTAATATGCAGTAAGGACTCCAGAAAGAGGAAGGGAGGGAAGAGAGCGAGCGTTGAAAAGCTTCATATTAGGTACTATGTTCACTATCTGGGTTGACAGGATCAATAGAGGCCCAAACCTCAGTGCCATACAATGCACCCTTATAACAAACCTGTACAAGTACCCCCTGAATCTAAAATTAAACTTTTTTTTGAAGTGCCAGCAGTTTGGTTTCATTGTGAGGCCCCTCTGCTTGGCTTGTGATAGCTATATTTTCCCTTTGTCTTCAAACGGTCATCTTTCTGTCTGTGTGTGTGTCTGTGTTTTAATTTCTTCTTTTTATAGGGTCACCCATCATATTGGATTAGATTCCACACATATGACCTCATTTTTTTCTTAATTCTCTCTTTAAAAACCCTATATCTAAATCAAGTCACCTTCTGAGATACTGGGTGTTAGGACTCCAAAATATGTTTCAGTAGGACACATGATTCAACCTGTGAAAGTGGCACACAGCAGAATGAAGTCACTCTTGTCAGATGCAGGCAAAATTGGTTAAGAAAGGCATAAAGGAGGTGGCTCATACTTGCATGTGTGAGATAAGAGCTGTTTCCAAGAACTTTCTAAAACCCCACAAGAAATCCCTTCATATCCTTCATGCATCTCCTGCTTTTTAAGGGTTTCACACTTCATACCCATATTTGCATTTCTATGAGAAGTTTTTTTTATTTGTTTTTTGTTTATTTGTTTTGTTTTGTTTTTCCTGAGGCAGAGTCTCACTCTGTCGCCCAGGCTGGAATGCAGTGGCATGATTTCAATTCACTGCAACCTCCACCTCCCAGGTTCAAGTAATTCTCCTGCCTCAGCCTCCCAAGTAGCTGGGATTGCAGGCATGTGCCACCAAGCCCAGATAATTTTTGTGATTTTAGTAGATATGGTGTTTAGCCATGTTGGCCAAGCTGTTCAACTCCCGACCTTGAATGATCTGTCCACCTCAGCCTCTCAAAGTGCTGGGATTACAGGCATGAGCCACCAGGCCTAGCCAAGAAGGTTTATCACTAAATACTCTTTTAACATCACAGTAATTCAGATAAGATGCTCTGGAAAGAACATTTATCCAGTTGTAGTACCTTCCCCAGTGAACTTTTGTCAGCTCTAGCTTTGAGCCACCAGAACCAATGAACTCTGTTTCCGAGCAGCTTATGTTAATTTCTCCTTTTTTGCCAATTAAACTTCTACTCACTCTTCTACTTCTACTCACTCTTCCCTTACCAGATACATCTACTTCTAACTTCTACTCACTCTTCCCTTACCAGATACATCTGTGGCTTGCCATAATGCATTATGGATTATTACCCTCTTTCCTGCTCCCCAATGAATTCAAAATATTTGGAGATGATTTGCTCTCATATCTTTGGTTTTTTGTTGATAAACCCATAGCAAGTGTCTACCTCATTGGCCTGCCACATAGATTAAATAACACTTGCACAAATTTTAACACAAGGTCTAGAATGTAGCAAGAACATATTAAAAGTTAGTTTTATTTCTACTGTCCTGGAGTGTCTCTATCTGAAAATGTCATGTTCTAAGATTTTCAAGTCAAATTCAAGTATCTGGGAAAATAAGCTGTAAGAAAAATGTAAGAAATGATATAATTTTGACCCTGAAGAGATAGATATTGAGAAACAAAAATGTCGCAAGCTTACCAGATTGGCAATCTTGAACTTACCCAGAAAAATCACATTCACTTTCATATTTTAACTACAGCATATTCTTAAAAGCAGTTTGTAAAAGGTGCAATTTCTAAACAGAGTTGAAAGTATAATCAATATACAAAAGTCATTTTGGGGAGATAATCACTATAATTATATGCTCATATTGGGCCACATTCTTCCAGCTTCCAGGCTCCTATTATAATCAGTGGAAGCACCCAACAAGAAAATAGATTCAACTAACAAAATCAGAATCTTTGAAAAGCAGGTAATGAATGTACTCTCTGAAAGTTAACATGACTTTAAGAGGAGAAGTGTAAATACCAACGAATGAAGAGAAATTTTTGAAGATATGAAGAGAAAGTTGAAGTAGATCCAGTAGCAAGATATTAAAAGTGAATGAGCATAGACTGAAAATGTCAAACTTTTAACCTAAAAACTTAGAACTTGTCATTCTACTTAGAAATGGGCTATTCACAGTTTAAGTTTCACCAACTTCCAACACTTTTATGTTTTCATGACTTCCAATTTCATAACAAGTGGTGACTAAGTTGTATATTTAGCCACAGAGGAAGAAATATTTGTCAACAAGACAAAACAATAAGTGAACCAAGAGACAGGGCTGCCCTCGAAAACAGGTTTTATCAATACCAACAATAGCTTCCAACCAGACTAATCAATTTCTAAAACATATGTAAAGAGCAACTACACCCATACTCAGATGAATAACAACAGACTCTGTACTCTTAATTTGAATACAAACAATTACATGTTGTGATTAATTAAACTGGTAAGGTAGAATCAGTGTCCATTTCCCAATTTACATCAGGCTGGTCATTACTACTCACAGATTCTAGCTCAAGTTTTTATTATCCAGTAATTTAATCCAGAAGTCCATTCTCCCACCACCTACCTGCCTAATGTTTTCTCACCACAATGCTTGGTCCTCTTGTGTATCCCGTGGTTCTAAGATATGTCCAACAGGCCACCTCCGTCTTTTCTATTTGTTTTGCTGTGCATAGCTGTGTAATTCCCACAACTCAGGATGTGGGATCAAACAGGATCAGAGATGGGCTGCTAAAAGTTTAACAACCGACTCTTGGAGAAGATCCTGATTTGCAGATTTGCAGATTTCTGTGGTATATTATGGCTGATTTCTAGCTATTAACATGGTGTCAATTGACTCTCTAAACTGCTGGAGATTTAACAATTCACTGTCATCAGTTTTTGTGAGCTGGCTCTGTTATCTCACCAATAAAGGGCAGAATTAGACTTTCTCCTATTTCTATAGCAGGAATTATTGAGTCACTAAAGAATATTCTAGAAGCTTAGAACTAAAAGAGTCTTTGAAGGTCACTGCCCTACATGTCTTATTTTACAGGTTAAGAAACTGCTGTCCACAGGGGTTAATTGTTACCTTTCCTTAACCAGTATTTTTACGACTGCTGTCTTAGTGCCAATGTGACAACAGATCAGAGTGGGCTCGAATGTCCTTTCTTCACAAGACTGGATTAAAGATCAGCCTTTGATTTGCAGCTGCTGTCACTGTTTACTGAGCTTTTGCTATTTATCACTTAAAATAGTAAAAATTATAAGATCTTATACCATGTCAGGTATATAGTCACTTCATTACTGGTTGACCCTAACTCTAAAAAGATTATTTTGAAATAAAAGACAGGTAGTGATAACCCATTTTTACAAAAGCAATAGCAGAGGAGAATTCAATAAGCCTAGGTCCAAAAAACAAAAAAGCCACTAATATAACTAGAATTAGAACCCTGAATATAAATCTAAGCCAGTAATCTTTTTCCTCCACCGTATAATACCTCATTCTTTCTGCATATCATCTGGCAAAGGTGAGACAGGGACTGTGCTGTGTAGATTGAGTCTACAAAATTGATAACTTTTTTAAAGGACAAGGAGATTTTCTAGCCACTTTTCTTGTTCTTGTTAACTGCAATGTGTCAATAAAAAGCTGTCTAAGTGCCATGCCGCACCTAGACAAAAGGACTCTTCAAGAATTTACCATCTGTTTGGAGAAATGACAAATATATATGAAAAGATCATGATGGCAAAAGACTATAAATAATAAATACCAATGAATAATACAGATGCAAATGTAAGCAAACGTCCAAGGAAAAAATTAATCTTGAGCTTGATGGATGACAAGAGTCCAGAAGGTTTGAAATTAGACCATTGTCAATCTGATCTCAATCTAATTTTCCAGAATGACTGTTTTTTACCTTCCTACACAAATAGCTTGAACCAAAGTTATTACCACATTGAAATACCTGGCATTCTCCTTTCTCTGGGTGCATACTTACTCAATTTCTAACTCTAGAAATGCATTCGCTACTCCTCTGCACTGTGGCTATGCTAGCAATTTTCAAAGCCCAGTTTTATCCATATCTCCTTATATTTACCATCCTTCTTTAATGATACCAGGGGCAGTCACCTCCAAACCTCTGAAATGCTATGACCCTGCTTCATAACCTTTTTAGGATCATTTTCTTTTCAATAAAGCATCAACATTTGCATATGCAAATGTGTACATTTTTTCAGAGTAAAACCTAGGGAGTATCTAAATGTTTATTGCAATGAGGTTATCATTGCTTAAAACTTTATTTTTAATTATACTTTGAAATTGCCCTCAAAGCAAGTCTTAAAAAAAAATACGACTTATTATACCATCAGTTGTCATTTGGTATTTGGTTGTTTCTTAATCCATCATTATTTATGATTCCATCATTATTTTAGGACTACAGTAGACTGTCTTCCTGGATTTAACTTAATAATTCAACTAGTGTCAGTAACACAGGGAATTTATGACTTACGTAATACGCAATTTGACTAAGGCAAAAATCTGAGCACCTTATGATGTGAGATTATGGTGCAGAAGCAAATTACTTAGCTAAGTTACCTATCTAACTGCCATGCATCCAGATGTCAAGGCAGATTTTTGTTGCTATTCCTTAATCATCACCCTATGTACATAAACTCCTGTGAAGTGATTCTTTTTAAATGATTCTGAAAATAAACTCAATTCTTTGTGCTACTGTAACCAGAATATAAACCTTTGGATTTTTTTAATGGAATGCTAAAATTAATGTGAATCAAATCAATGACATGAATGAGTATAACACCTATTTTTTATGGAAGCAAAAAAGAGTTGTGAAACTGTTACAGTGAATGCTCCAACTAGAACAGAATTTACACCACAAATGATAGATAAAGCTTGAAAGAAAGGTGAAATGGTGAGCTATTTCACTTTGAAATATTATTATTCAAAAGTATTATTCAATAGAAAATTATAATATTACTTATTTGGATTAATTTAGATTCATAGTTACATATTCACTGAGGGCAGGAAAAGTCATTTTCTACGTTTTATCCAAGAAATTATATATTCCAGTTCAGTAGTTCCCAACTTCTTTGAGGTAAAGAAAACTTCAGAGAATTGATGAAAGACTGTTGACACAAGAAAATACATCTATATACAAAAAAAAAATACTTTGCATATAATTTTAGGGATTTTACAGATTCATAAAGATCACTCTTGGACCTCAAGATAAACACACCACTTATCTCTAAATTTGGAGTTTGTACAGGACACAGAGGAAACACATCAAAAATATCAAGGGGTCTATTTTAGATTATCATTTTCCATAATGATTAGCATATTGTTTTGTGTGCCGTAATCTGTGTTCAGGAAAACTAAAACTTTTCAACCACAACATCTTTTGTGTGTAATTAACAAATACCTACAGGTAATTTTCAGTAAATGTTATTCTTTATATTTAGCTAACATACAAAGTATGATTCTACTAAATTTCATCATTATCCACATAATTACAAGTGGGTAATCCATTATTTCCTTCTCTTTCAAGTGCTGGTAACCTCCAACCTGAATTTATGACTGTAAGATTAAGTCAGACAGAGCCCTTAAGACATGATTAGCAGCATGCTATTGTATATTAAATGGTCTTCATCATTGTTTTATCTGTTTGACATGCAGCGACAACACGTCAAAGTTATTAAGATTAATGGCGTAATGATGAAAGCTAGAATACACATTTGTAATCAGCCTGTGAAGAAGACCGCAGTGAAGCATGTGGAGAATGTCTGAAACATAAATTCACTAGTGTAGCACTGACGCTCCTAAAAAGATATCTTGTATAAAGTTAATATCCACGTTGAAATCATGTATGTGAAAGTAATGTACACTGTAATTTAAAACGTTAAATTTGGGATTCTTGTCATTGCTTTCTTGCCAATTTAGGAGTCTGTGCTAAATCATGTAAGTGACAATGAAATTCAAACAAGATGAAGTAAATTATTTAAGTATGAAATGGAACAGGTTCATTTAGGAGCTAACCTCAGCAATATTACTCTACTATACAAACAAAAGTATGATCTGGTTAGAAGCTCATGATGATAGCAAACTATAGGTCCTGGTTAGTAGATAGTTTTTCCCATTGTAATTGTTAGGTAAAGATATAATCAGAGAATAAACATGTAACACTTGCTCAACTGGTAAGTGTTTTTAGAAAGTTCTTTCATGGCTCATCCATAAAAATTCTTCAAAGAGAAAATGATGAAGTTTTAAATTGTACAGGAATTTGTTTTAATCCACAAAGTATTAGCAATCATGCCCCTTGGTCTTCTGAAATAGTTAAATTATAGTATCACATCACATCCAGGTCAAAAGGCTAGGATATGGATTAAAATAAATTGGTAAGAAACCACTTTAAAACATGGAGACCATGAAACAGATTTACATTTCTCTCCAAATAGTCTGGAAAGAATAATTGGAATTCACTAAGAAAGATTTTATCACTAGCAAACCCAAAGTCCAAATGTATTTGGACTTTGCATTGTAAATATTTCACTGGCTTAAGGATGAAGTAAGCTTCCTTCTGAAAAACACAAAGTAACAATGAAATAACCTTTCCTATAACTGCTGTCTTAAGTCTCATAATCAGTAATGAGATCCTGGCAGTATTCTTTATCATTTTCAATCTATATAGGATAGACATTTTAACTTCGTGTTAGAGTGCATATGATTTTTAAAAAAGAAATTAGAGGTGGTAAAAGCTGTATTTATATTCTTATGTAAGTACACTCTTAAAGACCTGTGCCTAGATAAGCCTCTCAACCCTTTCTTTTATTTGAAACAGGAAATCATTTGAGGTTTATCCCTGTAGGCTTGAGGATAAATTTTACCTTGAAGAACTCATCTAAACTCACAGATCTTTTTGAAGACAGTTACTCAGTTACTGCTGCTGATGGAATACAAAAGAAAAGTAAGAGCTCTGAGTTACAGGCTTTCTATATAAAAATAAATAACTCACCTCTAAAAATATTACAGATATATTCTTGATTAATATTCTACACTACTCGTATTTCTGCAACTGGAAAAAGATTAAGAGAAAGCACATTTTCCATTGTTGTAAATACCGGTGCCCTCTGAGAAACCTGCTCACCATCCACTGTATAGTAACTGATGATGATTTCAGTTTCTCATCCTGAAGTCCTGTTGGGATGAAGGGACTGAGACCAGCTCCAAGTATACACAAACCCCTTATCTGAGTCCCAGTGAAGTAGCTTCAAGTGCCCATTGTCTTCATTTCCTGGAATATTCTACTATCAACTCCTTATCATTATTTTTAAAAGTAACCCAGTAATCTTTCAAGAGGGAACAGTGGGCCAGACATGGTGGCTCATGCCTGTAATCCCAGCACTTCAGGAGGCTGAGGAAGGCAGATCACTTGAGGTCAGCCTGCCCATGACAAAACTCTGTCTCTACTAAGAATACAAAAATTAGCCGGGTATGGTTGTGCATGCCTGTAATCCCAGCTACTCAGGAGGCTGAGGCAGGAGAATTGCTTGAACCCAGGAGGTGGAGGAGGTTTCAGTGAGCTGAGATTGTGCCACTGCACTCCAGCCTGGGCAACAGAGTGAGATTCTGTCTCAAAAAAAAAAAAAAAATAGTGGAGGTGACACCTTACCCAGGAAGCTTTTACTGCCCCTACTAAGCAGTTTGATTTGATAACACACTTCTTACTTATCCTACAGTCTTTATAAAACCACTTTGCCATTATTTGATAACATTTTAGTTTCTTTTATATAACCCTGAACTTCTTGAGAATGGCTAACAAATCTTACTCAAGTTACTGAAGTTTTTATTTTAGTACCTGTTACAGTACTCCGCAAACATTGGCTAAAGGAATGAATTGAGTAAATTAATTGTTGAATGAGGGAGGAGGTGAAGATGACAGTGAGCAAGTGAATGACCTGTCAGTATGTAGAATAATATCTTTCCAAAATGTCCACCATAGATTTTATTTTATGGTATTTAAATTGAATAGTGATATGGTTTGGCTGTTTCCCTACCCAAATCTCATCCTGAATTACAACTCACAATTCCCACATATTGAGGGAGGAGCTTGGTAGGAGGTGATTGAATTATGGCAGTGGGTCTTTCCTGTTCTGTTCTCCTGAAAGAGAATGAGTCTCACGAGATCTGTTGGTTTTAAAAATGAAAGTTTCCCTAACAAGCTCTCTCTTTGCCAGCTGCCATCCCAGTAAGACGTGAATGGCTCCTCCTTGCCTTCCACCATGATTGTGAGGCCTCCTCAACCATGTGGAACTGCAAGTCCAATAAATCCCTTTCTTTTGTAAATTGCCCAGTCCTGGGTATATCATTTTTTTTTTTTTCTTTTGAGATGGAGTCTCGCTCTGTCACCAAGGCTGGAGTGCAATGGTGTGATCTCGACCCACTGCAACCTCCACCTCCCAGATTCAAGCAATTATCCTGCCTCAGCCTCCCAAATAACTGGAACAACAGGTGTGCACCACCACACCCAGCTAATTTTTTCATATTCTTAGTAGAGATGAGGTTTCACCATATTGGCCAGGCTGGTCTCGAGCTCCTGATCTCGTGATCTGCCTACCTCGGCCTCCCACAGTGCTGGGATAACAGGCGTGAGCCACCGCACCCAGCCTCAGGTATATCTTTATCAGCAGACTCATAAAAACAGTGAATATCCACTTCATTCAGGACTATTAAACTCACAATTCTGTCTTCATTTTCTCCCCAGTTTCTATTCTCCCATCTGCCAGTCTGGCATAATTACAGTTTCTACCTCAGGGCAGTGAAAATTAATTGGCTTGTAAATAATGATAAATTAGTCAATGTTCATAAATTTCTCTCAAGATGAAAAGCACTCCATCCTTCTAAGCATTTTTATTTATTAGAAAATAAGTTGATGTATTATCAGTATCTGGACTATATTTGTGATTTATGCTGTAAATACTATTAAGCTTTTTCTCTACCTAGTTCTAAAATCTAGTTCTGCCTTTCATTTGGGGATGTAGACCCTTATATCACTGCCACTGTGGTAAGGTGGATGATGAAATTCAATGCCACATACTAAGCCTAAATAAGTGGTGTAGATTTTAGAATTTAGAGCAGTTGCCATAGCCAGATCATACACTCTGCAATTTTTGGACATAATATTTTATATTATTAGTGCCTTCTCAAAATAATCACATTGAGTTAGATTCTTCAAGTCAAGAAAAGCAGACATTAGAACAATATTAGTGTACAAGGAGTTCAAAAAACAAATGAACAACCACTTTTAAATTTTTTTCAGTACAATGCTAAACAATAAAATGAAACATGAGTTACCCACAGCTTCTGTGGTTTTCCACTCTCAAAGACTAAGAAACTTTAGAATGATTAATTGCTTCCTATGTATGATAAGTTATGTAATTTCACATCTAAAATCATTCTACATAAAGTCTAAAAAGATCAAGAATAGATATTGAAGCCGTTTGATGACCCAACCAGCCCATGATTTTATTTTATTTTTTTTTTCCTCAAAAAGTATGATGTATGTAGCTCAGTGCGGCTTCTTAGGGCAAGCTGATCTCAAAAGAAAATTACCTATGCTGATACTATGCCTTTAAGCCATTTCAACCAATTTTATCATTTGCTAGTAGCCAATAAAATTAGTGATCTTCATCATAGCCCCATGTAGAAAAGGCAACTCTAAATCTTTCCACTTGGTCCACTTGATTCTCCTCTTTCTTTCCTGCTCAGTTTCTTTATCAGCCTATTTTCATAGATCACTTCTTCCAGGAAAAAGAGTTTGAGGCGGAGAATTGCATGCAGGAGGTTTATAAGGGGGAGCTCTTCAGAGTAGTGTGAAATAGAAGCAGAATGGAGCAGAGGGAGAAGTTGAACTATTGTACTGCTGCAATGGAGTTCTCAGAAGATCCTACTGGGATCTATAGAATTAGAATGGCTCTTCATAGTTGCCTCAAATCAAAGTAAGGGGTCTGAAATATTGTATCCTGCATTGACTAGTGAATGGGTGCAAGGGTGCTACCATACTAAAGTGGCATCCGTCAATAAGGACAATTTCAGGAGAGAAATTCGGCTATGAGCAGTCAGTAGCCAGCACTCCTGGAAGCTGGGGAAATGAGAGGCCTGGTGCTGAAGCAGGTCCCTGGATAGCACACCACAGCGTCCCACACAACCTGGCTTCTAAGCTTCTTGCTTTTGTGTCCATTGTTCACAGCTGCTCCTTCTTCTTGGTTTTCTCATTGTGATCTGATGTACTCTCTTGGACACTGCTTTGGTCTCTGGTTCTTTTTTTTTTTTTTTTTTTTTTTTGGTTGCTATTCTAGATCACAAAATGTACCTGCCATATGCAAAGATAAGCTAGAACAATGTGACTGGGGCTAAAAAGGTCTGGTTAAGGCATAGTTGCCAATCCTCCTGCAAAGTAATTCCTCCTCATTCCTCTTCAAGAATTATGCATAATTAAATTGAAGGCGTTTGACTTTCCTTCCTCTATGTGACTGCCTTTCTACCTCCATAGACTACCTCTCTGCTGCAACAAAACAAGCATTTCTGCTTCTAGGTCTTGGCTGAAGTTTTTACTTTCATGGTGATGTCCTTGTCCTATATTTATATCTAAGTATATTGCCATGGTTGCGACCTACCTCTGCCTTTAACATTTCTCCAAATTTCTTTCCTCCTTCAGACTGTTTTAGCACACATCATTTCTGTCACTCATTGCACATTTAATAATATACCTTTGATTTTACCTTTTTATGCTAACTGTTCTTCACATTAATAGCCATGAATTTCTTGCACTTAAAAAAAAAAAAGCCAAATGCAGCATCTTGCCTGTTGCAGGGTTTAGTGGGGCTTGTTCATCTCTCACTTTATTTAATTTACTTGACTCTTGTTTCTATTTTTGCTCCAATATTACCTTTCATAAAGAGAAATCCCTGACCACCTCATCAGAGTAATTCCAACCATACTCAGCTATTCCTCCCTAACTCTCTACCTCCTTATGATGACACCTTTTTCTTCTTAGCCTCTTGTCTCCACACTATAGTATTCCCAATGCCAAGAAGTACACATAGTATGTAATAAATGCAATAAATATTTATTAATGAAATCACTTATTAACTGATATTTACTGACTACTCTGTGTATGACACTGTGTTTACTAAGTGAACAGTAAGAAGTACAATAGTTATGTTTCCTGCCCTCAGATAGAATATAGTCAAGTTATTGAAACAAACAGAAATCAAAAAATAGTTTATTATATATTTTCAAATAACTAGAAGAGAGGATATTGAATGTTCCCAACATAAAGAAATGATAAATGTTTGAGATGATGGATATGCTAAGTACCAAGATCTGATCACTGTACTGTTTATGTATAGAAACATTACTGTGTCCCCATAATTATGTATAGTCATTATGCATCAATTTAAAAATAAACTTTAAAGTCACACAAATAAATATATAAAGCCAATACATTATGTCCAGTGTTCCAACTGGCATCTAGATGATGCTTCTGTGCTACCCTTCAGATTCCTGATGGAACAAAATCCAACTCCAATGAGTCCTTCAGATTCCTGATAGAACAGAATCCAACTCCAACGAGTCCAAAGACTTTAGAGCAAAGAATACTTGCAGAGGCACAGAAAGTGCTAAGGTAATGGACAAATAACTTGAGAGGCCCAGAGACCACCAAGAGCAGAAGCCATTGCTATCCTTAAGGATAAAGTACTAAGTGGAAGAAATAGCAGTATTGGAACATGCTGAGTCCTGATGCCATGGCAAAGGGCCACACAACAGGTGCAGTAATCAAGAAGAGATGGTGGCCACTGCAATGAAACAGCTGAACAGGAGGCCAGGAAGATGTTTCTCAACCTCTCTCTCTCACCCTCCTCTGTTCTCCTGCTAGTACATCCCACTGGACAAATCCAACTGGAACCTAGGTGGCAAGAGAGTATGGTTCATTACCTTAGTCTGCTCAGCTACTGTAACACAGTAACATAGACTGGGTAATTTATAAAATAAACAAATTTATTTCTCACAGTTGTAGAGGCTGGGAAGATCAAGGTGCGGGCAGGTTCTGTATCTGCTAAGAACGTGTTTCTCACAGCCCCTTCTTGCTATGTCTTCACATGGTGGAAGGGGAAGCAAGCACCCTCCAACCGCTTTTAAAAGAGTGCTGCTCCCATTCATAAGAGCAGAATTCTTATTACCTAATCACCTCCCAAAGGCCCATCCATCTCCTTATACTATTGCATTGAGGATTAAGTTTCAACATATTAATTGGGGGTGGGGGGCACCATTATTCAGACCATAGCAATGATGAAGTTCCTAGGTGTCCACTCCTGGGATGCAGAACAGGGCAGAGGAAGGTGAAGATCGGATTTTGAGTGTGTGTGTGAAATGGCGGGGGTTGGGAGGAGGCCTGGGACAGAAAATATCCAGCAAGACTTGGAATGGCTGAAAAATATAGTACTAGAAATTGATATCCTACCCTGTCCCTCCTATCACTCAGGAGTACAATGTTAGCACCTTAACAAATACCCAATAAAAGAATTGAGTCACTTGTTTCACACAGTTTTAATGTTTAATTGTCTTTGTTTTATTCTCATAATTTGAGCACTTATCCATGATCCTGAAATGTTCTACTAATAAATGTTTTCTGACCAGAAGAAACAGGTATTTTCTTTAGTGTTTTTTGTTTTTTGTTTTTTTGAGATGGTCACTCTGTCACCCAGGCTGGAGTGCAGTGGTACACAATCTCTTTGCAACCTCCACCTCCCAGGTTGAAGCAATTCTTCTGCCTTGGGTTTCCAGGTAACTAGGATTAAAGGCACACCCCACCATACCCAGCTAATTTTAAAAAAAAATTTAGTAGAGATGAGATTTTACCATGTTGGCCAGGCTGATCTCGAACTCCTGACCTCAGGAGCGAACCATCCACCTCAGCCTCACAAAGTGCTGGAATTACAGGTGTGAGCCACCATGCTCAGTCATATTTTCTTCTAAATATAGAAAATTCTCTTCCCCAGAGAATTTCAAGGTTAAATAATTTACTAATTATGATTCTGTGGAAAGAGTAACAAACTAGTCCCAACATTATCGTTACGTAGAAACTTCTATGTTAAAACCAGCTAATATTAAAGGTAATATTGTACTGAATTATCATTTAAATAAGGGTGATATGTTACATATATTTTTCCAAGTGTCAGTGTAATCTCTGGCGGTTTATTGGAACAGGAGGTTTCATTCTAACTTCCTGTGCCAGTTATTAGGCTCTTGCCTCTCAGCTCTAACCTTGCCCATTTATATGCTGCTCTGTGATGCTCAGGCTGAAAATTCTTCAAGCTACACTTTTCCTTTATAGTTGTTAAGCTCTGCCATTCGAGTGAAGATTAAAAAGCAGATAAAGGAAGAGAGGCCCATTAGTGCTTTCTGTTCCTATCAGCATCATCCCAGCAGTCACAGATGATTCTTAATCCTCAATGCACAGTAGTCGGTTCCAGTTTTCAACCTTTTGCTCGCTCCAAGACCAGACTCCTTGTAACGCTTATGAGATACCAGCACCAGTCAAACAGCATAATCTCCCCAGAGAGGTGAGTTTCAGACAGAAAGCCCCTCCTCTAAGCTTCTAGATCCCAGTAACTCCAATTTCTTTCTTTTGTCTCCAACTCTGAGAATGGCAGTTGCCACCTGTATTTGCTATTGCTATGCTAGTTTATTGATCCCTTTTCATTTGTTCAGTTCCTCAGACATGGTTAACCAATTCCCTATATTAAATCCTTCATTAAAATAAATGATGTGGTTTCTATTTTCCTAACTGAACATAACTAGACAGGCATGTGGAAGGAAAATATTTTGGGTCCCCTAAATCACTAAGGGGAAAATTCAGTCTGCGAACTGCTCAGGGCAAATCTATTTCTTATTTTATTCCATGTCATCCCTCTGCTCATTGAGATGGATGCGTATTCCAATTGCCTCCTTTGGAAAGGCTTATCAGAAACTCCAGAGAATGCAGATATGTGTCTCTCACCTACCTGTGATTTAGAAGCCCCCTCCCTGCTTCAATATATATTTATATTTATTGATGTCTCATGTCTCCCTAAAATATATAAAACCAAACTGTGCCCCAACCACCTCAGGCACATGTCGTTCGGACATCCTGAGGCCATGTCACAGGCAGGTCCTCAAGCTTGGCAAAATAAACCTTGGAAATTGACTGAGACCTGTCTCAAATTTAGGGAGTTCACAGATGCAATCCTTACTGTGCCATTACCCCAAACTCCCTTCCCTAAGTCAACCTAACCCATGTTTTTTAAGACAGGAGTGGTAATTGTTAAAGCCATAAATGTACCACTTCATATAGTTTGCGAATCTCAAAGAAATCCAAAAACAGACCAAACTTATTTGTGCATCATATATGTGTCAGTTGTTGTCTCAGCATGATCGAAAGTATCTGTGTCATCAGAAACCCACAACCTTTTAGGGAAAGGGAAGGAAGATTTTTAAAAGTGTTAGGGAGGGCTGGGTGCGGTGGCTCACGCCTGTAATCCCACACTTTGGGAGGCCGAGGCAGGTGGATCACAAGGTCAACAGATTGAGACCATCCTGGTCAACGTGGTGAAACCCCGTCTCTACTAAAAATACAAAAAATTAGCTGGGCATGGTGGTGCATGCCTGTAATCCCAGCTACTCAGGAGGCTGAGGCAGGAGAATTGCCTGAACCCAGGAGGTGGAGGTTGAGGTGAGCCAAGATCACGCCATTGCACTCCAGCCTAGGTAACAAGAGTGAAACTCTGTCTCAAATAAATAAATAAATAAATAAATAAATAAAAGTGTTAGGGAGGCAGTGGAATAAGCTACCATAAAATGCAAGGTCATGCATATCCATGATATGTGACATTGAAAAAAGAAGTGCTTCATGCAGGAGGCAGGACTTGACCTTTCTCAACTGATGCAACAAGATAATCAAAAGATTGAAAAACCAGAAGGCATTATGAGCAAAAGAACAATTTGAGACAAAAGGTAGATCCAATACTTAAAATGGCAATAAAGACATTTTTATTAATTTATTTGCCCCATTGATTCATCTACTCATTTATTCCACATATTTTTATGTACCTTTTCCATGCCAGGGCCTCTGAGACTAATGGGAGGCCTTGAGATACACTGGTGAACCAAAACAGACACACCTCTGTCCCTGTGAGGCTCATATTCCAATAGGAGAGACAAAGTTAATTAAATAATCATGTTCACAAACATATAATTGTCATTGTGCTGTGTCCTATAAAGAAGGGTTCTTAGAGCTATGGGAAGATGGAATTGATATAGGGAAGCAAAAAGTAGAAGGAATGGTCCTCAAAGTCAAGCAACTGGCATCAGTGAAGAGCCATGGTGAGAAGAAGGCAGGTAAAAGTGCCTGGAAGAGAAGCTGAGTGCTTGGGTGGAGTGGGGAGCAGGGAACCCTGGGTGCTATGGAGTGACTTCCATTGCTATCTTACTATTCTCATATTGCTGTTTTGCTATTAAAAATGTTAAGCATGCTCTGAATGAAGAGACCACCTAAACAGGCTTTGTGTGAGCAACAAGTCTGTTTATTCACTCAGGTGCAAACAGGCTGAATCTGAAAAGAGAGTCAGCAGAGGGTGGTGGGATAAGAGCTGGTTTTATAGGTTTGGGGTAGACAATGGAAAGTGACAGTTCAGGGTGGTTTTTGCAAGCCAGGGGTGTTGTCGCAGAGTCCAATGTCACAAGGTTGGCATATCAGTTGAGACAGGAACAATGGCAGAATGTCACAAGGTCGGTTAATCAGACACTGCAGGAGCTAGATATTCTTCTTCCTTTGTGGTTTTCTTGTTACCTCAGACTTTCTGGCTCTGGGAGGCAATCTGGAGGTGTACGTGCTGCTAACAGAGTTTATAATGGCTTGACAACAGTGCTGCCATCTTTGGGGGACCTAACAAAAAGTAATTGCAAAGCTGCAATGACTTTTTCACAAACCTAATAATTAGAAGCACTGTGCCTCAATAGATACAGAGAACCAATGAAAAACAGTAAGTAGCCCTTGATCAGGGTCTCAGCCCCAGAAAATAATATTCCAGGCCACAAGCTGAGAAAAAAGAGAAGATGACTCCCTACCCCTGTGTGCAATAGAGGAGGGCTTCTCACTAATGATTCTGCAGGGGAGAAAGAAACCAAAGCAGAATTTAATGTGAAAACAAAGGACTACCTCTCTCCAGCAGGGCATTTTAATTTCACATGCAGAGTAAAGCCATGCTAGACTCCTTTGCTGACATATCCTGTTGGACTCCAAAATACATGAATTTATGAAGAGCACAGATGAGTTGGTTATAGAAAACAGTTTCAGCATTTGGCATAATTGATGTAAATATTGCGGGCAACATAAAAATAATCTTATACCTTCTTTATTTAAAGCAGTTTAATTAATGTCAAGTACTGTAACAAGTGGTAATCTCTGCCTTCTTGCTTCTCACCTCACACTGTGTGGAAATGCTCCCTGCTGTCTTGTTTACCTGCAGACTTCAGAGTCTAAATGCACAGGAGGGAGTTTATATTTTATTTCTAAAGCTCTCTCTTTTCCTTCTTTCTGAGATGGCTTCTTTTAGCAAGAGAAACTATTCTCAACGCCTCTTGAAAATTCCTTTCTTGTAGACAAGTTCTGTACCTTGCACTCCTTGCGATGACCTACACGGACCCACTCCAGGTTGATGGGCCTAACCATCAGGAGCAGGAATGTAGGTCATCGTTATTGGCTACTGCTTAACAACTGGGCTCCTTTCTCCTCTCATTCTGCCTTTAGATTGACTCCACAGGGATCCTAAACAAGACAAGAAACTGGTTGGGGTGTCAAAAGCAAATGTCAAGAAAACAGAGAGAATTGTATTAGGCTTACAAAATAGCCAGGAGGGATTCTCTGTGAGCTGCCTGCCTTTCTTCTGAGTGAAAAGGCATACCTATTTAGCATTCTCAGCCTAACATGGGCAGAGGGGCTAAAATTATGGAGGAATGTGTCTCTCTGCCTATTGATATCGTATTTTATATTTTCTAAAACAGAGTACATTCATTTTCTTAGTGATCTGCAGTACAGTATTTTAAGACAGATACTGGAGAAGTTTTCAGAGTAGTTCTTCAAATAAAATTCACTTTATCTCTTGGCTGGCGGGTGAATACCATCACAGAAAGTAATGTGTTATATTCCAGTTTCTTGTAGTGTTCAGGAAAATAGTTAAAGTGTACCGGGTAACAGAACATCAACAGCATGAATGATTGACTGGGAAAGGCCAATTACTTAACATTGCCATACCAAAGATTTAGAGGGGTGTTATCTGCCTGGTGTTTACAACAGACTTTCTATCTTGTTTAACATCGTTTTGTTAACGAAAAATTTAGGACAAATTAAATTTAACAGAGTTTAACTGAAGAAAGAACAATTCACAGATCTGCCAGCTGCCAGAATCAAAACAGGTTCAGAGCAACTTCAGGGCTGCCATATGGTCAGATGATATAGACAGAAGAAGGAAAATCATATACAGAAAACAGAAGTAAGATACAGAAACAGCTGGATTGGTTCCAGCACATCATTGGTCTCATTTTAACTCGGTTGGAACAGTTGGCCGCCTGTGATTGGCCAAAACTCTGTGACTGGCACAAGAGTAGGTTACAGTCTGCTTCCACATCCAGTTAGCTTACGATTCACTATGTTTGCAGAAATCTTTAGGCCAAACCTAAAATATTTAAGAAGGCATCTTTAGGCTAAAGTTAATTTAACAGTTTCAAACTACAGTCTCCGTAAATCAGAAAGATCTGGACAAACACGAAAATCTGTTTAGATCAGAGACTTTAAAATTCCAAGGTCCTTAATTTTAAGAGATTATTTCTGAGCAATACAAATCTGAAATGACTGGATGTTTTCTTTGGGAGTAATGTTAGTACTCCAAAGGTTACCTTCTGTTTCAAAAATCTAGTTTTCCTTTTTATTTAAACATGAAGAAAAATACTGGCACCAAAAAGTACTTTTCTTATAGTGAAGTTTCATGTTAGTAGAAAATACTTTGATTTGCTTAGAAATCATTTAATAATTTCAAATCAAAATATATTCATAATTTATGGGGACATTTTATAACTTAAAAACTGCAGCTAATCCTGATTTGTTCTAAATATAATTTGAGGACATTTAGACTTTAAAATGTATATTTGGGGTTGTGAAATTTGCTTGCTCTTTTTATAGAGGACTCAAGTGTCTGATTTAAAACCAAAATATTGCAAAGGAGTGAATCAAAGCTGAAGATGTTTTTAATTGCTTCTGTGAAAAGCTCCCTGGGCTTGGTAAAAAAAATAATAATAATAAATGCAGTCATGTTTAATTTTCTGTAATGTTAAAGCTTTCACAAATAAAGTAGGAATCCTTATGTTTGTACCCTGAAACTACAGGGAATCACAAAAGGAGAAATAAATGGTCCTTATTATGGGCACCTCAATTTTCCCACCATGTGTCAGCCTTAAGAAACTGGCAAAATTTGACCTGGCCTCGGTGGCTCATGCCTGTAATCCCAGCACTTTGAGACGCTAAGGTGGGTGGATCACCTGAGGTCAGGAGTTCAAGACCAACCTGACCAACACAGTGAAACCTCCTTTCTACTAAAAATACAAAATTAGACAGGCATGGTGGTAGGCACCTGTAATCCCGGCTACTCAGGAGGCTGAGGCAAGAGAATTGCTTGAACCCTGAGGGCAGAGATTGCAGTGAGCTGCGGTCATGCCACTGCACTCCAGCCTAGGCGAAACTGTGAAAATCCATCTCAAAAAAAATTGGCAAAATGTGTTCTCCTATACCTTCTTTTACCTTTTGGCCTTTGCTATCTTCCTGCTGATTAACCTCCATTTACCCTTGACGCCCCCAAAATGCCTTCTGTCATTCAAAGACTACCTACTACAGCAAAGGGAGACTTTCCCCCCTAACCCCCCCCCAATAACTTTTTCTTCACCATTGGGACTTCACTTCCCCACCTTCTGTTCCTTCTGGGCTGTATACTACTGAAACCGTGAATGAATCCTCACACAATAACATGTCTCCGGTGGTAGTTTCCCAATCTTTTAGATCACCCCTTTACCAGTTAAAATTCTGTACCTCTCAAAAATCATTAAATGACACTAATGGTAACCGTTTCAGGCCCTTTAGAAGACTTCTAGGACAGAGAGTCCTTGGACCACAGAGGCAGCTGCCTTGCCAGCTCTGTGTAATGCATTTTCCCTTCCTTTTATTTACCTTTCCCCGCCCCCACACCACCACCTATAAACAAACCTACAGAGAATTTTCTCCACGGATTTATGACAAGTACTTTTCAGATGAAAAGGTCAAGAATCAGTTAATCAGCAAGTTAACAGCACCAATATGTTTTCTACAATGTACTAGGCACCTAGGGGATATTTAAAAAAAGTGAAACTTGGGTTGTAAGGCAAGAATCCTAATACCTGGTGGTAACTAGAGAGCAAGATAAGACAGCAGGCTCTCCTGAGGGCACTTGTAATAAATGTTGAAGGAGTTAGAAGAGAGAAGAAGCTGCAGATTTACACATATTCTACAGTGGCTTCAGTGCTTACCCAGAGGAGGTATGACTTGCTCAAAGCCTCAAAAGGTGAAATTATTTGGATAGACAGTTAGCAAGTGGCCACACCAGAAGGGCACATAGACATGAAATGTGTGATTTTTTTTTTGTAAGCCAGTGAAATAGCCAAAAATAGTCACAGTAAAAATACTGTGAGCCAGTCACTCTGGAATCCCTGAAGTTGGCACCCTCTTAAGAGCACAGGTACGCAGTGAATCAAAAGCTCCAGCAGTCCCAGGAGAAAAGTCTAAATAAGATGTGGGTTTTGAGAATTTTTTTAAAAGCTATGCCATACCTTGAGAGGTGGTCACAGAGGAGAAAGATGAAATGGTGGCTCTAGTTCTGGCGGGCTTCAGATATTGGTACCATGCCAGGACAGCCCTCCAGGGGCTAGTCCCACCCATTACTCAATTCCAAAGTCACATCCACAAACTGGATGTCTTAAAACAACAGAAATGTATTCTGCCACAATTCTGGAGGGTAGAAATCTGAAATTAGAGTGTCCACAGCCCTATTTCCTTCTGAAGGATCTAAGGGAGAATCTGTTCTATGCCTCTTTCCTAGTAGGATTTTAGCAGCAATCTTTGGCATTCCCTGGCCTGTAGGTGAATCAATCCAGTCTCTCCTCTGCCATCTCATGGTCATCTTCTCCCTGTGTTTCTCTATGTCTTCACATCACATTCTCCTGTGTCCCTCTTTTCTTTTAAGGACATCAGTTGCCTTAGTTCAGGCTGTTGTAACAAAAATACCAGTGACTGGGTGGCTTAAACAGCAAACATTTATTTCTCATAGTTCTGGAAGCTGAAAGTCAGGGTGTCAGTATGTTAGAGTTCTTGGTGAAGTCTCTCTTCCTGATTCTGGTTTACAGTTGGCCATCTTTTTGTATCCCAACATAATGGAGTGAGCAAGCAAGAGAGACAGACAGACAGAGACAGAGAGAGAGAAAATATGCTTCCTCTTATAAGGGCAGTAATCCCATTCATGAGGATTCTACCCTTATGATAGAATCACCTCCCAAAGGCCCCACCTCCTAATATCATTACAATAGGGGTTAGGATTTAAACAGATGAGTGGAAGACCACAGACATTCCATGTATATCACCAGTTATATTGAATTAAGGTTCCACTATCTTCAGTATTATCTCATCTTAACTAACAACTTCTGTTATGACCATATTTTCAAATAAGACCACATTCTGGACTGCTGAGGCCTTGCACTTCAATATATCTTTTAAGGCACAGAAGTTGCATAACTATCTGCCTTCTGTCCCTGCACCCCAAATTCATGTCCTAAAACACATTCACTTCCAACCCAACATCCTCAAAAGCCTTAACCTATTCCAGCATCAATTCTAAGTCCAAAACCTCATCTAACTATAACCACTAAAAAAAGTACTAGTTCTCATGATTCAAGTCACCCAAAACCTACCCAAATACAAGTTGGATTCTAGGTAGGCTCCATCTTGTGGCAAAATTCCTCTCTCCGTCTGTGGACCAGTGAAACCAAACAAGTTATGTGCTTCCAAAATACAACGGCAGAACAGGCATAGGATAGATATTCCCCTTCCAAAAGGGAGAAATTGGAAAGAATAAAGGAGTCACTGGTCTAAGGGAAGTTTGCAACCCAGCAGGACAAATTCCATTGAGTTCCAAAGCCTAAGAATGATTTACTGAGGCTTGATGTTCTGTCTTCTGGGGCCACTAGGAAGGCCCCATCCCCTCAGCTCTGGGTGGTAGCTGGGTTTTCTGGAATTAAGGAGGCGGGAGCCCTGTCACCTGGTTCTGTGGCCTTTCTGGCCTCTGCATTTATAGCTCTGCCCTCTACGTCATTCTTCCTTCATATCATTCCATCTCTGTCTCTTTCAGTGCAGGCTGGCTGTGTTTCTTCTGGTATAAAAGTCTCAAAACTTTGGTCTTTGATCCTATTGGTTGTTCTCCTGCAGATGTGGGCCTTATAACAGATCCAGACCATTAAATACAAGGACTCTCCACAGATACTTCCTGAATAACAGCATCTCTCTTCCTAGCGTCTGCTGAGATCGTTGATTGGATACAAGAGTCACATACCTAATCGCTTTAGCAAACTCTTGTCCAGGCACACCCTTGACCCTGTTACTAGAACATGCTATCTGGATAACCTATATTTTTTTTTCCAAAATATCAAGTTCCGACTCCTTTTTGTTTACCACTTAATTCTTCAGTGTATCTGCTTCTTCTAATAGTTTATAATAAGCACCAAAACAGAAACCAGGCTGCACCTTCCATATTTTTATTGGAAATCTCCCCAGCTAAATATCCAAGTACATTACTTGCACATTCTCCTTCTCACTGCTAAACAGCAGAAAACAATTCAGCCAAATTCTCTGCCAGTTAATAACAAGGACTGTGTTTCTTCCATCTTACAACAACGTGTTCCTCAGATCTGCTTGAAACCTCACCAGAGGCATCTTTACCTTTCGTATTTTTAGTAGCATTCTATCCATGTGTTCTCTAAGATGAGAGACTCTTTCTCTGCAGCCCTCCTCACATCTTTCTGAGCCCTAGGATGGTGTTTAATGTTCATATTTCTGCCAAGATTATTGTCAAGGCAATCTAGACTTTTCTATCATGAGTCTCAAAACTCAGCCTCTATCCACTGCCCAATTTCAAAGCCACTTGTACAGTTTTAGGTATTTGTTACAGCAACACCTTCCTTCCTGGGACAAAAATCTACATCAGTTTCCTGAGGCTGCTGTAACAAAGTACCACAAACGTGTGCCTGAAGACAATAGAAACTAATGGACTCACAGTTCCAGAGTCTAGAAATCTGAAATCAAGGTGTTGGCAGAGTTAGTTTATTTTTCCTTTTTCTTTCGCG
Organism: Saimiri boliviensis; assembly: GCF_048565385.1. Taxonomy (NCBI): domain Eukaryota; kingdom Metazoa; phylum Chordata; class Mammalia; order Primates; family Cebidae; genus Saimiri; species Saimiri boliviensis. Next base: position 90,726,533 of record NC_133461.1, read on the forward strand.
CTTTATTTATTTGTTTATTTATTTATTTTAGGGTTTTAAGGGAGAAGCTTTTCCATGCATCTCTTCCAGCTGCCAGAAGTTATCAGCGATCTTTAGCGTTCCTTGGCGTGTAGACACTTCCCTCCAATCTCTGCCTCTGTCATCTGGTGGTCATCTTCCCCCTGCATTTCTCGGCTCCTTCACATTCTTCTCTCCATTGGTTTCTCTCCTCTTCTAAGGATGCCAGTCATGTTGAGTTACTCCCTATTATTTTTCCATTATGACTTCATCATAACCAATTTCATTTGCAACCCATTTTCAAATAAGATCACATGCTGAAGTACTGAGGGTTAGTATTTCAACATATCTTTTGGAGGAACACAATTCAATTCACGATGGTGTGTAACTTGAAAAATGCAATAACTCAGAACTCCTGGGCATGATGTCCCCTCAATTAAGCATGATAATGGTAAATTACCCTTCCGAAAAGAACCAAATACAGGCAGCAGCTGGAGCAAAGAAATGTCTTTATGGCTATAGTTCATATACGAACTTCAAGGAAAGATCCGTGATATGGCAAGGGGTAGGGAGATCCTTCATACTCCTGTAACTCTCATCTTTGCCCAGAAAGACTTACCTGTTGCAGGGATGCCCATGTGTGATTAGTGAGCCTTGGTCCTGTTCATAAGATCATCGTCTGCTTAAACAGAATCAGTCCAACCTCCTTTACCTTCTGTATTGAAAGTGGTCGTAACTGAAAAAACCTTTCCTTTGTTTTTTTGAGACGGAGTCTTGCTCTGTTGCCCAGGCTGAAGTGCAGTGGTGCAATCTCGGCTCACTGCAACCTCCGCCTCCCTGGTTCAAGTGATTCTCCTGTCTCAGTCTCCTGAGTAGCTGCCACTACAGGTGTGTGCTACCAGGCCCGGCTAAGTTTTGTATTTTTAGTAGAGATGGGGTTTCACCGTGTTACCCAGGATAATTGTGATCTCCTGACCTTGTGATCCACCTGTTTCTGCCTTCTGAAGATCACAGGTGTGATTGCAGGTGTCAGCCACGGCTCCCAGCCTGAAAAAATCTTTAACGTAAGAGTTCTAGTCACTTCGGCTTAGACCCTAACTCTCAGTGATGAGCGACTCTAGCATGGCATATGGATTGTATTAGCAGACCACGTTGCTCATATCTTTCTATATCTATGCCCTTTGGTATATACTCTGATTCTGAGCTTGGCCAACCTACTTGCTTTGGCCAATGGAACAGAAGTAACTTTGATACAAGCAAAGGTTACTTGAAAAAGCCCTTGCATATTTCTGCTCTTTCTCTCTCCATTTTGCTCCTGTGCCGTTGACTTGAGAACATGCCAAAATGGCCAGGATAGATGACTGGAGGATGAGACCCATTACGCAGTCTAAGCAGTTATCCTAATTGTGACTCCAGACACCTGAGCAAGCCCTGCCAGTGTCAGCAAAGCCACCTAGTCCACCCACAACTAACAACAGGCACAAGAGTAAGCCTCCCCATGCCCAGCTCAGTAGAACCACCTTACTTATCAGTTTGCAAGAAATAATCAGTAGTTGTTTTTTTTAATCTACAAGGTTTTGAGGATATTCGTTATGTAGTAGTATTAGGGTGACAGATTACTGAATCATGCAACAAGCAATGCCACCCTATCACCCATGACTTCTAGGGCAGCTACAGAATACGGCCAATATCTAGGCTTCAAACAAAACTCAGGACAGTTTGACACAGGTGTTCATAACAGAAAGAGTGTATTTTGTGAGGGGATAGATTGTATTTCTGCTTTTCTTATGGAAAGCAGTCTTCTTCCTGTAACTCAAGCCCACTGCCCAGTCCTGAAAACAAATCAGATTCTCAATAAGTATTTTTAAATTAATGAATGAATGATTTTTCCATGAAGCATCTCATAAGCAAATGGAAACTGCAAAAGAACCATCATGATGTGTTACACTTCTTACATTTCCTAATTTTGTAATTACAGCACTGACTATGTAGTAAGAACTCAGTAATGAGTACTTGCTAATTTGTTAATTGATTGATGAGACTCAGCCACTATCACTTACCCCTGAGAAATGAACCAAGAAGCAGAATTAAACTTCATTAAGAAAGATTTCATTAGGCTCACAAGACTTTTGTGACTTTCAAGGTTCCTAACTACCAGAAAAGGATATTGTATTCTTTCTCTGGGGAACTGAAGAGTCTTAACATATTATGCAAAGTAAACTTTCATATGGAATGTATAATACCTTCCACAGTCATGTAATAGATTAATTATTGATTATTATTCTTTTCCTTTTTTGATTCTATGTTCATTCTATGTTCACATGTCAACTACGAGTTCTTATATAAGACAAAAAGGGTGCCTAAAATAATATGCTGTTTTGGTCAATAAAATATTTAAATATTAGAGAGTAGTATTTTGTCAAATAATATCAAAATGAAAACACTGGCAAGAGCCACAAATTCACTAAGTATTGACGGAGCATCCACAATGTACAAGGAAAAATGCTTGGAGCTGCACAAGGTACAAACTCTAATTTCCACCCTTGAGGAGGTAGAAACACAAAAAAAAACTGATTATGATAATTATAATGTTATCAGGAGCATATACATGGCAAGAAGAAATAATTAACTCTACATAGAATAAAAGAAAAAGATTTCATGTGAGGCATCAAGATTTGAGTTGAAAATAAGCAAAAATTAACACAGTAGAAAAGGAGAGGAAGACGGATAAGGTTTGAATTTGTGCCTCCACCCAAATCTCATGTCAAATTGCAATTTCCAGTGTTGAAGGAGGGGCCGGGTGGGAGGTCAGTTGGTCAAGGGGGCAGACTTCCCCTTGTTGTTCTCGGGATAGTGAGTGAGTTCTCGAGAGATCTGCTGTTTAAAAGTGTGAAGCACCTCCCCCTTCACTTTCTTCCTCCTGCTCTGGCCGTGTGAGGTCGTGCCTCCTTCCTCTTCGGCTTCATCCATGATTGTAAGTTTCCTGAGGCCTCCTCAGCCCCATGCTTCCCGTACAGCCTGCAGTAAGGTAAGTCAGTTAAACCTCTTTTCTTTATAAATTACACAGCCTCAAGGATTTTTTTATAGAAGTGCAAGAACAGACTGATACAAAGAATATCTAGGCAAAGATAATGAACTGTGCAAAGTCACAGTGAATAGCTCAGTCTGATGACTTACGGACTAAATGAGGTCAGGTGTCAAGAGAGGAGGCTGAAGCATAGATGTGGATTCTGACCTGTAAAACCATACAAGTCCAGCTAAGAGGTTATATGATAGCAAGTCACTGAAGGCTTTTAATTTCATTTGAAGTTTAAACGCTTACTCTAGGGAACATTGTAAAGAAGGGGTTAGGGTAAATGTGTACTAGAGAGAAAATATTTCTGCAAATTCACATGTGACCATGCTGAGCAGTCATCATTGGAGGGCTGTGCTCCAGGACTTCAAAGAGATAGTATGCACAGCTGGTAAAATATTCCGTGGCTAGCCAGCTGTAATCATTTTCAGGTAATGTTCTTGATTGGTTTTGGCTTACAGTTACGCTGTTGTGCTGTTAAATAAGACTGTGGCCTTTCTCTTTCACTCTCAGCATGGAGCTATCTTAATTAAGTCAAGAAAAGGAAGGAAGGTACAGGAGCCTGCCGATATTAATGAGCTGTGGGAAAGTTCTTTGCAACATTACAGAAACAATTATTAAAACTCTACATGCCTGGGATACTGTGACACTTTATAACACTTGAAAACAAAAGCTTCCTAGGTATATGTTCCATTAGATAGACAGTTAAGAGTACTTCATATTCAATAGAAAAGGAAAAAATGGTGTACTATTTTACATCAAGAAAAGAAAACCAAGAATTAGTAACAAATAAGCAGAATAAATCAGCCAATCAACAACAGTCATGGAGCACCTACTATGTAATTGAATTGTTTTGGGTCCTTTCTGGGTTGGTCACCTCCTACAATAGCCTATTGGTAAAATGCACAGAGTTTATCTGCCCTGTTAAACAGATGGGTGGTATTTGTATCTGCACAGGATGAGTAATGTAAACAAAAGGTACCTTTTAAACTATATATTTTCCCAACACAGATTATGCATTTTTTTCCAACAAAATAATTTTATCTGTCAGAAACCCTGAGTGTTTTAGGTCTTTACAAGTATTTACTTCAAGCAGTATTTCTCAAACTACTGCTGCGTGTGAAACGTTTATTTTACAAAACTGTCATTAATCCCACAGGGCTGTCAAGAAAAACTATTCATAGCTAGAAAGCAAAAAAATTAGAAGTTGAAAGATTTTATCTCAGAAAACAAAAATTATAAAATCAGCAGCAAAAGACAAGGAGGCAGAATGTGAAATAGGAGGAAACTAATCAGTCAGATGATACAGAAGTCAACAAGGTTAAGACTAAAAGCTCAGCACTGTTTTTGTCAATACCTAAGAGTTAAAATTAAGAATTAAAGATTGGGCCAGGCACAGTAGCTCATGCCTGTAATCCCAGCATTTTGGGATGCCAAAGCAGGAGGATTGCTTGAGGTCAGGAGTTCAAAACCAGCCTAAGCAACATATGTGCCCCTCATCTTTACAAAAAATTTAAAATTTTGCTGAGCTTGGTGGCACATGCATATAGTCCTAGCTACTTTGCAAACTAAGAAAGGAGGATCACTTGAGCCCTGGAGGTTGAGGCTGCGGTGAGCCATGATCACACCACTGGACTCCAGCCTGGGCAACAGAGCAAGATTCTCTTTCTCAAGCAAAAAAAAAAGAAAAAAAATTAATGGTTAAAAGAATTTGCGGCTAAATTTCGTGTGAGCACCATACAACAAAGATACATTTCCCTTTCTCCAAATAACCCCTTTGATCTTGCTGCGTAAAATCCATTTTGTCTCATTTCTGGGAACAAAGAAATGAAATGTAACTGTAGGAAGGGAGAAAAAGTTTTCTGTTCCTTGATAAAAGATTTGGCAAGAATAGAGATTGAAAATACTTTCACCAATTTTCAAGTGTCATTGTGTTTTAATTAGAGAGAAAAACCAGTGACAGGGAAGAATGAGCTGTTGCAGTACCTGAGCTGTTGCATAACTTGTGATGCAATCGATGTCTAGAAAGACATTTAGTTCAGTATCTTACCACTGAAGTCAGTTATCTTCTGATTTTTAGTCTTGTGTCTTTGAGAAACTAGCAATCGTAATATTTTAGAATGTTCATCCATAAATTTAGCAAACATTTGTGAAACACATGGGTGCCAAATTTGATGTGGCAAGTATGTGAAAAAGAAATGGCAATAAAATTTCTCCTTTTAAAAAGTTGTCAGTCTATAGATATGCATGTGTGAAAAAAATACAAAGCAAGCTGTGAATTCAATTAAATAATGTAAACATAAATGTCAAAGGTATTCATCCTTTACATTTAAAATTTAACTGAGAGTTTTAGAAAGAAGACAGTATCTCTACAACCTCCTACAACTTGTCTTTTGCATAATCTAAGTCTCAATTTCCTAATTTGTAAAATAAGGATAGGTGTATAATACTAAATATTTCTCAGCCCATTGTATGGTAAGAACAGTGTGGGAAAGATTACTTTATATAATGCATCATAAACATTGAGAACATCTCTATTTTTCTGAGTATTTGTATTGTCGTTTATAAATCTATATTCTTAAATTTCCCAAAGCATTGCACATTTTTAATTGAAATAACTGGGGAAAGGACAATATATTTCAAAAAATTCATTAATTGAATGAATTTTTGATCCCTTTATATGTATCTGTGGATAGCAGGTAATATATTAATTCTTTTTGATGTAATGATGCAAAAATTTTAACGAAGCATTTACACACACACTTTAAGGAGTATTGTGCTGGCCTTTGAGAATTCAGCTTCAGAGACATTTTGGTGACATATCATTAGCTTTTATAAAGGTCACATTAAGAGTTCTCTGCAGCCAAGTACAATGGTTCATGACTGTAATCCCAGTGCTCTGGGAGGCCAAGGCAGGCAGATCACTCGAGGTCAGGTGAAATCAGCTGGCCAGCATGAGGAAACCTGTCTCCTCTAAAAATACAAAAAAAAAAAAAAAAAAAAGCCAGGTGTGGTGGCAGGTGACTGTAGTCTCAGCTGCTTGGAGGCTGAGAAAAATCACTTGAACCTGGGAAGTGGAGGTTGTAGTGAGCTGAGATGCCACTGCACTCCAGCCTGAGTGACAGAGCTAGACTCTGTCTAAAAAAAAAAAAAAAGGACCAGGCATGGTGGTTTGCACTTGTAATCCCAGAACCCAAGGTGAGTAGATCACCTGACATCGGGAGTTTGAGGCCAGCCTGACCAAGATGGAGAAACTCTGTCTCTACTAAAAATACAAAATTAACTGGGCATGGTGGTGCTTGCTTGTAATCCCAGCTACTCAGGAGGCTGAGGCAGGAGAATCACTTGAATCTGGAAGGTGGGGGAAGTGGTGAGTCAAGATCACACCATTGCACTCCAGCTTGGACAACAAGAACAAAACTCTGTACCAAAAAAAAAGAAAAAAAGTTGTGTGGAATCTGCTTCTGTGTCAAAACAAAACCTCTGATCTCATTTCCCCTAACAGCTACTACCATTTTTGTCTGCCTCCATTTTCTGCAAAATTCCTCTAAAGATTATAATTTTTCTCATTACCTGAATTCATCCCTTCTCTCTCAAACCATCTCTAATCATGCTTCTCTTCCCTAAAAGGTATCTCTCTGGTGGTTACCAGTAACTTTTTGCAACAGCTCATTTTCATAGTTGGTGTTCCCTGTCTCTTCAATGATGTGCTTTCTTCACTTGGCCTCATTCCACGCTCCTTTGCCTTAGCTCATAGGTCACTAGTTCTCAGTCTTTTATGCTGATTCTCTTTTTTCTAGACTCCTAAGTTAGAAGTGACTTGTCTCACTCTTTAATCTTCTACTCTTCTTTAGCAATCACACAATTCCTTGGTGATTCAATCTAGTCTCTCTGATTTAATACCCTTTATATGCAAGGGACACTAATTTTTTTATCTCTTGACAAGACTTCTGTCTTGAACTCTGGACTTATATATCCAACTGCCTACTCAATACCTCTGCTAGAATGCAATATAGTCATGTCCAAATTAATATGTTCAAAACTGAATTCTGCAGTTTCTCCCCAAAGTGTTCCATGTATATTCTTCCCTATCTTAGTTGATGGCAGCTCTGGCCTTCCAGTTGCTCAAGTCAAAATTCCTGGAGTCATTCTCAGTTCCTTTTATGTATTTCCTGTACAATCAGTCATAAAATCCCAATGGTCTTCAAATCACATGTCCATACCTCTTGTCACCATTTTCATCACCTCCCTTATGGTGGAAGTCAGCATCGTTGGTAGCTAGATAAACCCCAGTAACCTTCAAATTGTTCTTTTAGCTTCTAACATCAGCTCTTCTATAGACTATTTTCATCAGCAGCTAGAGAAACCCTTTTAAAGAAAGAGTTGGATCTTGTAACTCCTCTGCCCCTTCAACATACCCCTCATCTCCTTCAAAATAAAAGCCAAACTCCTCACAGTGGACTACAAGTCCCCACCACATCCGACTTCATCACCTTTCTAATTGAATTTCGAGTACTCTGAGTTTATTCTGCCAAGAACACAAGAGACACTCCCTCTGAGCCCTTAGGGTAGTAATTCTCTCTTGCTGTAACACTCCTTCAGACACCTTCATTTACCACCTTCTTCACTCCTTGAAGTCTTTGCTCAAAAAGGCAGCCCCATCTTATTTAAAACAGTAACCTGCACTCCTAGTCCAGTCTCCTTTGCCCTGCTCTACCTTTTGTACCACTTATTGGCATCTAACATACTCTAAAATTTATTTATTATACCTATTTGTTATTGTCTCTATTTCTTAACTAGAATGAAAGCCTCACACAAAAGGGAATTACTGTGTTTTGTGCACTAATGAGACAGTGGGAAAAAAAAAACACAACAGGTACTGAACACTAAAGGTGCTTATTCATTCCATGCATGCATGAATGAAACAGAGCTGAAAGAGAAAGAAAATAAGGTTCGCACATCATCTGAGACCCATATATGGTATAGGACTATACGTATCTAGTCATCTTGTCAAAAAATTTGATTTATGCTGGGCACAGTGGCTCACGCCTGTAATCCCAGCACTTTGGGAGGCCGAGACAGTCGGATCACCCGAGTTCAGGAGTTCGAGACCAGCCTGGTCAACATGGAGAAACTCTGTCTCTACTGAAAAAAAAAAAAAATAGCCAAGAACTGTGGTGGTCGCTCATGAGGCTGAGGCAAAAGAATCACTTGAACCCTGGAGTCAGAGGTTGCAGTGAGCCGAGATCATGCTATTGCACTCCAGCCTGGGCGACAGAGAAGGACTCCATTTAAAAAAAAAAAAAAAAAAAAAGAAAACTAATTTGATTTTATTTTTTCTTAAAATGAAACATGAAACATGTATTAATTATTTGCTGAATGTATCTCAAATTTAATCACTACCTTTTTAAAAATCACTGTCAAGTTTTTTCTGGGAGCATCAAAATCTACTAATACTTACTGTTCCTTTCTGGTCTTGTTTTCCGAACTACATTGAACTTTAACTGTCTCTAGATTCTTTTCTTTACCCATATTTCTGATATTCTTATATACCCCCTCTGCCCAAAATAACTCTTCTCTAAATTTTGCTAAATGAATTATAATCAGTGAAAAGTTTGCAGGCACTATGGTTTTTTATGTACTGACTAAATTAGTCTCATGTTGCTATTATTCTTGTGTGAGTTTATGATATGAGATAGTAAGTAAACAAAGTCTTCAACTCTTCTACTGGTTTATTCTGTTGTATCCTAGTCTATTCTATTATGTTGTATTCCCTTGCTCTGGTTTTTTTTCCCCCTTCAACCTATATGACATAGCATCCATTTCTATCACTTTACAGCAGGTCTTCTTATCTACTAGAGAGATTACTTTTTGATCTTCAAAAATGGGGACTGGCAGATTGGGTGGCAGGATAGTAAGGGAGGTGGCCAAAGGATACGAAATATTAGTTGGAATAAATAAGTTCAAGAGCTCTAGTGTACAGTATGATGACTGCAGTTAATAACAATATATTCATAAAATTTTCTAAGACAATAGATTTTAAGTACCCTCAACACACACACAAAAAAGTGTGGTAATACATCTGGTTTTTGGTTTATTGGTGGTTGGTTGGTTTTGTGACAGAGTCTCCCTCTGTCACCCAGGCTGGAGTGCGGTGGTTTGATCACAGCTCACTGAAGCCTCGATGCCCCCAGGCCTCCCACTGCAGCCTCTCAAGTAATTTGAACTACAGGCACCTGCCACCAAACCCAGCTAATTTTTATATTTTTTGCAGAGATAGGGTTTTGCCATGTTGCACAGGCTGGTCACAAACTCCTGGGCTCAAGTGATCCACCCACCTCGGGCTCCCAAAGTGCTGGGATTACAGGTGTGAGCCACTGCATCTAGCCGGTAACGCATCTGTTAATTCAGTTAATTTACCTGTGCCACAATGTATTCATATGTCAAAACTGCATGTTGTGTATGATAAATACATACAATTTTATTTGTTAATTTATTAATTTAAAATTCCCATCAAAACATTAGGTGGAAATGTTAAAAGGTTTTTTAAGAAAAAAAAATGTTTTCTAGTCTCTTATAATGTTGGACCTTTGCATGTTCACTGCATTTTAGAATCAGCGTGTTTACTTGTACATACACAACCACAGCTTCAGTGCATACATAGTGCAGACACATGGATACATACGTGTGTGTATAGATTTGGTTTGCTAATATTTCTGCATCTATGATCATTAGAGCTGTCATTCTGTAATTATCCTTTCTTGAAATCTCTTTATAGGATTCGATTTGATCAATTTAAAGTGAGTTGGACTATGCACCCTTCTTCTGAATGTCAAGACAACCTCACTTTTAGGCTGCTGTCTCCTAGATTTTTCTAGTGGGTTTCATAAGTCTGTCATAAGTTCAGCCTCTTTGGGAATCCGGAAGTGCGCCCAGGGGAACAGCATCTTTAAATTCAAAATTTTATTCTTTCAATTTCCATCTTCTGGATTTGGCCAATGAGTTTTCAATTTCTTCTTAGCTCCCAGTGCGTGTCCATTCTTATTCAATTTTTCCAGTTGACCTTAGCAGATGAGTAGGTTTAAAATATCTACTCATCATTACTAGAAGTGCACATCCTTCCACAGGTTCACTCTTGACCCTCCTGAAGTGTGTCGAGTGGGGTTAGCCCAAATGAAGGACAAGTCGGAGGTTGATCTTCACCTGCATTCTGATTAAGTGAGTCTGAGGTAAATGGAGCTCCATAAACCCTTCTTGGTGTCTGGAGTCCTCATAACAGAGGAAGGACTAGGAGGCTCAGTTTGTTTCTCTGTTGAGTGAAGGCGGGATTACCTCTATTGTGTGGGGTTTATTGACCAAAGTTTTTCTAGGAAATGAAGACTTTCTAGGCAAGTCTTCGTTTTTCTCCTCCCGCATTCATACTTTATACAATCAGAGAAGATAGTCACTGGCTGTCTCAGGAGTGTATCATGTACCTCAGCAACTCTAGAGCAATGCGGAGGGTTTTTAATTCCCCTCCTAGTATTTGTTTATCAGTCTCAAAATAGGACATGACTAACGAAATCTGGACTATGTCTAGAGAGAGGGAGGAAAAAATAGGACACACTGAAAAATAACTCACAAAACTAATAGGAAATGGAATAGATGTGGTTTCTGAGATGAAAATTTCTGGGCAAACAACAATGACATCTGGCCCCCTGCAGCAGACCCAGAACTACCATGATCCGCCTTATGGATGAAAAGTTGAATAAAAAATCATTAGAGACCTCCACAATTACTGGCACTAAGGAATAGGCAGATGGGCAAAATAAGTTTATCAGTGATGGCATTGTATGTCACAAAGGTCTTTAAAATATGCTATTTGCATAGGGATGGAAGTGCTCAACTGTTTGTGAAGGTCAGAAAGAATCCTCAGAACAAGAGATGAAAACGGACATCTCTTTAGGGATGAGTAAGCTCTGCCTAGGTAGGCAAAGGAAAAGCATGATTACAACGAAAGGTCATGTCCTGCAAGCAAGGGGGTGGGGGATGAAATGAAGTAGTCACCTTTTCTGTTTGCAATAAGAAATGTTAAAAGAAAACAGTGGAAAACATTACAAAGCAGAATCCAGGGCCGAGCTGAAGTTGGAAACTATAAATCAGTTGTGTTACCAACCTCCACAGTTGTGTGATTCTTTTTTCCCCTTAAGAACGCTCTGGCAAACTGTTTTGCATTAGAGACAGATGGATATGCAGCAAAGTAAAATTTCCTCCTGAAAGGTGTGCCATAATCCTACGATGAAAATTAAGGGAAGATTTCTGGAACGAGAGAGAAAGAGATTTCTTTATTGGGGTACAAGAAGATGCAGAAGGCAAGAGATACGTTTTTTCAAGTAGAGTATGTATGTTGCCTGAAAAACCCTTCCTTCCAGCACTGTGGGAAGGCCTTGGGAAACAGACGTTTGTGTGTAAGTTCATGGTAGCTAAGTCTGAGCCATCAAGGCATGAAGCTAGAGAGCCAGCATGCTGAGGACCAATGGACCAGAGCCAAAGATTACATTACTCTCTACCTTTTATTAACAAATCTCTCCTGGCCTTGATCTCATGGCTAAAAATTTCTGCACTAGTTAACCATACCTGCGAAAAATGGGAGTTATTCCAAGAGACCTGATAACTTAGACCCTACTACAAATATAATCAATGTATCCTGTGTTAAACTCAAAATTAAAATAGAAAAAAAATAGGCCAAGTGTGGTAGCTCATGCCTATAATCCCAACACTTGGGGAGGTCAAGGTGGGAGAATTGCCTGAGCCCAGGAGTTCAAGGCTGCTGTGAGCCCTGATTGTGCCATCGCCCTCTAGCCTGGGTGACAGATTAAGACTGTTTCTAAAATACAATAAAATGAAAATAAAAGATGAAATAAAATAGGAAAATATATTCCTTTATTTTACACAGATTTATTTAGGTATAATTGATATACAGGGAGCTGCATATATTTAAAGTGTACATCTGATGAGTTCGATATCAAACATTTGTAATCCCATCATCACAAGGTCACAGTCATGTTCCAGACCTCTCAGTTTCTTTGCATTCCTTTGTTTTTGTATTTGTTTTTCTGTGAAAAGAACACCTAACATAAAATCTACCCTCTTAACAAATTTTGAAGTGTAAAATACCATTTTGTTAACTATAGGCTCTGCATTGGACAACTGATTTCCAGAAGTTTTTCATCTAGCACAAGTGAAACTTTATGCCCATTAAACAATTCCCCAGTTTCCTCAAGCCCCGTTACGGTATTCTTTGCTCCCATGAGTTTGACTGTTACAGATGCTTCATGTAAGTGGAAGTCTGTCCTTCTGTGACTGGCTTATTTTACTAAACATAATGTCCTCCAGGTTCATACACGTTGTCACAAAGGATTTCTTTCTTTTTCAACACTGATAATAAATACTGCATTTTATGTGTATACCATATGTTATTTTCCCATTCCTCTATTAATGGACACGTGGGTTGTTTCCATATCTTAGCTACCTGCATAATGTTGTAATGAACATGGGGGAAGATATCTCTCCAAGATCCTGATTTTAATTCTTTTGGACATAGACTCAGAAGTGGGATTGCTAGATAATATGGTAGTTCCATTTTATTGTTACCTTTTGAGGAACATCTGTACTATATGCCATAGCTACTATACCATCATACCTTCCCACCAGCGTCGTACAGGGTTTCCAAATTTTCTACATCTTTGCCAACACCAATCTTTAAAATACATAAGCCATCCTAACAGGTGTGAGATAAAAGCTAATTGTAGCTGTGATTTGTATTTTTCCTGATCATTAGTGATATTGAACATATTTTATATACCTGTTTGCCATTTATGTGTGTGTCTACATTGAAGAAGTGTTTACATCTTTTACCTGTTTTAATTAGCTTTTGTTCCTTTCTGTTGTTTGGTGTTTTTGTTATTTGCCATTGAGTTGTAAGAGGCTCCTACATACTTTGGAAATTAACCCCTTATGAGATATATAGTTTACAGATATTTCATTCTATTGGTTATCTTGTTATTCTGTTGAATATTACCTAACAATGCAGAAGTTTGTTTTTTTTTTTTGTTTTTTAGTTTAATATAGTCCTGTTACAATAAGTAGCTGGTCAGGTATGAGCAGGGCAGGAGAGGGCTCCCCCCACACACACCAGGAGTGTGAGGCAGCCATCAGGTGATGGTCAAGCAGCTGTTAATTGTCTCTCTAGAATAATAAATAGTCACAACTGGCACCAGGGAAATGCAGTGTCCTAATAGAAAACACCTGAAACTGGTGATGAGGAGCATCTCAGTAAGATCTCAGGAGTGGAGAAAAGTAACACCAGACACTGCAAGTATGCCAATGTATAAAACCCCCAGTCAACAGGTCAAGCCACACACTTGGTCTCTCAAGTCATCTGACTGGCTTTCTTCCAAATGTACTTTCCTTCCTTTCATTCCTGTTCTAAAACTTGTTAATAAAGTTTTACTTCTGTTCTAAAATTTGTCTTGGTCTCAACTTATGTCTGATGCCCCTCAGTCAAATTCTTTCTTCTGAGGAGGCAATAATTGAGGTTGCTGCAGACTCATATGTAAAACTATCACTGCTAACAGTCCCACTTGTCTATTTTTGCTTTTGTTGCCTGTGCTGTGTTGTCATATTCAAAAAAATCATTGACAGGATTAAAGTCAAGAAGCTTTCCCCATTTTCTTCTATTTGCTTTACAGTTTCAAGTCTTAACATTTAAGTCTTTATTCCATTGTCAGTTGATTTTTGCATATGGTATGAGATAGGGATTCAATTTTATTCTTTCTGCATCTGGTTATCCAGATTTTTGTACACCATTTGCTAAAGAGACTATCCTTTCCCCATTGTAATTATTGTTGACTATCCTTTCCCCATTGCAATTATTGTAATCTTTTGTTGAAGATGAAATGATAAATGTCTAAGCTTATTTCTGGGCTCTTTATTTTATTCCACTGGTCTACATAACAGTCTCTGTGTGAGAACCATACTGTTTTTATTGTTGTGGCTTTGTAATATATTTTGAAATCAGGATGTGTGATGCCTCCAGATTTGTTTTTTTCTCAAGATCACTTTGGCTATTCTTGGTCTATGTGGTTCTCTGCAAATTTTAGAATTTTTTTAAATTGTATTTTTTAAGTAGTTGGAATTCGACAAGGATACCATTGTCTCTATAGATCACTTTGAGTAGTATGAATATTTTGCCTATATTAATTCTTCCAATCCATGAACACATATATTTTTCAATTTATTTGTGTCTTCAATTTCTTTCATTCATGTTCTCTAATTTTCATTGTACAAGTCTTTCACTCCCCTGCTTAAATTTATTTTTGTTATTCTTTCAAATGCTCTTGTGAATGGCATTGTTTTTATAATTTCCTTTACAGATGGTTCATTGTTAGTGTATAGAAACATATCTGATTTTTATATATTGGTTGTATATCATGCAACTTTACTGAAGTCACGTATTAGCCTTAACAGTGCTTGGCAAATTTTTTAGAGTTTTCTGTATACGGGATTATGTCATGTACAAACAGAAATAACTTTGCTTCTTTGTTTCCGATTTGAATTCCATTTTTTTGAGTGCTCCAGTGGCACAATCAGTTAGCGCACAGTACTTAAATGGCAGTATGTGCGCAAGTGAATTTTTTTTTTTTCTTAACTACTTTCTCTGGTGAGGACTTTAAGTATGTTGAGTAGAACTAGTAAGAGTGGGCAACTCTGTCTTGCTCATGATCTTACAGGAAAAGATTTCAGTTTTTTGCCATTGAGTATTATGTTAGCCATGGGTTTGCATATACGGCCCTTATTAGGTTGAGGTACATTTTTTCTCTACCTATTGTGTTGAGTCATTTTATTATGAAAGTATTAAATTTTGCTCAAATGCTTTTTCTGTGTTTATTTGAGATTACATTATCATATTTGTTTATGTTGAACTATCCTTGCATTCCAGGCAAGAATCTCACTTAATTGTGGTTTATGATTCTTTTAATATTCAATGACATTTGATTTGTTAATGTTGAGGATTTTTGTATCTGTATTCATCAGGGATATTGGCTTGTAATTTTTTTTGTAGTGTTCTTGTCTGGCTTTGGTAGCAAAGTAAAACTGGTCTCATAAAATAAGTATTGAAGTGTCCCATTCTTCAGTCATTTAGAAGAGTTTGAGAAAGTTTGGTATTAATTCTTCTATAAATGTTTGGTAGAATTCATTAGGAAGCCATCTGGTTCTGGGCTTTTCTTTGTTGAGAGGCTTTTGATGATTACTGATTCAGTCTCCTTACTCCTCATTCATATGTTTATATTTTTTATGTCTTCATATTTTTTATCTCTAGCATGTATTTTTGCCACTTTCTTAAAATTTCTATTTCCTCACTTACTTATATTGCCCATTTGTTTTCACATTCTGTCTACTTTATCCACTGAAGCACTTACAATATTCATAGTTGTCTTAATTTTAAGTCTGATAATTTCAGCATCCTCTGCCAGCTCTGGTTCTGATACTTGTTCTCTCTGTCCTCAAACTGATTTTTGCCTTTCAGAGTGTCTTGTAATTTTTTTTTTATAATAAGACATGGTGTACTAATAAAAGGGAGTGCTGTAATAAGCCTTAAGGGTTGTGGTGGTAAGATCAGAGACAGGGAGCACTCTGTAGTCCTATGGTTAGGTCTCAATCTTTTAGTGTGTATGCACCTCTGAACTGTGAACTAAACATGCATCTCAAATCCTCTCGCCCCCCACACCCCACTTAGGGGAGGCAGGATGGCTACAGTGGACTAAAGTTGTGTCTTTCATTTCATCCTCATGGAAAACTATAGCTGGCTGCCACTGTGTATTTATTCTCTTTCAGGTCAGTTAGGGGCTGATAAAACCCCAGTAGATTAGCCTCTGGCTAAATCATCTCCTAGGGCAGACCTTGTTAAGAAGAACAGAAAGCTTTGGTATATTTCAAAATGGTTTATTTTTCCCTCTCCCTGCCAGAAGTACAGTGGGATTCTTCTCCAGTTTCCTTAGAAACTGAAGGGAGTTGATAGGGAAATCCAGTCCCATGACCCAATCTCCAAATAAAAAAATTGTACTGTGTCCCTGCATTTACTAGTCCTTTTTGCATTTATATGTTTCAGATTTTTATTCTAATTTTTAAAAATGATATTTTGGTACCCAAGTAACTTCTTTCATTCTAGAGAAAAGTTTTATTCCATTTGGAAATGTATTCCCTTATGTATTTTTTTAAAAAAACATAGTTCATATGTAGACTGGAACATGATCAGACTGAGGCCACATCAATGAAGTCAAATTTGGCGTCAGTGAGTGTCAATATATCTCTTAATTTTTTTAAAAAAATTCCCTTTTTAAAACAACTTTTCAGATATAACTTACATAAAATAGACAAATGAGTTTTGACAAATGTATGCCAAAAAACCAAACTATAGAAAATTGCTATTATTCCTCAAATCTCTCTTATTTATGTTCTCAGTCAAAATATCTCCCCACTCCCCAACCCACTAACACCCACTTCAGACACATACATGCACAGACCCTACCACCACCACATGCCAGGGCTTATACAATCCTCTGATCACTCTAGATTAATTTGTCACTTGTAGAATTTAACTAAATGGAGTCATGTAGTACACACTCACTTTGCCGTCCTTTGTTTTCTTGAGTGGTTTTGATGTTAATTCATGTGTATGTTTTAGTTATTTATTCCTTTTTATTGCTGAGTAGACATATGTATTAGATGGATATATCCATCTTATTCTATATTTTTATTTTTTTCCAGTTTGGGGTCATTATTGTAGAAATAAGGTGATAAATATTTTATACACACATAAAAACATGAAGCTAAGAATATTTTGCATAGAACTTTGTGTGGATATGTTTTTATTCTTGGAGGGCAAACAAATAAAAGTGTAGTTACTGTGTCATATAGTAAGCATACATTTAACTTCATAAAAAACTACCAAAGAGTTCTTTAAGGTGAACTTTCTATTTTGTGATCTCAAGAGCAATGTGTGAGAATTCCAGTTTCTCCATATCTTCGCTAATCCTTAGTATTATCAGACTTAACCTTTAACCATTCTAGTGATTTGTATTGTAGTGGTATTTCATTGTAGCTGTAATTTTTATTACCCTAATTAATAATCATCTTCATTTTATGTATTTATTTGCCATTTGTACACTATTTTTTGTAAAATGTTAAAAACCTTAACTAATATTAATTGGCTGTCTTTCTTTTCATTGAATTTCAAAACTTCTTTAAATAGTTTGATATAAATCCTTTGTCAGATGTATGTATTGTAAATATTTTCTTCCAGTACAAATTGTACTTCTTCAAAATCTTCCAGATCGTGACTTGCTTTCGTTTTTCTTAATAATGTCTTTCAAACATTAAATCTTGTTTAATGGAACTAGTTGGTTTATTCGCTAACCTGAGATACTGTATATATGCTCAAATAATAAAGGCATTCCTTATTATTAATAGAAAGACCTCAAAAAAATTTTGATTTTAATATGTAAACTTAAGAAATATAGTGAAGTAGTCAAATATCTACATGAAATAATTCATTAATATCGACAATACATGCATATTTCAAACAGTATATTATGTAAAACTAAATACTAATATAGAAGTATTGGACTTTTTCCAATTGCCAATGTAATGAAACAATTATATTAAAACTCTATAGAAGTACCTAGTGCCTAAAACATATGGAAGACTTTATTAAAATGTATATATAAATTGATTCCCTCTTTTTAGAGGGTTAACTTAGAGGAATGAAAATCTCACCTTATATTTGAGAATATAGAATGAGAAATAAGGATTTTTAAGGAATTTAACTTGCCCTACATTGCTCTTGGAATCTGGTTAGGTATGACTTTGCGATTTCCGTGTAAAGGTTAACTAAGAACTCTAACAACAGTTCTGTTTTTTGTTTGTTTATCTATTTGCTATTTTTGTAACAGATTACCTCCGAAGCTTGGTGGCTTAATAATATATTTATTGTATTTAGCTTCTGTTGGTTAAGTTTTGGAGACGCTTTGTCTGGGAAGTCCTGTTGGAAACAGTCTCTCATGCAATCACAGCCATAGGTTGGCTGGGGCTGCAGTTATCCAAAGGCTTGACTGAGGCTAGAATATCCTCTTTCAAGATTGCTCATTCATGTGGTTGGTACTTTGAAGTTTGCCATGAACTAGGGTCCTCAGTTCTTCTCATAGTTGCCTGACTGTCCTCATGGAATGAATCCCAGAGAGAGTAGTCTGAGAAAGTAAACCTGGCAGAAGTCACATTGCCTAAAAATCTAGCCATAGAATCACAGAAATCACATTGGCTGCTTACTGTTGGTTTCTACCATTATCAGAAGGAAAGAAATAGATCCCTGCCAGGTGGACTTATGTCAATGTCAGTTTGTAATGAGGGCATGTGGGATGGAATGTCGACTATCAAGTTATCTTTTTAAATATCATCTGCCATAGTTCTAAATTTTAGATTCAACCAACAGTGAGCATCTACCATGTGTTAGACCTCTGCTTTGCTGGGTTTTTTGTTTTTGTTTTGAGACCAAGTCTTGCTCTGTTGCCTAGGCTAGAGTGCAGTGACGCAAACTCCGCCTTCTGGGTTCAAGTAATTTTCTGTCTCAGCTTCCTAAGTATCTGGGATTATAGGTGCCCACCACTATGCTCTGCTAATTTTTTTTTTTTTTTGTATTTTTAGTAGAGATGGGGTTTCACCATCTTGGCCAAGCTGGTCTTGAACTTCTGACCTTGTGATCCACCTGCCTCAGCCTCCCAAAGTACTGGGATTACAGGCATAAGCCACCATGCCAGGTCACTGTTTTGTTTAGACTAACTTGATCTTCAGCCTAACTTTGTGAACTAGATGTTATTTTCATTTTATGCAAAGGAGGTTAAGAACAACTAATTTTTCTGAACTCTTCATAAAAGCAGTACAGAGTACAGAGCATGATTTTCTGTGTTAATCACAGCTTCAAATTCTGATTCCATTACTTATTGACTATGTATATAAAAGAACAATAAGTAATTAGCTGAAAAAAAGTCAGAACTTTCAGAAAAAATATGTATTTTATAAGAAAATAATCAATTTTTATATTGTGTTTCATAGTTTGCAAGTGTCACTCACTTCATTCACAGCTGTAAGATTGTCTTACAGATAAGAAAACAGAGGTTAACTTGTAAGTCTGTGTATAGGAAGAGGCAGTCTGAAGTAAACCCAGGTATTTTGACTTCTAGGGCAAAAGATATTTTTTGTTGTTTGCATCTTGCTGCTAATTCAGATCAATCTTTTCATGTTAAGCAAATTTGAATTTATAGCATTTCTCACAATAGTAAACAACTGGCCATTTAAAATTGATGCATAGACCCAGGAAATGGGAAATTTTTTCTAAAAATTGTCTTCTGCCAGGTGCTGTGGCTCATGTCTGTAAACCCAACTCTTAGGGAGGCAGAGGCAGGAGGATAACTTGAGCCCAGGAGTTTGAGACCTTCCTGGGCAATATAGTGAGGCCCTGTTCTCCACAAAAAGGAAAAAAGCAAAAAGACAAAAAAATTGTTTTCCATTACTTAAAGATTTAAAGAAAATTTGTCTTTTGAGTCAAATTAAAATATCTCTAAAACTGCAGAGACCTGAAAAGTTCTCTGTTTCCCCTAAAACATGACTAATCATGCACTAATCATTAGTGCCATAGTAATTGTATTAATCATATTACATGAACAAAGAAGAGGAGATAATTGCAAAGTGTAATGGGCAAAACTTTTCCAGCAATTCACATGTACCATTTATTTCATGAGATAAAAGCAAAAGGGATACAGAATTGAGGCTGTTTAGACAGTACTTGTCTCTGTTCGCTACATTTCTAAGCAGCTTTTATTTTTCCTAATGTTTCTGATAGGTTTCTTAATTTTTTATGGCTATGTCATCCAGAAAGAGATACGTGATTTTATTCTGTGGCTATTACAAGTGCTTAGAGCTTCTCCTATTAATATTTGGTTTGAATTTGAAGGATGCAGCAATGATGAGAATTTTTAACTTTCTCTTGTACTATTTTAGAACTTCAAAAGCATTGAGAAAAGGCAGTGCAGATGAAATACATTAAGACAGTCATCTCATTAAGATGCGAAGCTCTACCTAAGATATAAAAAGGTATGTGTATAACTAAAAGCAGGACTGGCTTTGAAATAGCAGAGGCAACACTTGTGCCTGTACCCTTCCAGCTACACCCTTTGGAAGCACTGCAAAGTAGAAATTTTGTTTGCTCATGGAAACCAGGATCTATACCTTGAGCTTGATATTTCCTCCTAAAATCATGCCTTAAGAACTCAGAAGAGAACAGCTGCCTTGAGATACCCATTTGTTAAATTCATCTCTGTTCATGTGTAAAATGAATGCACCCTGTTCAGATAACAGGATAATTCTAACTTGGAAACATTATCCCAAAATGGTATTATGAGAAATAGGCAGAATAAAAGCTTTAGAACTGTACAGACCTTTGTTTTAACCTCTTTCTACTTCTTAGCAGTAGGTTGTTAAATTTTTCTGAATATCAGTTTCCTTGTCTGTGAAATGAGATTGTCATGTTTGAAGGAGATGCTGCATATAAAGTATACATATGGTGCCTGGTACAGTTCTGGGACAGTAGTAATTGGAGGTTATTATTTCTGCTGAGAATTTCCGAAACTTGAGGTAGACTAGTGGATTGGGAGATTTTTGGTGCTCCTACTAAACACTTAAAGGCCAATCTACTAATGCTATTCATGAGACCACCTTTACTCACCAAAGATCCTTTAAACTGTAATACATTCAGTAAATTGAAGACTTTACATCAGCAAATTGAACGCTGACTATGTGTCAGGCATAATGTTCTATAGAATAACAGTCCTTGTCTTTATATAGGACTTCATTTAGTACAGTTCTTACATTGCACTGAAAAATATGTTGTATAATTTTCTCCTGACAATCCTTGGCGCTGGGCAGAGCAGATATTATCCCCATTTCAAAGATGATATGAGTATGCAGAGTCCTGATAGGAAACACATGGTACATCCAATTTAGATAATTTTCGCAGAGTTTAATAAGCACCCAATTTACCATGGTGTGGTCACAGTGAGAGGAATCTACAAAACATAGTGCACTAGCCAAGTGCTGTTACTCAAGTGTCAGTCGAGGCAATCTGTACCCTCTCACCTGAAGGAGCAAGGAGTGAACCCAGAGAGAGAGGGCTGTCTGATGGCACCATGACCTTAGTCTCGGAATGCAGCTAGCCTATATACATTGATCAGGGATAAAGCCAGGAGAAGAAAGACCTGACCGTATCTATCGCCCTTTGACCTATGACAACTGTTTTCACAAACCAGAATGAATTGGTAGCTAGGGGGTCCAGGAAACATGGTGATGCAGTCCAGAGTAATCATCCAACTAAATTATAGAGCAAGATGGTGAAGGACAAAAAAAAAATGCTTGTGATCCCAATACTTCAGGAAGCTGCAGTGAGAGGATTGCTTGAGCCCAGGAGTTTGAGACCAGCCTGGGCAACATAGTGAGACATCATTTCTACAAACAATAGCTGGGTGTGGTAGGATATGCCTGCAGTCCCAGCTGCTAAGGAGGCTGAGATGGGAGGATCACTTGAGCCCAGGAGGCTAAGGCTACAGTGAACTGTGGTCACACCACTACACTCCAGTGACAGAGCAAGACCCTGTCTCAAAACAAAAACAGATATACGAAAGGGCAAATGGAAGGTATACACAACACTGTGTTTTAACAAAGTCAGATGCTTTTGTTCACACAAATTTAGGAGTGAGGATTACATCTCAAATGCTTTGAATTACGGAGTAGTTGTTTTTATTTTTTAGACATACTGTGTTACTTCTTTTATATTCATAAGTAGCTCTCTCCAATGTTTGAACCTTTTATATAGTGTTTATTCATTTTTGCCGTGCACCAGTCTGTCACCATACAAATTTGTCTAGTCCAAATACGTTCAGTCTCTTGGTTTATTATTAACAAAAAAATCTTTCTTTTAAATTATTGCATCATTTTGCTTCTTACAAGTAATGCAGTAGATACTAGTTAAATTCATTCATCCATTTATTCATGTAACAATTATATAGTGAGCGTCCACTATATACCAGGCACAGGGTTAAGTAAAGGCCTACATGGCCCCTGCTCTCATGGCATTGTGAGATAGCTTACATCAAATGATCACACTTACGAATGTATAACTGCAAGCTGAGATAATGGCTCTGAAAAAAGGAATGTTTATATGATTTTGGACTGGGATTTAAATAACTGCTTCCCTGAGGAAAGGAGACTTCACCTGAGAGCTGAAAGGTGAACAGAAGTTAAGAAACCAAAGAGAGGAGTAGAGTTGAGAACTTCGTGGACAGTGGGAGTAACACAAAGTCCCTATGGCCATTGGGAGCATAAGAGGTCCAACAAATAAAGCCAATATGGGAGGGTGAGGGGCGGTGGGGAGGATGGAGAAAGGGAAGGAGACGGGGGAAGTCTGCCCAAGGAGAAGCCCAGGATGGAGATTAGACCTTGCCCTAAGGATCCACGCAGAATCTTGATATTTTTCAAAGACCAATGGGAAACAATTGAAGGATTTAAAGCAGAGAATAACACAACTAATTTTTTTTTTTAGAAGGATTCTGCCACCCAGGCTAAAGTGCAGTGGTATGATTTCAGCTCGCTGCAACCTCTGCTTCCCAGGTTCAAGCAATCCTCTGCCTCAGTCTCCCAAGTAGCTGAGATTGCAGGCGCCCACCACCATACCTGGCTAATTTTTGTCTTTTTAGTGGAGACAGGGTTTCACCATGTTGGCCAGGCTGGTCTTGAACTCCGGAGCTCACAATCCACCTGCCTTGGCCTCCCAAAGTGCTGGGATTACAGGCATGAGCCACCATACCCCGCCCATAAATAATTTTTATTATAACAAATCTCACTGATGTTGCAGTGTGAAGGATGAGTTGGGAGGGGCCAGAGGAGAATCAAAGAGACTAGGTAGAAATCTGTTAAGGAAATTGAGGCATTGCATCTTATAGGATGGAATATCAGAATTTATTTAACCATTCTTTTATTGATTGCTTACATTTTTCCTCTATTTTAAACAATTCTACAAAAAACGTTATTTTGTTGTGTGAGCCACTTTCTGCACGTGAGTGTGAACCTCTCTGGAAGAGACTCTCCGATATTCCTCTGGAAACTAAGTCTTCTTCCTTCCAAAGATTCTTCAAGAACTATTGGGAAGAGAGAGACTACTTTTGATGGAAATGTTAGTAAATACCAGCTTTAGGTTGGAGATGCTAGCAACCGCCACCCCAAATAGGGAGCTTGCTTGAGGATAACTCTAACAAAGAGGAAAGCATTGCCAAGTTATGGTGATAGACCAATTTCTAATAAGTTTTTGGGGTTCATAGATTTAGAGATTCTGGAGGCAAGTACTTCTTCTGGAATTATGTGGCCTAATAGATTCTCAATTTTTGCTTAAGCCAATTTGAGTTTGATTTCTTTCATTTGCAACTTAAAATGCCCTATTAATTAAATTAATACTAAATTTAAAAAGTTAAGTGATGACCAGGCCCAGTGGCTCACACCTGTAATTCCAGCACTTTGGGAGGTCACAGCAGGTAGATCACCAGAGGTCCGGAGTTCAAGATAAGCTGGGACAACATGATGAAACCCATCTCTACTAAAAATACAAAAATTGACTGGGCATGGTGGTACATGCTTCTAATCCAGATACTCAGGAGGCAGGAAAATTGCTTGAACCAAGGAGGTGGAGGTTACAGTGAGCTAAGATTGTGCCACTGCACTCCAGCCTGGGAGACAGGGCGAGACTGTCTCAAAAAATAAAAAATAAGTCAGTGGGATCTGTTGTTATATTGCTATAAAAATGATATTTATTAAATTCCAAAACATTGTTAAGCCCCAAACAGTATCAGTTATATTCTTGGAGCATAGATACTTGAATGGAAAGAAAATATGCTCATAGACATGGAGAAGTGTTATAATGCATAGCAGGCTACACTGAGAATTAACAAAAGGACAACTGTTCTCTTAAAAAATATTAGAGTTATTTCTTGTTCCTTAATAAGCATGTCTGCCA
Organism: Saimiri boliviensis; assembly: GCF_048565385.1. Taxonomy (NCBI): domain Eukaryota; kingdom Metazoa; phylum Chordata; class Mammalia; order Primates; family Cebidae; genus Saimiri; species Saimiri boliviensis. The sequence goes on from NC_133461.1 coordinate 90,750,754, forward strand.
GCAGAAATTATTTAATTATTCAGATCCAAAGAAGTGTAAAAAGTACTTGAATATTATTACAGAGAACATGGGGATGTATTAAAGCAGTGATGAAAGCTTATATGAGGTGCCCTGAGTGTTCCATATTGGATGACTCAGCAGGTGAGATGATTTAGAACTTTTTTTTTAAATGGTCTTGCTTTGTCACCAGGTTATAGTACAGTGGCACAGTCTCAGCTCACTGCAACCTCTGCCTCCTAGATTCAAGCTCTTTTCCTGCCTCAGCATCCTGAGTAGCTGAGGAATTATAGGCGTGTGCCACTATGCCCAGCTAATTTTTTTATCTTTAATAGAGACAAAGTTTCACCATATTGGCCAGGATGGTCTCTATCTCTTGACCCGTGATTCACCTGCCTCAGCCTCCCAAAGTGCTGGGATTATAGGCCTGAGCCAGTGTGCCTGGCCAATTTAGAGCTTCTTGATTGTGATTCTCTAAGTCAAGTGTCAACCAAACAAGTGGTCTTAATAGATACCAACTATATGAATGGATCTTGTATTTTATTTTGTTTTAATGATCTGAAAGCAAGTCCTCAGGAGAAATTCCTATCTAGTCTCATTTCCCCACAATAGCTATTTATTTCCTGTTAAGTTGTTTTGTTTTTATCATATAGGGACTCTTGAATCATTTAATTGACTGGGTTTCCTTTTTTTAAAATGACTTTCAGAAAACATTAGTATCAACTTTGACACCAAACTATTAGGATTTGAATGGGTTTAACTCTTTTATGGATTTAGGGGTTTCCCTCCATTCTTGTTACTTTTTTCTCAAATACAGTACATATATATATAATTTTTGTCAATTATCTGTCTCAATTTATACTATCTGTACTATTCATACCAATCATGTATTTTATTTATAATTTTAAGCTATGTTAACTATTTCTCCAAAAATCTGAAAAATCTCAAAGTGACTTGAGGAAGTATTGTTAAAGGTAAAATATTTATTTATTTGATAAATAATAGGAAAGCATAAAGAATAGAAAAAAGATAAAGTTATCAGAAGGACTAATTTTAAATCCCCATGAAAGAAATAAGGTGCAAAATGCTCATTTGTTGCTTTCTAACCAAACGAATAGTTTTATAGGACAGGGTTCTCTGATTAGCTGTTCCCAGTGGATTATTTGTTCACTTTCTTACTAAAATACACGCAAAAACATGGTACAGAAGGAACATGAACAATATTAAAAAGTAAGACTGATAAATACCTTACTACTGATGATCCTCTTAGAATTTTCTATCCACAGACACATCCCCCCACTCCTTTTTGTTATTAAGGACATTCATTCCTTCTGGATTTTGTCATCAGGACGGTATCACAGAATCATCCTGATGAAAGAACCTAGGAGGAATGAATGTCCTTAATAACAAAGACTTCCTCCTCGGCCAAACTTTAGTCAGGCTCCTCTCAGCCCTCTTCCCAACTAGACCTCAACCTAGGTCTTCTGTATCCATGGTGTGTGGAGCTCAGTTTTAGCAAGAATCTTCTCACCCTTCATACGTGATTAAGTTTCTCCCCGTCCCCGACTCTTAATATTTAACTCTTCAGTCTGACTTTAGTTTGTTAAGCTAGTTTTGCAAGAATCCTCCTTATGCTTGATGTTTCCTTTTTATAATTTTCTATCCACTATACCCCTCACTCCACTGTGAGCTATAAATCCGCAGCTATTTTTGCTATACTCAAGAGTTCAGCTTAGTTCTATACTGAAGTCTCTCTCTCCTGCTGCAGTAATTAAAATAAAATCTGACCTCTTCCTTCTCCCCTTCCTTCCCCTCCCCTCACCTCCCCTCCCCTTCTTCCCTTCCTTCTTGTCTCTTTCCTTTCCTTTTCTTTTTTTAAATTGTACTTTAGGTTCTGGGGTACATGTGCAGATCATGCAGGATTGTTGCATAGGTACATACATAGCAAGATGGTTTGCTGCCTCCATCCCCCCATCTATATCTGGTATTTCTCCCCTCATTATCCCTCCCCACCCTCCTGAACCTGCATTGTCCCTCCCCAAGACACCCCCTACTAACCACAGTGTGTGATGCTCCTCTCCCTGTGTCCACGTGTTCTAATTGTTCAACACCCGCCTATGTGTAATGACATATGGCGTTTGGTTTTCTGTTCTTGTGTCAGTTTGCTGAGAATGATGGTTTCCACATTCATCCATGTCCCTACAAAGGACACTAACTCATCATTTTTTATGGCTGCATAGTATTCCATGGTGTGTATGTGCCACATTTTCTTTATCCAGTCTATCGATGATGGACATTTGGGTTGGTTCAAGGTCTTTACTATTGTAAACAGTGCCGCAATGAACATAGGTGTGCATGTGTCTTTACAATAGAAAAATTTATAATTCTTTGGGTATATACCCAGTAATGGAATTGCTGGGTCAAATGGTATTTCTATTTCTAGGTCCTTGAGGAATCGCCACACTGTCTTCCACAATGGCTGAACTAATTTACACTCCCACCAGTGTAAAACTGTTCCTATTTCTCCACATCCTCTCCAGCATCTGTTGCCTCCAGATTTTTTAATGATTGCCATTCTAACTGGCATGAGATGGTATCTCAGTATAGTTTTGATTTGCATTTCTCTAATGACCAGCAATGATGAGCATTTTTTCATATTTGTTGGCCTCCTTGATGTCTTCTTTTGTAAAGTGTCTGTTCATATCCTTCGCCCACTTTTGAATGGGTTTGTTTGTTTTCTTCTTGTAAATCTGTTTTAGTTCTTTGTAGATGCTGGATATTAGCCCTTGGTCAGATGGGTACATTGCGAAAAAATTTTTCCCATTCTGTTGGTTGCCAGTTCACTCTAATGATAGTTTCCTTTCCTGTACAGAAGCTCTGGAGTTTAATTAGATCCCATTTGCGTATTTTGACTTTTGTTGCCATTGCTTTTGGTGATTTAGCCATGAAGTCCTTGCCTATGCCTTTATCCTGAATGGTTTTGCCTAGATTTTCTTCTAGGGTTTTTATGATGTTAGGTCTTATGTTTAGATCCTTAATCCATCTGGAGTTAATTTTAGTGTAAGGTGTCAGGAAGGCATCCAGTTTCTGCTTTGTGCACATGGCTAGCCAGTTTTCCCAACATCATTTATTAAACAGGGAATCTTTTCCCCATTGCTTTTTTTCCTCAGGTTTGTCAAAGATCAGATGAATGTAGATGTGTGGTGGTGCTTCTGAGGCCTCTGTTCTGTTCCATTGGTCTTGATCTCTGTTTTGGTACCAGTACCATACTGTTTTGATTACTGTGGCCTTGCAGTATAGTTTGAAGTCAGGCAACATGGTGCCTCCAGCTTTGTTCTTTTTCCTTAGGATTGTTTTGGTTATGTGGGCTCTCTTTTGGTTCCATATGAAGTTTGAAGTAGTTTTTTCCAGTTTTGTGGAGAAGGTCATTGGTAACTTGATGTGGATAGTGTAATGTATAAATTACTTTGGGCAGTATGGCCATTTTCACAATGTTGATTCTTCCCAACCATGAGCATGGGATCTTTTTCCATCTGTTTGTGTCCTCTCTTATTTCATTGAGCAGTGATTTGTAGTTCTCCTTGAAGAGGTCCTTTACATCCTTTGTTAGTTGTATTCCTAGGTATTTTATTCTGGCTCAGTGGCTTCCTCCAAACCACCAAGCTGTCCATAAAAACTCTGATCCCTGAATGATCAGGGAGACTGATTTGAGTAGTAACAAAACTCTGGTCTCCCACACAACCAGTTCTATATGTTACTTTTTCTGTATTACAATTTCCCCGTATTGATAAATTGGATCTCTCTAGGCAGCAGGCAAGGTGAACCCACTGGGAGATTACAGGAATGAGCTGATGCACCTGACCTAAAATCTGACATTTTTAAACAAGTACCCAGTGCCATTTTTTATTATATGCATAGGCAATTAATTGACACAAACACACACATACTGCTCTGGCTGTAGTACATGAAACACTCTATCTTTGCTTCATGAAATAAACTGTCTGAAAAGTAAATCAAGCCTTCATATTGTTAAAGAAAAAATTATTCATGACACTTGTGGAAGCAGACTTTACTCAAGGAGAGAGACTATCATGATAGGTATAGGGCAGGCGTCCCCAAACTTTTTACACAGGGGGCCAGTTCACTGTCCCTCAGACCGTTGGAGGGCCGCCAGATACTGTGCTCCTCTCACTGACCACCAATAAAAGAGGTGCCCCTTCCTGAAGTGCAGTGGAGGGCCGGATAAATGGCCTCAGAGGGCCGCATGCGGCCCATGGGCCGTAGTTTGGGGACGCCTGGTATAGGGACTACTGCAGTGAGCTTTTGCAGTGGAGGATGGAGACTGGACTCAGCTTCAATACAAGGAAAAGTGGAAACTTATAGCCAAGGAGTGGGTCAGGGGAGGTGTCAGTAGACGGTAAATTACTAAGAGGAAACATCAGGCATAAGGTTAAAGCAACCTAATAGGATTCTTGCTGTAGGCAGTCCAGGATAATCAGACATTACCTGGGGATGGTAGAAGATGAGGAATCTGATCAGATAGTGTGAGTGGAGTATTCAGGCTAAATTAATTTATCAAGATTCTTGATTAAAATTAGACAAATGAAGAGATGAAAACAGAATCCCCGAAGTCAGAGCCCATTTTAGAAGAGAGTTCAGCAGAGCCTGACTAGAATTTGGTCAAGGAGAGAATCTTTGTCAATATCTCCCAAATACCAGTTCTCTACCTCAGAAATGCTACATTTCTGAGTTAAGAGAAAAGGAGAGAATCTTTGTCAATATCTCCCAAGTACCAGTTCTCTACCTCAGAAATGCTACATTTCTGAGTTAAGAGAACTGGTACTTGGAAGATATTGACAAAGATTCTCTCCTTTTTTCCATATGTATAGAAAAAAATAAATAAATTTTGCCTGCTCCCTTAAAATGATGACCAGTGAGGCAAGTGGATATTATTTCTTCTTTCCCTCGTCTCTCCATTTGTTGGTTTTCTTCATCTTGGGAGAAATGTAAAAGTCCTGGCAAACTCCTGGAAAGAAGGTAGGAGCCGAGTGCTGGTGCAGTACACTCTAGGAACTTCAGATACAGGAGGACAAATTGGGAAACTTATTTTTCCTGTGCTATGTCAGTTTAGGTACCAGAGAGCTAGGCAATGGAGGAAGAAAAGCAGATTAATGTAAAAATTCTTATTAGAAACAAAAGAAATTGACAGAAAGCTATGAACATAGCCCTTCAACTGCAGTTCTGAAAATCATCTGCAAATACGTGGATAGAAAGGAACAGGTAAGGAAAATTCAGTGACACTGGATGGGTCTCCTCGGATCAGGGATGAATAAGAATGGCAGCCAAGTGCAGGCTATTCAATAGTTTGAGAATAAAGAGAAAACTCACATCTCTTCTGGGACTCTAGGAAAAAGCAAAACCATAAGCCGTTGTATCCTGGGATCTATTTTTTTAAAAAACTCTAAAAATAATCTACAGATTAAATAAAGACATGGTCTCTTTAAAGGAGAGGCAGAAGATCATGCAGAGAGAAAAAACATGGAGATGAAAGTGAACAAAAAGGATGAATAGGTAACAGAAAAACAAAGAAGATAAAGTTATTACAGATTTAAAAATAAATAAAAATGCAATCTTAAACGGAAATTCACACACCCAGTGAAGAACAGAAAAGTTTTTGAAGAATAATCAAATGTTGACATGGAGAGTAACTTCAGTACTGTTTCCCAAATGCAGAAGATAAAAAAAATAAGATAATGAGATAAGATAACAATAAAGGAAGTTCATGTGCATAATAGTATACCTAAATCTAGGTAAAGACAAATTATAAAGAAAAATATCAAGAATAGCTATTCAGGAAAACCAGATTTCCAAAAATCCCAGAAACAATTGCTATCATATTTCCATAATGCAACCTCAAAATACAGAAGTCAGACGAGCAAGATCTAAGGAGTTTTGAAGGGAAATATTATAACTCAATTAATTTATATGCATGTTAGTACTTCAGCTGTCAGAAAACCAAAGACAAAAATTAAAAATAAATGAAAGCACATGAATGAGAAAGATGTGACATTAATGGAGATTAAAGACACAAGTTTAAATTACTCCATTATAAAACTAAAAATGAATGTTAAAAAGTTTCCTAGGAAGAAATTTTAAATGTCATCAAATATTTCTAAATGGAAACACTCAAAACCTAAAACTTTACTGACTATGAAGCAATGAAAAGAAGCAATAAAAATAACTAAATTTGTGTTTAAAATAGATTTGACACAAAGATTCTGTCACTTTTGACACTCTTGATACTAACATGTTTCAGAATTATAGGCTAATGATTACCTTTGAAAAGCATGAACACAATTATGTCTTTTTTCCCCACTTATGTTCACTTTTCTTATTTAGGGAAAGTTAGCCCCACCTCTCTGTAGGAAATCAAGTGTACATGATATAAAATGTCAGAAAAGTATTACAAATGAAAGAGATGGTAAGGGAGATAATGCGAGAACCCGTAAAAACAAACTCCCTCATCATATTTAAATATTAGCATGTATTGAAAAAATATAAGGATGTAAAGCTGTATTGTTCAACATGGTAGATCCTGGCTACATGTGGGTATTTAAATTACAGTTAATTTAAATGAAAAGTTCAGTTCTACATTCACACTAGCAATATTTTGAGGAATCAATAGCCATACATAATTAGTGGCTACTATATGACACAGCACAGATATAAAACATTTCTGTCATGGCAGAAAATTCAACTGCACGGTAGTATCTTTTTTTTTTTTTTTTTTTTTGAGATGGAGTCTCATGCTGTCATCCAGGCTAGAGTGCATTGGTACGATCTCAGCTCACTGTGACCTCCACCTACTGGGTTTAAGCAATTCTCATGCCTCAGCCTCTCAAGTAGCTGAGATTACAGATGTGCACCACCACTCCCAGGGTTTTTTTGTATTTTTAATAGAGAAGAGGTTTCACCATGTTGATCAGGCTGGTCTCAAACTCTGGACCTCAGGTGATCCACCTACCTTGGCCTCCCAAAGTTCAGGGATTACAGCCATGAGCCACCATGCCTAGCCTGAAGTATAGATTTATACTGATAAAAGGCAAAATGCATATAGAAGCATCTTTGGAGCTTTTACCCTTTCATAGATATCCCCCCACCAACTCCCTAGTCTTTCAAATGTGCTTCTCTTAAGAAAAGATGTAAAAAGTATATGACATAGAAGATGATTATTATATTAATAGTATTTATAATATTGAGATGTGAGAAACAATGTTTTATCCAGTAATATAGGATTGGCTAAATAATGTGTCTAACATGTAGATTATTAGACAAGTATTAAAATTTGGATTTAGATTTTTTTAATAGGAATGAAATGATATTCATGATGCATTGTAAACAAAAAGAAAAGAAATTAGGGTTAAAATATGTATGGGACACAGCTTTACACACAGTCATGCATTTTGGTTAACAACACACTCTATATATGACGGTGATTCCATAAGATCCTAGTGGAGCTGAAAAATCTCTATCACCTAGTGACATTATAGCCATTGTAACATCATAGTACAATTAGCTTATAATTTTATAAGTTTAGCATAGGCTAATTGTAGAGTGTTTATAAAATTTATAGTACCATCTAGTAATGTCCCAGGCCTTCACATTACTGGCAACTGAAGAATGAGGCATTCCATGAATTTAGAAAGGAGAGCTTTATTTTTCATAAAGGGTTGCAGCATGCAGATGGTCATTCTGACAGGCTGGGAAGGGGAGCCTCTGGTCAGAAGCTGAAAACAGATACTTTCAGAGTGAAAAGAATAGGACAGGGATTTATGCTGAAAGAAGTGGCCAAATACACATATTCAATAAGCTATAGGAGGAATCATGAATATTTATGAGAGAAGGAATGTAAACATCTGTAATTAAGCTTCATACCTTTTCTTCAGTCTCTTTTTCAAAAAATGGTGATGTTAGTATGACTCAGGGTGGAGTTTTTTGACCCTCTGATGTCAAAAGGTGAAGCAGAGGGCACAGAAACTCTGACTGCACATCCTCCATAGACTGGTCAGAACCACCCTGGCCATGGTTCATGGTCTCTTATCAGGAAAGAATATTACCTCAAAATAGCAAAAGGGGGCAGGCCAGGTAGCTCACGCCTGTAATCCCAGCACTTTGGGAGACTGAGGCAGGCAGATCGCGAGGTCAGGAGATTGATACCATCCTGGCTAACACAGTGCAACCCCGTCTCTACTAAAAATACAAAAAATTAGCCAGACGTGGTGGCACATGCCTGTAATCCCAGCTACTCAGGAGGCTGATGCAGGAGAATCACTTGGACCTGGGAGGCAGAGGTTGCAGTGAGCTGAGATCACTTCATTGCACTCCAGCCTGGGCAGCAGAGTGAGACTCCATCTCAAAAAAAAAAAAAAAAAAAAAAAAAGCAAAAGGGAGAGACAGCTTCAGGCAGTTGGTTAAAATCAGTGGTGGAGGACTTTTGAATGGGCTGGTTTCTCTTTAACCCTTAGGGAAAAAGCCTAATGGAGGTTATTGAGGGAGGGAGGATAATGAGGTAGCTGACCTCCTATCCCATCATGGGCAGGAACTCAGCCTCCAGTGTTTCTCTGGGGTCCCCTTGGCCACAAGGAGTCCTTTCAGTCAGCTGGGGGATTAGAAATTAATTTTTATTTTTTATCACTCACTCACTGACTCATGCAGAGCAACTTCTAGTCCTGCAATTTCCATTCGTGATAAGTTCCCTGTATAAGTTTGCCATTATTTTTCTCTCTCATACTGTTGTTTTTTTACCATACCGTTTTTATGTTTAGATATACAAACACCTACCATTGTGTTACGATTGCCTACAGTACTCAATGCAGTCATAGTGTACAGCTTTGTAGCCTAGGAGCAGTAGGCTGTGCTGTACCACATAGCCTAGGTGTGTAGTAAGCTGTGCCATCTAGGTTTGTGTAAGTTCACTCTGTGATCTCGGCATCACAACAAAATTGTCTAATAATGGATTTCTCAGAGTGTATCCCTGTCGTCGAGTGACACATGACTGTACATATATATTTATAAACACGTGTTAAAAAAAAGTGAGAGGCTTTACTCCTAACATTATTTGTCTCTGGATGAATTTTAAAGTATGCGTATGTTTATCTGTTTATCATTATTCTCTATTATTTTCTTTTAGAAAAATCAGGTTTTACTTGTATAACAAGCTTTAAAAAGTATTAATAAATAGTGGTTCAGAAAACTGCCACTTTATACATATTTGGTACCAACATTTTTTGGTGAACTGAGTTTTTAGGGCTCTCTTTTCCTACTCAAGATGCTGTTTAAATGTATATAGTTGGCCAGGTGTGGTGGCTCACACCTATAATCCCAGCAATTTGGGAGGGTGAGGCAGGTGGATCACAAGGTTAGGATTTCGAGACCAGCCTGACCAACATGGTGAAACCTCGTCTCTACTACAAATACAAAAATTAGCCGGGCATGGTGGTACATACCTGTAATCCTAGCTACACAGGAGGCTGAGGCAGGAGAATCACTTAACCCCAGGAGGCAGAGGTTGCAGTGAGTCAAGATCACGTTATTGCACTCCAGTCTAGGCAAGAGAGCAAGACTCTGTTTCCTAAAAATAATAATAATAATAATAAAAGTTTACAGTTAACTCAGGATTTTGGAAAAAGCCTCAGTAACACAGAAATTCTATCACTCAGAGTTGTATGTAAACAGAAACTGATCTTGGCTTACTGTTTTCAGTAGAAAAGAAACATTAAAAGGGGAGTTCATAGAACCCCCAGGGGGCTTCAGGAGTAGGTTTAGAACCTCCACAGGCAGAAGCAATGCCTGAAAAACTCCATGCTGAGCTCTGGACTGAGCAGCTTGTCTAGGTCACCCTTCTGGCAGTGAACTTGACCCCATGACTAGCACCATGGTCATTCCTGTCTGAGAACTGCAGCTGCCAGAGAGGAGGCTTCACAAACCTTTCTCCTACACGTCAGTAGCTTTGGGTTCAAAATCTTAAAATGATGTTGGGTCATGAGCCTGCATTCTAGCTACACAGGGAGGCTAGATGATCCAGTATGTAGTTGTGATACCATGATATAATAAAACACATAGATATACATCTTACATTACGGTATAATATTACTTATCTATATGTATATATTTGGTTTTTCTCTTAGTTTCCTGGCACACAGATCCTAAAACATTTGGAATCCCTTCAGTAATAAGTGTCTTTCTGTATGCTAATGAGGGGATTGTGGCTGTGCCTCCTGGTAGCTAAGAATGAGGACTGAGCACCAGGGAAATCAACCTCGTAATTAGAGGTTTGGAACTTTCCAAGACCTTCTGAGAGGGGAGAGGGGCTGAAGGTTGAGTTGCTCACCTGATTTAACCAATCATGCCTACGTAATGAAGCCTCCGTAAAAAGCCAAAACCATAGGGTTGGAGACCCTGCAGGTTGGTTAACACTTGGAGGTTCTGGGACAGTGGCACACCAGGATAGTAAATAGAAGCTCCACACCCCTTTCCCTACACCTTGCCAGATGCGTCTCTTCCATCTGGTTGTACCTTATTTGTATCCTCTTAGAATAAATGAGTAAAAGTCATCGAACCTGAGGCAGGAGCAATGGGAAACTATAGGTCAGAAGCACAGGTGACAATCTGGGCTTGCAATCGGTGACGGGAATATTGTAGGACTGCATCCTTAACCTGTGGGGTCTGATGCTATCTCCAGGAAGATAGTGTCCGAGTTGAGTTCAATTGTAGGATGGTGTCTAAGAAAAGTAGTAAATGGCCTTGTGTGAAGGGAAAAAAAATCCCCACACATTTTAGTGATCAGAAGTGTTATAAGAGTATAGAAGAGGAAAATAGTTTTTTCCTATACAGTAGCGTTTTCAGTTTTTATAATGTGTGGTCTTTCCACATAAAAGGCAGCCAAAAGAGTGATGTTGTCTCACAAGAGTAATTAAAGTAAAATGTGAAAGCACTCAGCACCATCCCCACTGCCTGCCTCCTTCCAACTCCTTCATATGACTATAGCAACTGAATGTAATGGTAAGTGTTTTACATGACATTAACCATGAAGTTATTGAGTGTCGGTTATGTATGAGAAAAACATTTTAAAGTGCTTTAACTGTAATTTCACGTTTAATTTCTACACACAACCATATCCTGAAGTTATGAAAATTTTTCGCTGACTTTCTTCTCACTTCCTCCTCTTTCTCAGCCTGTTTAATGTGTTGAGTTCTAGGTATGAATGCTGAATTTCTCAAGGTCAAACACAAAATTTGGATGAATTTATAAATAAAATAGCAAAAGATCAAATGAGGGCAAAGAACAACTGATTACTCATGCCTCTGATTAAATTAATATGGAAATTACCTTTTTTCTTCCAGAATAACAATGTATCAATTGTAGATGATACCTACTTAAATTCTGCAACTTTCTCAAACTTTAAGAGGACGTGAAACATACTAGTACTGTGGTGGAGTCCTAATTAGGGAAAAGCACCCAAGCTAGTGGGAAAAGTAGTCAGCAAAAAGAAAAAGCAGATAAGCTGTAAGTCTGCCTTTCTTCGTGGTCCAAGACGCATAGCTCTCCTGCACAAATAACTCAAAATCTTTCCTTGCCTAATCATGATCAGAACCTGGGCTGATAGAAAATTTGAAGTTAGATCGCTGCAGCCTTAGCATTATCAGTACTGTACACAGCACTCTGTAGCCCAAGAATCATCCTCTAAAATCTTCAACAAGCTTTTGTTTCCTTACAGTCAGCTCCTCTTTTGCTGGTCTGCCCATTGCCTTGTTGCAATGGAATTTCATACTTTCTTTAATAAATCTGCCTTTCTTTACCCACACTTGTCTTGGTAAGTTGTTTTATCCTTGCACCACCAGGTCAGAGTCACCTTCCCCGCAACAATTACCACTTTTCATATAAGAGGACTATAGTACACTGATGAACTACATAACTAGAGTATGTACATAATCTAAGATTGAATGCAATACACAGATAGGTTGGAGATTTTGGTATCTACACGTGAGTAACCAGTTTCACCCATGGTGCTTTTTGAAAAGGCCAAGACATAGCTTATACATGTGATTGTTCAAACATGGTGCTTTTTGTAAAGGCCAACACACAGCTTATACAAGTGATTGCTCGAAAACTGACAGCTGGGACAGTGTTTCTGAAGAATGTCTGTCCATGTGACTTCACATTAGTGTGGTAATGATTATTATTTGTCATATTTATTTCATATATTAACAATGTCCCCGAACCATGAAAGCAGTAGAACCTTTTTCCTGAATTATTGAAAAATAAGATGAGTAAGTATATATATTTATTCAATGCTCATTTACTGTAAATGGCATTCCCTGCTTTTATGGCACCATTAAAAAGGCAAGTAGCTTCTAGCCCCTTTTTTGTCAGCATCCTTAAATTAAAAATGGTGATTTTTCTATCAGACTTTTGACTGTTGTCAACTTGTGCAAATTGATTTAATGAAACTGCTATGAAGCATTTAACAAATCACTATCTTCTTCCATCCAGCTGCAGTTTCATTAGCTCTGCCTCATTTTCAATACATGCATAAATGCATGAATTTGCTGACTAGCCAAGAAATAGACAAAACGTAAATATATGTATGGAATGTTTTACTTATATTAATCACTTGGGGTTTAATATAATTACACAGAGAATTGTTTTTATTCTTTCTACAGTTGGTAGCTAGTCAGACATGAGCAGGGCAGGAGAGGGCTCCCCCTACCCCCAACCAAGAATGTCAGGTGACCATCAGGTGGTGGTCGTGTGTTTAACTGTCTCTTTAAAATAATAATTGGTTGCAGCCAGCACCAGGGAAAGGCAGTCTCTCAATAGATAGAAACACCTGAAACTGGTGATCAGCAGCTTCCCAATAAGATCTCAGGAGATGAGCAAGCAGGCTCAAGCATGGACACTAAGAGGCAAAATGGCGAAGTTTAACTGGTATATGACCTCCTAGGGGCATTTGACTGGTAAAGGAAGAACACCTCAAGTTCTTCTTGCGTACAACTCCAGTAAATGCACTGTGCCTGCTTCCCTCCCAGGTGCTGGCAGGCCATTGCACATGTGGACAGCCCATCCCAAGGGAAGAATCAGGGGAGAAGGAACACAAGACCCCAGAAGCATGCCAACATATAAAATCCCAAGTCACGAGGTCAAACCACACACCTGATCTCTCAAATCGCCTGCTTTGCCCCATTTTATTCCTGCTCTAAAGCTTTTTAATAAACTTTCACTCCTACTCTAAAACCTGCCTTGGTCTCTCCTTCAGCCTTATGCCCCTCAGTTGAATTCTTTCTTCTGAGGAAGCAAGCATCATGGTTGCTGCAGATTCATATAGATTTGCTGCCACCAACATTCTCAAGAATAGGGTGACTATTTATTACCAGTGTAGACCAATAGGTTATACACAGATTTGATTTAGCTGAAGGGATCCATTTTGCTTTGCTAGAGTTTCTGTCAAGTATCAATGTTCCAACTAGTTTCCAGCTAGCTATTTGTTTCAATTCTGTCTTCCATCAGGAGCAGACATTTCTCTGGCTAGCTGCTGTTCATTTTCTATTTTATAGGTTCCCTTGACTTGTGAAATCAATCAAAGATTACTGACTCAGATGGAGCCCTTACTATGTAGGTGTTATGTAACTGAAATCATTTTGATCAGGAGCTAATAAACTGGCCTGTACAAGTCTTAGAGCAAAGTGGGTAAAGTTAGTTTGGGAGCTTATGCAGTCAACTTGCTGGGATATGATGTCATCAGTGATTTATATAAACATGTCTATTACCTTGTATGTATATTCTGAATATTAACTTTTTAGGCATAATTTCCAAATTCATATAAAGTACGTTAGTTTAAAAGTTTAGAATATCTCTCTAGCAGATATTACAGGCTCTCTCCTCCAAAATGAATTCTAGAAGAATTAGAGGCGAAAGACCAAGAAAACCATGGGGAACCTCAAGGCAGTAGGAGGTTGGAGGGTAGGATGTTTTCCGATCTCTGAGGAATATGATGACTTTGACCTGGGCCAGGAGCCAGCCTCAAAGGGCAGAATAGTAGCAAAGGCACTATTTTTTAAAGTTTGTCGATCTCTACCGTTGCATTGAGTAGACACTTGGGTATTGAGATCCTAGAAAAATAAACACATACCAACTGATCTCTGGCATTTTCCCTCCTATTCCTCCTACCTCAAAGCCCCAGGACTGGTAAATCATAATCGAAGAAGCGTCTAACGTGGTTTTGTTTTGGGAGGTAAATGAAAAGCCCTAAAGTGTAGATGGGATTTATAGATCGAGGTTTTTTCTGGTGCTCCATCATGTATATGTATGTATGTGTATATGTGTGTGTGTGTGTGTATTTATATATACACATACACATATATGTATACAAACATGTATACATGTATTTGTATATATATGTGTATACACACTTATGTGTACACACCTATGTATACACGTATATATGTGTACACACCTATATAGAAATACATAAATGTGTATATACATATACATATATAGGCACACATATATATGCATGTGTGTATGTACACATACACTTTTTTAACTATTTAAAATGTAAAAACCATTCTTAGCCTCTGGCTATAAAAAATAGGCTTCCAGCCAATTAAACCACCTTTGCAAAAATTATATCAGTGAGAAAATTATGCCAGTGTAGGAGATCTGATCTAGCCAAAACCCCCTATTGCCTTTGGCCTTCAAGTTGCCCTTAATTATTCCTGGCCTTAGGCCAAGTTAACTTTGGGAGATATTTAGTTCATAGTTTAAATGATAAAAGCCCTTCCCCAAAGCTCAGCCACTTTTGTAAAGCTAATGAGAGACCACCAGGCTAGGAGGATAGAGGAGCCTGAATTCTGCCCAGTTACTCCTGCAGATAACATCACTACTGTAGAACCTAACACTGGCCTTTTGAAATACCTTTTCAGTTTTTTGGCATGTCTGATGACCAATGACTCCATCAGGGCCCACCAGCCACTCCGGTGGCCCCACCCAGAGCAATTCAACCTGTAGGAGGATCATTTCCCACACCCCTATGATTGTACCGCCAACCAGTCAGCGGCAAGCAGTAATCATTGCCTAGCTATCCTTACCCCTTCCCTGATACTAGCTTTGAAAAACCCCTAACTGCAGAGCCTTCAGTGAGATTGATCTGAGTAATAACTCCATAACCCTCCCGGCATGACTGTCCTCTTGTGACTTAAACCCTTTCTTTACTGCAATGCCATGGTCTCTGTGAATTGATTTTGTTTGTGCAGTGGGGCAACAAGAACCTGTTGGGTAGTTATATCAAGTTGGCCCTTAGTTTGTGAACCTCTTGACTAGAAGGAAAAGATGAGCAAATTAAATCAAAAACATAAAAGACCAATTTAAAATGCATGTAGAACTGTAAAGAGTTAATAGCCAAGACACTACGGAAGAATAAGAAAAGAGAAGAGGGCTTGCCCGATCAGCTATCAGGAGCTATTATGAAGTTAAACTGTTTAAGAAAGAGTGATATTTGGGTAGGAAAAAGAGATAGAATAGAAAGCCTAGAAATAATCATTAATTAATGGAACCTTGATATAGACCAAGGTAGGAAAAAAAATGGCTCTTTAATAAATGAAAATTAAATAAATGAAAAAGAATAGCCATTCATATGGATAAAGACAAAATCAGATTCCTCTCCCACCACATTAAAAATAATCAATTTTGGATTGATTAGAATAAAACAAAACAGAGAAGCAGAAGAAGAGGAGGAGGGAAAAAAAACTCAATGACAACTTTAAAACTCTTTAAAACATTTTGTAGTATATAGTTTATATCTTGTAGTAGAGAACAATTTCTTAAATAAAATACCTGAAAGCTTTGACTTGGATTAAAAAAAATATTATAGTATTAAGAACGTTTATTCACTGAAGGGCATCTTTATGAAAGTAAAGACAATTCTGGAGGAGCATGGTGACTCATGCCTATAATCCCAGCACTTTGGGAGGCTGAGGCTGATGGATCATGAGGTCAAGAGATCGAGACCATCCTGGCCAAGATGGTGAAACCCTGTCTCTACTAATAATACAAAAATATTAGCTGGACACGGTGGCGTGCACCTGTAGTCCCAGCTACTCAGGAGGCTGAGGCAGGAGAATTTCTTGAACCTGGGAGGTGGAAGTTGCAATGAGCCGAGATCATGCCACTGCATTCCAGCCTGGCACCTGGCGACAAACTGAAGCTCTGTCTAAAAAAAAAAAAAAAAAAAAAAAAAAAAAAAAAAAAAAAAATGAAAAGAAAGACAATTCCAGGTGTAAAGAAGGTATTCATGATACAGAAAACCAGCAATTGAAATCCATAAATTATCAAGAAAAACAGAAACAAATAGAAAAGAAGACTTTTCTGAAGAGAAAAACATATGGCCAATAATCATATGTGATTGGTAAAATACAAATCAGGACCATGACGCAAAACTATGTTATACTTTCATAGTCATAATCATGCCAAGTTTTGGAAATTGCATGGATTCACATTTACATAGCATATGAACCAGTGTTTATGCAACCAAGAGAACTTCTTTGCACATATGGTACAACACAAATATATCAAAATGTTCGTAGCAGTGTTGTTCATAATAGCAAAAACCTGGTAACTATTCAAAAGCCTATCCATAGGAAAGTAAATACATAAACAGCATTGTATTCACAAAACAAAATAATTTACAGTACTCCAATTATGAATGAATCTTAATACAATATTGAATATTTTTAAAGTTTAAGATAACAACATACAACATGATATACTTTCTATAAAGTTAAAAAGCTCTAACATTTTAAAACATACTCTTTAGGAGTGCCATTAACATTATATAAATAGGAAGCAATGGAATGAGGAAATGAAGGAATTTAGGATGATGTTTATGTCTACTCAGAGAAAGGAAGGTGAAGGCCCTCACTTTTGTTTATAATGTGCTTACATCTGCTTCTTTCCTTTTTTTTCTTTTTGAGACATGGTCTTGTTTGGTGGCCCATGCTGAGGTGAGGTGGCATGCTCACAGTTCATTGCACCCTCAGCCTTCCAGGCTCAAACTATCCTTCTACCTCAGCCTCCCAAGCAGCTGGGACTACAGGAGCATGCCACCACACTTGGATAGTTGTATTTTTTGTAGAGATGAGGTTTTGCCATGGTGCTCAGGCTAGTCTCAAACTCCTGAGCTCAAGTGATCCACCCACCTTGGCCTCCCAAAGTGCTGGCCTTACAGGTGGGAGCCACTGAGCCCAGTTAGTGCTTATTTCATTATTACCAAAAACATGCTAAATAAAAGGAGGCTATGCATGGGCCAATGAGGAGTATGTTGTGTACCAATGATTAAGATGAATCTATAATCCAATTCTTCCACCTGAGATCCAATTTTAAAAGTTTTAGTGCATATTTCTCCTCCCAAATTTTCAAGATAGATGAACTAATTTTTCATGGAGTTCAGAATGATAAGTAATGGGGACCAAAAACCAGTCTTGAGTAGGGAAGAATCAGTTTATCTTTGCAAGGACGAAAGGCCAGTTTCTTCTAAGTTAGATCAAATAAGCTATCTTGGATTTTAGCTTTACAGGTGGCAAAGTATTAATATGTAAGCTCCTCTACTTTTGAAAGGCCATTCTAAATCCACTAGTTCCTAAGACCAAGAAGACTAAAAGGGGTTTAAGTGAATCTTTTCACCAAGTAGACCAGGTTCATTTTCATTCAAGACCTTTTGAGATGGCTAACTCCCTTTTATGATCTCCCCAAACGTTCTAGATTTGGTAATTCTTTAGCTGTTATAGTATCTACACTCCTAGCCTTATGAACCAGGTTTATGCCTTGCAGATTTTTTTAAAGCCCTGCAAATACGACAAAAGTGACATGACAAAGTTTCCTCAGTATATTTACTGGGTTTAGCATTAAACTGTCAACAGATTCCTCACTGAATTAATATTAGTTTATATCCAATAATGGGGTTGACTTTCTAGTTCCTAAAGTTACTCTAAAGTGACAATAGAAATTTTTTGGATGCTTTAGTTGCTATTAATAATTGTCAGTATTCTTGTTCAGCTGGAATTTGAAGAAACTCTTTTCTTTTTCTTTTTTTTTGACTTTAATTTTTTTAAACATTTTAGCCAATAAAATAAAGCAAAATTAGAGAAGAAAGCAAGAATACTGCTTTATTTGATAATATTTTTTATTTTTCCATAGGTTATTGGGTTACAGGTGGTGTTTGGTTATATGAGTACATTCTTTGGTGGTGATTTGTGAGATTTTGGTCCACCCATCACCCAAACAGTATATACTGTACCCTATTTGTAGTCTTTTTTCCCTCACTTCCCCCCCACCCTTCTCTCCAAGTCTCCAAAGTCCATTGTATTAGTCTTAACCCTTTGTAGCCTCAGTTTAGCTCCCATATATCAGTGAGAACATACAATGTTTAGTTTTTTGTTTCTGAGTTACTTAGAATAATAGTCTCCAACCTCATCCAGGTCACTGTGAATGCCATTAATGCATTCCTTTTTATGGCTGAGGAGTAGTCCATTGTATGTATGTATACCACAGTTTCTTTCTCCACCCATTGATTGATGGGCATTTGGGTTGGTTCCACAGTTTTGCAATTTCTAGTTGTGCTGATGTAAACATGCATGTGCAAGTAATCTTTTCCTTATTATGACTTCTTTTCCTCTGGGTAGATTTCCAGAAGTGGAATTGCCAGATCAAATGGTAGTACTACTTTTAGCTCTTTAAGGAATATCCTTACCGTTTTCCATAGTAGCTGTACTCGTTTATATTCCCACCAGCAGTGTAGAAGTGTTTGCTGATCACAACATCCATGCCAATATCTCTTTTTAATTATGGCTATTCTTGTGGAGTAAGGTGGTATCACACTGTGGTTTTGATTTGTATTTCCCTGAGCATTAGTGATGTTGAGCATTTTTTCATATGTTTATTAGACATTTGTGTATCATCTTTTGAGAACTGTCTATTCATGTCCTTAAATCACTTTTTGTTGGGATTGCTTGATTTTTTTCTTGCTGATTTGTTTAAGTTCATGGTAGATTCTGGATATAGTCTTTCGTCATATATATAAAGATTTTCTCCCCGCTGTGGGTTCTCTGTTTACTTTGCCAACAGTTCCTTTTGCAGTGCAAAAGCTCTTTAGTTTAATTAAGTCCCAGCTATTTATCTCTGTTTTTATTGCATTTGCTTTTGGGTTCTTGGTCATGAAATCCTTGCCTAAGCCAATGGCTAGAAGGGTTTTTCCAATATTATTTTTAGAATTTTTAGGTCGTATATTTAAGTCCTTAATCTAACCTGAGATGATTTTTGTATAAGATAAGAGATGAGCAACCAGTTTCATTCTCCTATATGTAGCTTGCCAATTATCCCAGCACCATTTGTTGAAAACGGTGTCCTTTCCTCCTTTTCCATTTCTGTTTGCTTTCTCAAAGATCAGTTAGCTGTAAGTATTTGGGTTTATTTCTGGGTTTATTCTGTTCCATTTGTCTATGTGCCTATTTATAATACCAGCACCACCCTGTTTTGGTGACTATGGGCTTACAGTATAAGCCAGGTCGTGTGATGCCTTCAGATTTATTCTTTTTACTTAGTCTTGCTTTGGCTATGCGAGCTCTTTTTCAGTTCCATATGAATTTTAGAATTGTGTTTTCTAATTCTGTGAAGAATGATGGTGGCATTTGATGGGGGTGGCACTGAATTTGTAGATTGCTTTTGGCAGTATGGTCATTTTCACACTACTGATTCTAACCATCCATCAACATGGGATGTGTTTCCATTTGTTTGTGTTGTCTGTGATTTCTTTCGGAAGTGTTTTGTAGTTTTTCTTATAGAGGTCTTTTGCCTCCCTGGTTATGTATATTCCTAAGGTGTTTTTTTGTTTGTTCGTTTTTGTTTTTGTTTTTTTACAGCTATTGTAAAAAGGGTTGAGTTCTTGACTTGATTCTCCACTTGGTCACTGTTGGTGTATAAGAGAGCTAATTTGTGTACATTTGTATCCAGAAACTTTATTGAATTATTTACTGAATTCTCTTATGAGTTCTAGGAGCTTTCTGGAGGAGTCATTCGTGTTTTTGAGGTAAATCATCATATCATCAGCAAACAGTGACAGTTTGACTTCCTTTTAAACAATTTGGATGCCCTTTATTTCTTTTTTTTATCTGATTGCTTCAGCTAGGACTTCCAGTACTTTGTTAGAGAGGAGTGGTGAGAGTGAACATCCTTGTCTCGTGTTCCAGTTTTCAAAGAGAATGCTTTCAGCATTACTCAGCATTATGTTGGCTGTGGGTTTGTCATAGATGGCTTTTATTACATTGAGGTATGTCCCTTGTATGCCGATTTTGCTAAGAGTTTTAATCACAAAGGGATGCTGTATTTTGTCAAATGCTTTTCTGCATCTATTGAGATGATCATGTTACATATGTTTTTAACTCTGTTTATGTGGTGTATCACATTTATTGACTTGTGTATGTTAAACCATCACTGTATCTCTGGTATGAAACCCACTTGATCATGGTGGGTTATCTTCTTGATATGTAGTTGGATTCAGTTAGCTTGTATTTTGTTAAGGATTTCAGCATGTATATTCATCAGGGATATTGGTCTGTAGTTTTCTTTCTTGGTTATGTCCATTCCTGGTTTAGGTTATGTCCTTTTTCTGATTAGGGTGATCTTGGCTTCATAGAATGATTTAAGGGGTGTTCCTTCTTTCTCTATCTTGTGGAATATTGTCAATAAGATTTGTACCAATTCTCCTTTGAATGTCTGGCAGAATTCTGCTGTGAATCTGTCTGGTCCTAGACTTTATTTTGTTGGTAATGTTTAAATTACCATTTAAATCTCTCTGCTTGTTACTGATCTGTTTAGGGTATCTAATTCTTCTGATTTCAGCTATGAGGATTGTATTTTTCCAAGATTTTATTCATCTCTTCTAGGTTTTCAAGTTTTGTGCATAAAAGTGTTCATAATAACCTTGAATGACCTTTTGTATTTCTGTGGTGTCAGTTTTACTATCTCCTGTTTTGTTTCTTAATGAAGTTATTTAAATTTTCTTTCTTCTTTTCTTGGTTAACCCTGCTAATGGTCTATCCATTTTATTTATCTTTTCAAATAACCAGATTTTGTTTTAATTATCTTTTGTATTTTTTGTTTCAATTTCATTTAGGTTCTACTCTGATCTTGGTTATTTCCTTTCTTCTGCTGGGTTTGGGTTTGTTCTTTTTTCTCTGGTTCCTTGAGGTGTGGCCTTAGATAGTTAGTTTATGCTCTTTCAGTCTTTTTTTTTTTTTTTTTTTTTTTTTTTTTCTGAGATGGAGTTTCACTCTTGTTGCCCAGGCTGGAGTACAGTGGTGTAATCTCGGCTCACCACAACCTCTGCCTCCTGGGTTCAAGCAACTCTCCTACGTCAGCCTCCCAAATAGCTGGGATTACAGGCATGCACCACCATGCCCAACTATTTTTGTAATTTTAGTAGAGATGGGGTTTCTCCATGTTGGTCAGGCTGGTCTTGAACTCCTGACCTCAGGTGATCTGCCCTCCTGGGCCTCCCAAAATGCTGCGATTACAGGCATGAGCCACCACACCTGGCCTCTTCCAGTGTTTCTGATGCAGGCACTTAAGGCTATGAACTTTCCTGTTAGCTCCACTTTTCCTGTATCCCAGAGGTGTGAAATTTTTTTGAATTTCTGTCTTGATTTCTTTTTTTTTTTTTTTTGAGACGGAGTTTCGCTCTTGTTACCCAGGCTGGAGTGCAATGGCGCGATCTCGGCTCACCGCAACCTCCGCCTCCTGGGCTCAGGCAATTCTCCTGCCTCAGCCTCCTGAGTAGCTGGGATTACAGGCATGCACCACGATGCCCAGCTAATTTTTTGTATTTTTAGTAGAGACAGGGTTTCACCATGTTGACCAGGATGGTCTCGATCTCTCGACCTCGTGATCCACCCGCCTCGGCCTCCCAAAGTGCTGGGATTACAGGCTTGAGCCACCGCGCCCGGCCTTGATTTCATTTTTGACCCAACGCTTATTCAAGAGCAGGTTATTTAATTTTCATGTATTTACATGGTTTTGAAGGTTTTCTTTCGGAGCTGATTTCCAGTTTTATTACATTATGGTCTTAGAGAGTGCTGGATATAATTTCAATTTTCTTAAATTTATTGAGGCTCATTTTGTGGCATATCATATGGTCTATCTTGGGAAAGTTCCATGCACTGTTGAATAGAATGTGTATTCTGTGGTTGTTGGATGGAATGTTCTGTATAAATCTGTTAAGTCCATTTGCTCCAAGGTATAGTTTAAATCCATTATTTCTTGGTTGACTTTCTGTCTGGTGCTGTCAGTGGAGTATTGAAGTCCCTCACTATTATTGTGTGTTGTCTATATCATTTCTTAGGTCTATTAGTAATTGGCTTATAAATTTGGGAGCTCCAGTATTAGGTACGTATATATTTAGCTCCAGTATTAGGCACATGTAATATTTTCCTGTTGGACAAAGCCTTTTATCATTATATAATGTCCTTCTTCATCTTTTTTAACTGCTGTTGCCTTAAAGTTTGTTTTTTCTGATAAAAGAATAACTACTCTTGCTTACTTTTGGTGTTCCTTTGCATGAAATGCCTTTTTCAACCCCTTTAAGTTTATGTGAGTCCTTACCTGTTAATTTAGTATCTTAAGGGCAGCAGATAGTAGGTTGGTGAGTTCTTATCCGTTCTGCACTTCTGTATCTTTTAAGTGAACATTTAGGCCATTTACATTCAATGTTAGTGCTGAAACATGAGGTACCATTCCATTCATCATGCTTTTTGTTGCCTGTATACCTTGGTTTTTTGGTTTTTATTTTGCTTTTTAAATTGTTTTTTTGTTTTATAGGTCCTGTGAGATTTGTGCTTTAAAAAGGTTCTCTTTTGACGTGTTTCCAGGATTTAGCAGTTCTTGTAGTGTTGGCTTGGTGGTGGTAAATTCTCTCAGCATTTGTTTGTCTGAAAAAGACTATATCTTTCCTTCATATATAATGCTTAGTTTCACTGGATACAGAAAAATTCTTGGCTGATAATTTTTTTTTTTTTAGGAAACAGAAGATAGTGCCCCAGTCTTTTCTGGCTTGTAGGGTTTCTGCTGAGAAATTGACTGTTAATCTGATAGGTTTTCCTTTATAGGTTTACCTGGTGCTTTTGTCTCACAGCTCTTAAGATTCTTTCCTTTGGCTTAACTTTACATAACCTGATAACAATGTGCCTAGGAGATTATCTTTGTGTGATCAATTTCCCTGGTGTTCTTTGTGCTTCTTGTATTTGGATGTCTAGGTCTCTAGCAAGGCTGAAGAAATTTTCCTCAATTATTCCCCCACATATGTTTTCCAAAGTTTCAGATTTCTCTTCTTCCTTGGGAATGCTGATTATTCTCAAATTTGGTCATTTAATATAATCCCAGACTTCTTGGAGGCTTTGTTCATATTTTCTTATTCTATCTTTTTTTTTTTTTTTTTTTGGTCTTTGTTGAATTGGGTTAATTTGAAGACCTTGCCTTTAAGCTCTGAATTTCTTTCCTGTATTCAATTCTATTGCTGAGTCTTTCTAGAGCATTTTTCATTTCTATAAGTGTGCCCAATGTTTCCTGAAGTATTTATTCTTTTTTCTTTATGCTATCTATTTCCTGGAATATTTTTCCATTCTTCTAGCATTTTTTGGATTTCCTTGCTTTGGGCTTTGCCTTCCTCTGGTGCCTCCCTGATTAGCTTAATAAGTAACCTCCTGAATTCTTTTTCAAGTAAATCAGGGATTTCCTCTTGGTTTGGATCCATTGTTGGTGAGCTGGTGTGATTTTTTGGGGTGTTAAAGGTCCTTGTTTTATCATATTACCAGAGTTGGTTTTCTGGTTTCTTCTCATTTGGGTAGCCTCTGTCAGAGGGAAGGTTTAAAGCTGAAGGCTGTTGTTCAGATTCTTTAGTCCCACGGGGTGTTCCCTTGATGTAGTACTCTCCCCTTTTTCCTTTAGATGTGGCTTCCTGAGAGTAAAGCTGTAGAGATTATCTTTCTTCTGCTCTGGCCACCCAGCAAGTCTACCAGGCTCTGGGGTGGTACTGAGGGTTGTCTGCACAGACTCCTGTGATATGAACTGTCTATGGGTCTGTCAGCTGTGGGTACCAGCACCTGTTCTGGTGGAGGTGGCAGGAGGGTGAAATGGACTCTGTGCAGGTTCTTAGCTTTGGTGGTTTAATGCTCTATCTACCTACTGGTTAGCCTCCTGCTGGGAAGTAGCACTTTCTAGACAGCATATGCTGTGGTAGTATGGAGAGGAACCCACAGTAGGCAGGGCTCTAGAGCTTCCAAGAGTATATGCCCTTTGTCTTCAGTTATCAGGTTGGGTAGGAAAGGACCATCAGGTGGGGGCAGGGCCAGATGTGTCTGAGCTTAGACTCTCCTTGGGGGAATCTTGCTGCAGCTGCTATGGAGGATGGGGGTGAGGTTCCCGGGTCAATGGAGTTGTGTAACTAGGAGGATTATGGACGCCACTGCTGAATCATCCAACTTGTCATGGAGGTGGGGGAAAGGTGGCAGTCACGGGCCTCATCCAGCTCCCATGCAATCCAAAGGGCCGGTCTGACTCCCATCGTACACTCCCTAACACCACTGAGTCTGTTTCCAGGCAGTGGGTGAGCAGAGCTGAGAACTTGCCCCAACCTACCTGCCTCCAAGCTTCAAAAGAAAAGGGCTTTAGTTATTTGCTTTCCTGTGGAGTCTGCATGCCAGATTGACGCCCTCCTGCAAGTTATGGCCAGGAGGCTTCTCAACAGGTTCAAACTGTTACAAAGTTCATCTAGATACTTCCTTTTCCTTGTGGTGTCCCTTGCATACCCATCCCCCCCCCCCCGACATTGGTGGCTGCCTTCCTGAAGGATCCCTGTGATGCCAGGCAGGAATGGCCTGCTTGGGCACCCAGTGAGTTCCCAGGGCCTTTCCTGTTGCTTCCCTCTACCCCTGTATTTCACTCAGCTCTCTAAATTGATTCAGCTCCAAGTAAGCTCAGAATCTTCTCCTGCAAAGTAGACCTTCAGTTTCCCAAGTGGGGGTGTGCGTTCAGCGATGGAGGATCTCCCTTCCACACTTCTGCAGTTTGGGCAGTCATAGTATTTGGGATGTCTCCTGGGTCCTGCAGGTGTAGTCTTCCTCCTTCAGAGGGTCTGTGGGTCCTCTTGGGATTTCTGATTTTTTCCTGCAGTTGTTCTGGAGCTAAAATTCATGATGCAAACCTCTACATGCCGCTCTGTCCATCCAAGTCAGAGCTGCAATCTGATCCTGCCTCCCATCTGGATCTGAAGAAACCTTTTTCTTAATAACGAATGAATGCAAACATTGAATGCATATCAAATTAAAAGATAGCAAGAATAAAAAATATGTATATGTAGTCAAATTAAAACATTAAAATAATAAACAATTTTATTTTAAAATTACTAAACTAAATATGAAAAAGACTGTCTGAAACTGTAGCATGGATATGTGGTGATTATAGCAAAGTTGCAAAGATGAAAAATAAGTGCTTCTGGTGATGGAACAGGCATCAAATCTTTACCTCTGTTGAGCAAGTCATAAGACCCCTGGATTCTGTGAAATATCAATCATTCTTTAATGGACAAAAAGTACAGCGAGGGGAGAACCATTTAATGGCTTTTAGGTTACTAAGAGAACCTGGCCCAAGCTTCATAATAATAATTTTATACCATATGCCAAGCCTACTTGTGAGCACTTTACATGTCATAAATTATGTAACCTTCAAAATTCTATGTGGCAGAGAATTTTGACAAATTGACAAGTGACTTTTATCTAGAATATATAAATAACTATTACAACTCAATAATAAAAAGACAGATGACTGTAAAAATTGGGCAAAGGATCTGAATAGACATTTCTCCAAAGAATATATAGAAATGACCAACTGCTATTTTTATTTTAGGGATGGGTAAACAGGCTCATAGACTAAGATTGCCCATGGTGACAGAATCAGGTTTTGAACCTATGCAAACTAGATCATAACCTTTATACAATGACTGACTGTTAATGTTATCTCCCTATGACATTAAATTTATTTTCAGAATTTGGGAAGATATTCCTGCCTTAACAAAGTATACTATTTTGCATAGAAGCTAACTCTATGTTTGAATCAAGATGGTAGATCTTGTATAGACTGGCAAAAAGTTGGTTTGCAGGCATTTAATTCCTAAAATTTAGTCTATTACACTCTTATGTGGTGGTACTAATACCTGTTTTCCAGCCTGGCAATTTACCTTTGCACCTGTACAAACCACCTGTACCTTCAATGAGCAGAAAGGATGCTATTCTCTCAATAGTAATTCTGAACCACCAACTCCCTGGGGCAGGGAAGCCAAGGGAAAGAGAATTTACTTTTTTTAAGCAAGTGTAGAAGAGGTTCAAAACCAATTTTTAAGGCGTAAAAGGTTAGTAACAGGAGAAAATAAAATATCTTTGGGCAATGACTTCATTCTTTCGTTTTCTTCTCTTTATTTTCTCTTTCTCCTCCTCCTCCTCCTCATCCCCTTCTCCCCTTTCTCTACCTTCTCTGTTTCTTCTTTCATCTCTCTCTGTCTCTCTTTTTCTGGTTTACAGACATTTAGAAGACTCCTGTCTTGATCCATAAAAACATAAGTTTACAACTAACCACAGAATAAAGTTTTTCATCAGGAGACGATTTACTACAAATTACTTAGCATGAATTTTAAATAACTTTGTACATATTGGGAAGAAGAGGTCCCTCATGTCTGTGAATCACATCATAAATTAAAATCAGAGTAATTTTTCTAGTGGTATAGAATAGTCTCAATATAAACACTGGAAAATTATTATGTTCTGGTCAAAATTATTTTTAAAAGATAACATTTATTATTGGCACCATAATTGAACTTGATAAACTCACCTCATTGTGCAATTTATGCTATTCTCATTTTACATGCTCTTAATGAGAAAGCATCTGGCAAATGAATACGTGATTGGCAGGAAGGCAGTAGAATGGAATAATAGCTCTTCATATTGTTTAATGGGCTGCACTGAAGCTACTTTTTCTGATCATGAAGTCTTTTGATTATTACCAAATAATTAGTGCTGCAAAGCACCATTAAGTTAAGTTATCTTTTCATTCACCTGCAATAAAGAGAATATAAAGGGAAAACTCAAATAGCTTGGCTTACCTTCTGTTGAAGTTTATAGTTACTCTGCAAACAGGATGATTACACTACTATAGCAAAGCAATTTATACCTGTTTCTGAGCACCCCAGAATATGCTATGATATCACATCTTTTCAAAACCATACATGTAAAGTTTCCTTCCCATAGAGCTTTACTAAACTTTTTGATCATTAGTGCACTTGCACATTTCTTTAGCAGCATTCCTTGACTACAGTTTTACAGATGAAGAAACTTTTCGACTTAGGAAAAAGATTCCTAAAGTACCTGTAAGATGTTATTTAGTAAGAGTCTATCAATCTGTACTCTAATAGCCTCAGACTTAATCAAGCCACAGTGAGTATAGTCAACTGGAGCATGGCAAATTGGGCAAAAATGGTTTGCTGGTTACCATAACTGATTCTTCCAGTTAAGAACCAGTCTATTTAACTAGAGTGTGTTTAAACAGAGCAGACAGCGAGTGCCTGATGCCTGCCAGCTGGATAGTTCTACTTACTGGGTTGTAGTTATATTAAATTACTCCAAGAATGAAACAAGCTCGAATCCAAGCCCTGAGCACTTAATAATTCAGAAAAAAAGTATGGTTATTCATACACAAATATTTATGCATGACTGGATGTAACTCAACCCATTCATTCATTCATTCAACAAATATTTCTTAGATGCCTATTATGTGTCAAACAATGTTGTGAATCTAGGCAGAACAGCAGAAAGCAGTACATAGAAAAACCTTTGCTTTCATAATGCTTTCTCTCTAGTGATTTGTTTGAGGTGGAAACAAATATTTGTGTTAAAGTAAAGTTATTCAATATTTAGATATATTGTATCATTGCTAATGTTTCAATATTTTACAATGAATAAAGTTTAATTTAGCTCTGCTTATCAGTTAGCTTTACTTTTTCAATTGGAGATAAGGACTTTCAGTTTTAACCAAAGTGTGTAACACAGTTAAAACTTTTGCTGTCTATAAAACAAATTGATTTATAATTTATTTACAATCAGTGTGTAATGCCTCAGAGACCACACCTCCATGAGGTATATGATAGCTCTTCTTTCTTCTTGGAATCCTTGAAGACTCTAATACAAATGTTTCCTTTATAAAGAAATTAAGAAATTTTCCATTGCCAAATGCGTCATTATTTTGTGTAACATTCTAATAGCAAAAATGCCCAAGATAGGACACCATAGGGTTACTCTGTTAGTATAAGGATAGAAATAAATGAAACTACCATGTGAAAAGAAACAGCAGGGAAACTTACATGTCTCAATCTTAGCACAAAGTAAGGAGAGGTTGAAAAAATTTTTGAACCACAAGCAGATTTATATTCTGAATTCACACCACCAGTATGGTCCAAAACCTCATGAAGAAATTTTCATTTAAAATGGTTTCAGTCTACACAAACAATGATCAAAAGACATTATTGATTGTAAAAATTGCAAATTGATTTGAGACGTAAACATGCTTTTTAAAAATACACCTTATAGTCAATAAAATGTGATCAAAGTTTTGCTACATAAAACTGCATTTAGTGTTTCTGGTACTAAATTATAAAAGGCTTAATTTTCAGAACAGGAAGTCCAGTTCCTGTAAAGCTTTCATCTGCAAACACCTTTCATCAAGAGATGCTTAAAATAACCCATAGCATTTTGGAATGAAAGATCAAACATAAAGGTGCTTTATGAATTAGTTACATCTCTGCAGTGCAACCCTGTCTATTTCTCTTAAATGACTCAGATGCTGACTTGGTTGATTTTTCTCTGGAGTCTACTTGAGGTTCAAGGTGCCTTCAAAGTCAATAGGCATTTTTCTCATTTTCTTTCACAATCAACTTAGTGGGCCCTGATTCACTGGGATATGCTCAGGGAATAAACATTGAAGTTAATTTAATCCAAGTGTTTGAAACTTAAATTCAAATCTTAAAACTCAAATTCAATCCAAGCATAAAAACTCAAATTCAGCATTTTTTCTGAGAAAAGTTTTGAGTTTATAAACTCATTATATGCTGCTTTTTCTTCCTGAGAACAGTGCTTTAAATTATAAATCATCAGATTGTACTAGATTACTTTTACTGAAACAAACTGTAATGACATCACTATTATTTTGAAACATGTGTATTTAAGGTTGTTTTTCTCCTAAAGGCAGCATCTTTTTTGCCAGGCCCTAACTGTAGCAGACACATTTCTTTGGAACAAACTCAATACATCTGAAGAATTCTACATCAAGAGGAAATCACTGGAAAATTACCTTGTGAATTTCTTTGGAACTGAAGCAGTTATTTTTTAATTATTGCACAGAACCCTAATACTCAAAGTAATTACATTACTTTCTATACCTTAGGACCTAGTGTAAGTTAATCTGGCATTTTGAAATTGTAAAAATCTAATTTTACAGTCAAAGATGAGTGCCCAATGTAGGAAAAAAATGTGCTTATATAAAATTAGAAATAGTTCTTAGCTCACTTTTAAAGTAAAATTTAATAATGCATTTATAATTAAGCTATTAAGGATCTTAAAATGGTTTTTATCCTTAACATTTGAGTTAGGAAACATTCAATCTTGTCTTAACTCATATACTAGCTATCCAGTTTAGGGAATGTCTCAAATACTCTTTTGCATTTGTCTGAACAGTAGAGGAAGGCAAAAGTTCTATGAGATTTTCCTTCATTTCTGTTTTTGTTGTTACTGTTGTTTTGTTTTTTAAAAATTTAGTCATCCTAGTATAATTCAGTGTTTTGTTTTTCTGAATTTCCTCCAGGGGGGTGTACATCTCCATGTTGTGATGGAAAGTATGAGTCTCAGTTGTTCCACTGTTAATTGGTCACTGAGAGGGCCATTAATAATTGAAAATTATTTCTTTCATTCTTTTATGTAAAAGATTTCTTTCCTTTAGTATCAAGAAGTTAGTTCTTGAGTTCAGTCTTTAAATTTATGACTTTACCCGCCTTTTTTTCATCATTTCACTGACATTTGAGAAGTGATCGTTCTATTACATACAGCTAAGGACAAACCAAGATAAGTGTATAGTCTTGGCTTACCATTAAAGAGCTCAGCCTATTTGGAAAGGATTCAGAAAAGAGGTATAAATGTTATTAAAAAGTAATAAAACCCATAGGAGAATGCTTAAGAGACAACACTGATAGAGTTTTTTAAGGGTAGTCAACAAGTATGTGCACTATGGTTGCATTCTACTTGGGGTTCATTATCTGCTGTCATTAAATGACATTAAGTAGGAAATTTAGCCAAAAAAAAAGGGGGGGAGTCTGAGCTTTTTTCCGTTTATCTTCTCTCACAATAATCCTTCTACATCTTGGACTCACTAAGTCTAAAACCATATCTGAAAGCACAGTGTATGAGAATTTGAGTGAAAAAATTCTAAACAGAACCAATCGCAGCAAATTATACACACTGCCTCAGAGTATAATTTTGCTTTGGGCTGGGAAACTTTTCTAATTTCTTAGCCTTTTGATTGTAGTTATTTGCACTCATTGATCTTCCTCTGACTTCCCAATTTCATTAGGAGATGATACTAATATTAGTCCTATTAGTTCTGAAATGGTAAAGCCGTTTCTCCTTTGGACCTTGGAAAAACACTGATTATTTGGTTTTAATTAGAAACTGCTATCCGTGTGATAAAATCAGTAAGTGACTTTCTGGCTTTTAATGTATTCCTTTTTTTTTTTTTTTTTTTTTTTTAAGCCAGAGTTTTCCTCTTGCTGCCCAGGCTGGAGTGCAATGGTGCGATCTTGGCTCACTGCTACCTCCACCTTCCAGGTTCTAGCAATTCTTCTGCCTCAGCCTCCCTAGTAGCTGAGATTGTAGGCATGTGCCACCACGCTCAGCTAATATTTGTATTTGTATTTTTTTTTTTTTAGTAGATGGAGAGATGGGGTTTCTCCATGTTGGTCAGGCTGATCTGGAGCTCCCGACCTCAGGTGATCCACCCACCTCAGCATCCCAAAGTGCTGGGATCAAAGGTGTGAGCCACCTTTGACCATCTAAAGTTCTTGGATGTATAATCAATCATCTTGAATTATGTTTGTTCTCTGTCTTTCTGTTTTTTTTTTTTAATCTCTCTGCAATTTTTTCAGGACACAATATCTTTTCTACATATACTTCTAACATAGAGTTTATTTTCCACAATATCTTTCTGCAATACTCTTACTTAGAATTTGACAATGTAACTCTTTCCCATAAAATGAGCATTTAACTTTATATTATGAAAAATTTTAAAAAATACTTAAAATCTAGATTTCTTGGCAAGATGGTAGTGTCAGCAAAAAAATACTACAAAACAGAAAACAATAAATAAATAGGTAAAATACTGATTCCTAATTAAGAGAATGAGTATCATGTACACATCAGAGCTCTAAAGTATTTCTGCTAACTGTGTTCTTGATGGGTCCCTGCAGAAAAGCAAAAATGAAAAGTATCATATAATTATCATCCTGAGAGAAACAGAATTTTCTTTGTTCGATTGGTTGGTTTTGGTTTTTTCCTGAAGAAAAGAGGACAGATGCTCCCCACAGATAACTTCTTAATGTGAGAGGAAAAAATTGTGTTTTTCTAAGAAATGGAAGCCTACTGGGTGTTGAAGGGCTAGTCAAGTATATTCATTTCAATACTCCATTCCTCTTTGGACAAGAACACTGGGGCAGATACATGAAAAGTGAACTGCCTCATGGATAAGAAGATCAACATAGCCATGACCTTGTCCCTAAGGGCACCG
This sequence comes from Saimiri boliviensis, assembly GCF_048565385.1. Classification (NCBI taxonomy): domain Eukaryota; kingdom Metazoa; phylum Chordata; class Mammalia; order Primates; family Cebidae; genus Saimiri; species Saimiri boliviensis. The sequence goes on from NC_133461.1 coordinate 90,782,725, forward strand.
TGTGTGCATATGCAGAGACAGGATTCTTGATCATGTGTCTACCAGTGATAAGATGTCTATTTTCCTCTTCACTCTTTCAAATTAGCCTGAGTTATATGCTACTAGATATTTTTTCTTTTTTCTCTTTAAATTTATATCGGATGCCCCCCTTTAATAAGTATTTGGGGTTTTAGTAATAATCATCTTGGCTTTAACTCATTCAGTTCTTCCCAGATTGTAAAACAACCCAAGGTTAGTATAGAGACTTCTAGAAAGGAATACAGAAGCAGAGAAAAATCACTACAGATATGAAAACATTCTTTGTATTAGAAGTGATGCTTACTGGAGATTCAAGGTATTGGTCTCTCCTGAATATATAACTTAAGAAATATTTATCAAATATTTTAATTCTATTTTAGAAATATTTTAAAAGATTTTCCATGAGACTCTTTAATAAAAAAGGAATAATTTGCATTGAGAGTGCAGACAGATTAAAAAAAAAAGGTGCTGAATTAAAAGTAATGAGGCAGGCACATGAATAGAAGATTTGATCCTGATGAGAATTAATTAATAAAGGTAAAGACATACCGTACAAATTCTCTCAGAACACTGAGGGAAAAGTGAGAATAATGACCAGAAGGCAGTAATACAATTCCCTGGAGATAATAAGATTCTCAAGAGATAATGAAGCAATTGGAACCATCAAGGCATGATTCATGAAAGAAGTAATTGGTAAGATGGGTTTCATTAACATTAAACTTCTGCTCTGTGAAAAACAGTCTAGAGGATGCAAAGACAAATCATAGACTAGGAAAAAATTATTTTCAAAGGACACATCTGATAAAGGACTGTTGTCCAAAATATACAAAGAACTCTTTAAATTCAACAATAAGAAATCAACTCCATTAAAAATGGGCAGAAGATCTGAATAGACACATCACCAAAAATATACAGGTGACAAACATATAAAAATATGTTCTGTATTATATGTCATCAAAAAATGCAAATTAAAACAATAAGATACCACTGAAAAACCATTAGAATGGCCAAAACACAAATCTCTAACACCAAATTCTGGAGAGCATGGAACAACAGAAATTCTTTCATTGCTGGTGGGAATACAAAATGGTACAGGCACTTAGGAGAACAGTTTGGCAGTTTCTTATAAGACTAAACGTATTCTTAATGTGTGACTCAACAATTGTGTTCATCAGTATTTACCCAAATGAACTGAAGACTTATGTCCAGAAAACCTGCACACAGATGTTTATAGCAGCTGTATTCATAATTGCCAATACTTGGAAAAACTAAGATGTCCTTCAGTAGATGAATGGATAAACCGTGGTACATCCAGACAACGGAATATTATACAGTGTTAAAAATAAATGAGCTATCAAGCCACGAAAAATCAGGGAAACTTAAATTTATATTACTAAATGAAAGAAGCCAATCTGAAAAGACTCTACACTATATGAATGAAGACAGTAAAGGCATCAGTGGAGACGGGACAAGGTGGTTTATACCTGTTATCCCAGTACTTTGGAAGGTTAAGGAACGCTTGAGCTTAGGAGTTCAAGACCAGCCTGAGAAACATAGAAAAACCTTGTCTCTCTCTAAAAAAAGCTAAAACTTAGCCTAGGCATGGTGGTGCATGCCTGTAGACCCAGGTACTTAGGAAGCTGAGGTGAACTGCCCTGCAGCCTGGGTGGGCAGAGGTGCTCCTCACAATTCTCACTCTGCAAACATTTCTTCTTTGATTTAATCCCCCACTAAAACGTCTGCTCATTGATTCACCAAAACTTGGTAAATCATTATTTTACTTCCTTTGATTTATCTTTCTTAAATATATGTATAGCTCATGTTTATTTCAATGTTTAGTATTGAAAGTGATTTCATCTTCAGAAATTTGGTGATGTTCTTGTGACCAGAAATACGCCTTAGAAACTTCATTCTTGTTTATATAAATTATTTTTGGTAAAATTGGTTTTGTTATACATCTTTTCATTTAGAGCTGCAGTTTCCAAGAACCTGTTGAGGATAAGTGAAGATTTACTCTATTAATTGTTCTTGGAGGAAGAAAATATCTATCTTAATACTATTAAAACTTTTTCTTTACCTCTGAGGTCTTAAATTTACTTAAATTTTCAGGGAGAGAATGAACATTCACATAAAAGACTTTATGAATCATACTGCTATAAATTTACTTATAACTGAAATTTCTTTCTACTTATACTGACTTTTGAGATGGAATTTTGCTCTTGTTGCCCAGGCTGGAGTGCAGTGGCACAATCTTGGCTCACCACAACCTCTGCCCCCTGGGTTCAAGTGATTCTCCTGCTTCAGCCTCCCCAGTAGTTGGGATTACAGGGGCACGCAAACATGTCCAGCTAATTTTTGTATTTTTAGTAGAGACGGGATTTTGCCACATTGGCCAGGCTAGTCTCAAACTCCTGACCTCAGGTGATCCACCTGCTTCGGCCTCCCAAAGTACTAGGATTGCAGGTGTGAGCACTGCACGTGGCCACCAGTTCTGCTGATTTAACATCATAATTGAGTAACATGGTTCATGAATTTTAGTGCTGCTTCTGGTTATGTGCACAAGAGAAAAAAAATTATTAAAATAGGCTAAACTATGTAAATAATATATAACCAAAACATTTCTAATTTTTCAAAAATATGTGACATATATAAAATAATCCTTAGCTTTGAGAAAACTTTTTTGATGTATTTTCTAATGGGACTATCTGACAGGAATTTTCCAACTTGGAATTGGTCTGTTTCAAATATATAGAGAAAGTAAAATAAGAGTCTTAACTTAATGCCTAAAATTTGATAAATTTCCCTATCTATGGTGAGCTTCTAAAATGTCTCAACTAATTTCTGTAATTTAAAAGCCTAAGAGATTCTGGCAGACTTTCAGATTAGACAGTGGACCACAGAAATGAACGTAAAATAAATTTCTGAAACTCTTCTATCTTGAAAGTTAAAGTAAAATTTCTATATTATAATTAGACAATTTATGACATTGCTATAAATAAATCATTCTGCAGGTGTCTTTTGAAGGTCTAAGTTTTGTCTCTAGCCGTTCCTTCCATTAAGGGAAAATTACATTCAAAGTAGTTTAAAAACCTCTCTTGTCAATTCAGTGTCTTCCTGGATTATTCACCCAACCCAGCTTTTAGTTCAGAGTGGGACATCAAAGTGAGTGATAAGTTTTTCTTCTGAAACACAGCTCATTTCACTATGTTGAGGATGGCATTAGGAACATCCATAAGAACATAGTTTGCCCAAGACTCTCTAGTCTTACACTGGAAACCAGACTAATTATAAATGTTTTACTTCATATGGTGTCAATAATTCACATTTTGCTTCTAACAAGAGGAAATTTATTATGGCGTAAAATTATTTTGAAATATTATATGCCATTAAATGGTAAATGCTTTATGAACATAAAGATAATTACTGTTTAGGGTGGAATATACCATTAATCATTTCCACAGCTCCACATACTGAAGTTGATAATGTCTTGTCATTTTACAGCTAAGTAGATAGAGTCTCAGTAAGGTTATGCACCCTGCCTAATGTTATCTAACCAGCAAATTATAGAAGTAGGATTCAAAGCTGTGGCTATCTGGGAACAAAGTCTAACCCAGAGTCCTTAATAATGTATGATGCCAGCCAAGCACGGTGGCCCACACCTTTAATCCCAGCACTTTGGGAGGCCCAGGTGGGCAGATCACGAGGTCAGGAGTTCAAGATCAGCCTGGCCAACATAGTGAAACCTCATTTCTACTAAAGATACACAAAATTAGCTGGGCGTGGTGGAACGTCCCTGTAGTCCCAGCTACTCGGGAGGCTGAGGCAGGAAAATTGCTTGAACCCAGGAGGCGGAGGTTGCAATGAGCCGTGATTGAGCCATTGCACTCCAGCCTGGGTGACAGGGTAAGACTCTCTCTAATATATATATGTATATATATAAAATATATATTATATATATATAGCCTTCATTATATATATATATATATATATATATATAGCCTTCATGAAATATGTATGCATATACTGCCTTCCTTAAATAAATATATATATGTATGTATGTATATATATATATATATATATATATATATATATACTGCCTTTATGAAATATATGTATATATACTGCCTTAATGAAGGCAAAGTATGTATATATTGCCTTCATGAAGTTGGATAGAAGCTATCTCAAGTTGGGCCTGTGTTCCTCATTCTTTTTACTTACCCCAAATAAGTGCTAATACAGTTAGTCCTAAGCAAAAGCATATTAACTTATTTCTGACTTAGCACCCATTTTCACCTTGATGAGTTGTCAATATTATATTTGGAAGATGGGTGGTATTTGCATGCTTTCTAGCATAACTGGTAAATATTTTATTAAAATATTATGTGATTATTATAAGGGGTACAACCTTGTCTGTTTACAACAGTCTGACAAAAATAAGTTCTCTTCAATTCTTCTGAAAGGAACTGTTTCATCTCATACCCTGTCCTTGCTAGTAGAAGACATGTCACTTTCATATGAAATACTATAGAAAAAAGAAAGACTTGGCTTTATCTGAATTTCCTCTTCAACTTGAAGTCTTGTTACACTGTCGCTCAAAGCATTGGTTTGCAGTTACAGGTTTGTAAATGGATTGCTGACACGGTAATTAAATCTTACTTTGTGTAGTAAATGGAATGGGTATAAGAAAAGCTACATGAATCCAGGAATTTAACTACATTATTGAGAAAATTCAGAGAAGACAATGCATCATTTTACAGCTAGGGGATTGAGATGATATTTTTGTTTTGTTTCATTTTGTTTTTATTATACATTAAGTTCTGGGGTACATAAGCAGAACGTACAGGTTTGTTACATAGGTATACATGTGCTATCGTGGTTTGCTGCATCCATCAACCCGTCATCTATGTTAGGTATATCTCCTAATAATATCCCTCCCCTTTCTCCCTACACCCTGATATCCCTCCCCTATCCCCCCACTCCCAGACAGGCCCAAGTGTGTGATGTTCCCCTTCCTGTGTCCATGTGTGCTCATTGTTCAACACCCACTTATGAGTGAGAACATGTGGTGTTTGGTTCTCTGTTCTTGTGTTAGTTTGCTGAGAATTATGGTTTTCAGCTTCATCCATGTCCCTGTAAAGGACATGAACACATCCTTTTTATGGCTGCATAGTATTCCATGGTGTATATGTGCCCCATTTTCTTTATCTGGTCTATCATTGTTGGGCCTTTGGGTTGGTTTCAGGTCTTTGATATTGTGAACAGTGCTACAATAAACATGTGTGTGCATGTGTCTTTATAGTAGAATGATTTATAATACTTGGGATATATACCTAGTAATGGGATTGCTGGGTCAAATGGTATTTCTATTTCTAAGAATGGTATTTTTAACATGTTAATATGTATGTATGTTTTCTCTTAGTAGAAAAATGTAAATTTGAATGTCCAATGAAATAAAAGAATACATTACAGAAATAAGTGAAATAACCAGGAAATAGCAACAGTTTAGAACTTGCTGTTTATTTCACAGTCCCTCTTCTCACATTCTTCCTTCATACTCATACACCACCCATCCCAAAGCTGATTGCCTCTACCACCCTCCCAACAACCATCATTTTTTTTAGGTCAATATATATTCCATTTTTACTATGTATACACATAAATAAAATGTATTTTTAAAATGGGCTTTATAATGTGTAGTTTTAACACTTGGTTTACAAGGTTTACAACTAAATACATTGTGAACATTTTCTCTTCTACAACAGTATCCTGGTATTTAAATTACTTGGCTAATTCAAGGAATTTCTCATTAATATTGAAGTCATATCCCTTCTGTGATACTTGTAGATGCAGAGATTCCTTTCTTTTATTTTACTATTTCCTATCCAAATGTTTTGAAAATTGCCAATTGCTGTAATTCAACTATTGTGTTTACAGGCATTGCCTTTATAAGTGGTTTGCTGCTATATGATCATTACAGCTAATATTATTGAGCAATTATGATGCTGTCAGGCACAATGCTACACCTAAAGGCTTGAACTATCATATTTAGTCATCAACAATGCAAAGAGGTCTACATGGTTATTAAATCCATTTTTTGATGAGCCTAGAGACATTGGGAAACTTGCCTGAAGTTACAGAAGTGACAAAGGGCAGAGGTAACACCAGAAACCAAATTAGTCTGTCCTCAGAGATATTATTACTGTTCTACACTGCTTCTCTATGCGCTTTGTATGATGCTTATACAGTTAGGGCAGTATTTGAGATCTTTTTAAGTAGCCTTGTTTTTGGCTTCAGCTAATTATTACCAATATTGTTCTTCCCATCTGTCAGTTTTCTGTTTATTTCTCAGCCTCTTAGCCAAGTTTCAAAAGAGATTTTAAAATTCTCCTAGATAAACATTGAGATCAGAAACTGTGTAATCCTGTACAGATGCTGTCAGTTCTACAGAGTTGAAAGAAAAAGTATAAATAAATAAAGTGGAAAGTTAGAGCTTTAGAGTAGTTTGGGATATATACCATTACATTTATTTTTTAAAATAAACTAATCATTTTGGTTTTATGTGAAGATTATTGGCTTAAATATATTGTTGTCTTAGTTTAAAGTGTGTACATTAACATAAATACAGAGTAAAAGGAAGTAACTAGTTTACATTTTATAAAACTACTTAGCATTAATAGGATATATGCACTCTGAAAGTCTAGATGATATAGTTGCACCAATTTTCTTCCTCTGATAGATTTAAGTGATTCCAGAACATATTCGTTTCTAATTAGATTGTTCCAACAGGAATAACTCAGTATGATGTACATTTAAAGCTCAATAGAACAGGACTTCTGGAATTTTAACAACATAATGAGGGTCTTCTTTTTGGCTTTCTGTACATCAAGCTTTCAAAGATTTCTTTAAAATTATTCCTACACGACTTGTTTGCTCCTACTTAGAAATTTCATTCTGAATAAAGTGAATTTTTTTTGATCAACGAAGTGCAGCCTGTACCCAAAGAATAACTAAATAATTGTGTAGTTTTTTTCAAATAGGTTTTATGCTGTTATGTAAGAGAAGAGTCCATTTAAAAAATTTGAGTAATGTCTAATTCATTGTGAACACTAAGTAGGGTAGAAGGAAAAAATATCTACAAGAATTCATCACAAATACATTTAATCACCCAATATGTATGTTTTGTTTTTTAATGTGTTGTATTCCTCTGTGTTCTCTTATACCTTATCCTTTTTGTGTAGTTCAAAAGTTTAAAGGATGTGCTGACTTTTACATACCTTTGGTCTTTTTATTTATCAACTAAAGCAATTTTTTTCTAAAAACCCTACGTTACCAAAGCCAGCAAATCCTCCGATATTAAGGTTTAAGAGAGGGCTCACTTATATTTCTTAGATGTTATTTACAAAGAAGTTCATTCTATATTGTACTCAAAGATTAGAATATTCCACTTCTGTTATCAGGGTGGGTGTCCAGCTTTTTGGTGTTTTGAACAAAGAATTGGGCAAAACGCACAAAGCTGGGAAAGAATGAAGCAACAAAAGCAGAGATTTATTGAAAACAAAAGTGGGAGTGGGCCTGAGCATAGGGGCTCAACAGCCCAGTTACAGAATATTTTGGGGGTTATATACCCTCTAGAGGTTTCCCACTGACCAGTTGGTATGTACCCCATGCAAATGAAGTAGTTGCCCACCATCAGTGTGATTGTTTGTAGAAAGCTTTTCATAACCAATCAGAGGTTGAAGTTACAAACCTTACATCCTATGCAAACTTCTGATTAGTCGTGGAAAACAGCCAATCAGAGACTAAGGTGAAGTTAGAAAGTTACACTTCTATGCCAACGAAGACTTGGCCTGCAATCAGTGTGAACCAATCAGAGGTACTTTCCATTTTCCATCTGACTCAAATCAAAAGAAGGGGTGGGATGCAAGGGAAGTAGCCTCCAGTCCTTTTGTTCCTTAGGTGTAGAAAGTTGGGCGGTTCCTTTTGATTTAGTTCTAGGAAATCAGCATGAATCAACCTTAGGTTCCCTGCCTCCAGACCCTATTCTGCTGCCTCAGTTTCATTGACCAGATTCCATTTAGTTGTTTATGAAATTACTCCTTTTACCTCTTTTTCTTCTTTACAGTCTTCCAGGATAGAGTCTCAAGAAACTTTGCCTATAACCTAATATGAAACACTTAGTGGAGAGAGAGTTAATTCTGCTAATAATACTTGCAATAAACTAGGATAATTGCCCCACTTTTCTCATTGGACAGCTATAGCTTATAAAATATAATTATAGTGAGAAATATATTTGTGTATATACAGTATTTTCATACAAGTTGTCAAAGAATTCTAGATGTGAGGTTATTGAATAGATTATCTCCTTGCTTTCCTACTTTTTTTTCTTATTTTCCTCTTTCTTGACTATTTTCCAACTAGGCTCCATAACATTACACAAACCAGTAAAAAAAAAATGCATAGAAATTTTCTTTAAAAATTTTTTTAATTTAATTAACTAATTTTGTGTTTTTGAGACAGTCTGTCTCCTAGGCTGGAGGGCAGTGACAGGATCTTGGTTCACTGCAAACTTGCCTCCTGGGTTCAAGTGATTATCCTGCCTCAGCCTCCTGAGTAGCTGGGATTACAGACATGCACCACTATGCCTGGCTAATTTTTGCATTTTTAGCAGAGACAGGGTTTCTACTAAAAGACCATGTTGGCCAGGCTGGTCTAGAATTCCTAGCCTCAAGTGATTCACCCGCCTCAGCCTCCCAAAGTTCTGTGATTACAGGCATGAGCCACCGTGCCTGGCCTTTTAAATTTTTTATTTTAAGTTCCAGAATACATATGCAGGATGTGCAGGGTTTTTACATAGGTAAAGGTGTGCATTGATGGTTTGCAGTACCTATCAACCTATCACCTAGATATTAAGCCTCATATGCATTAGGTATTTATCCTGATGCTCTCTCTGCAACTCCCCGCAACAGGCCCCAGTGTATGTTGCTCTCCTCTGTGTGTTCATGTGTTCTTATTGTTCAGCTCCCACTTATACATGAGAACATGTGATATTTGGTTTTCTGTTCCTCTGTTAGTTTGCTGAGGATAATGGCTTCCAGCTCCATCCATGTCCCTGCAAAGGACATGATCTCATTCCTTTTTATGGCTGCATAGTATTCCATAATATATATGTACCACATTTTCTTTATCCACTCTATTACAGATGGGCATTTGGATTGGTTCCATGTCTTTACTGTTGTGAATAGGGCTGCAATTAACATACATGTGCATGTATCTTCATAACAGAATGATTTTTATTCTTTTGGGCTATAAATCATAATTTATAAAATATCACATATAAAATATATTAAGTGATATTATATGTGATATAATTACATAAAAATATAAGTAATGGGATTCCTGAATAGAATGGTATTTCTCGTTCTAGGTCTTTGACAAATTGCCACATTGTCTTCCACCATAGGTGAACTGATTTACATTCCCACTAACACTGTGAAAGCATTCCTATTTCTCCACAGCCTTGCCAGCAACTGTTGCTTCTTGACTTTTCAATAATCATCATTCTGACTGGTGTGAGATGCTATCTCATTGTCATTTTGATTTGCATTTCTCTAATGATCAGTGATGTTGAGCTTTTTTTCATATGCCTGTTGGCCTCATAAATGTCTTCTTTTGAGAAGTTCATGTTCATATCCATTGCCCACTTTTTAATGGGATTGTTTGATTTTTTTCTTGTAAATTTGTTTAAGCTCCTTGAAGATTCTGGATATCAGACCTTCATCAAATGGATAGATTGCAAAAGTTTTCTCCCATTTTGTAGGTTGTCTGTTCACTCTGTTGGTAGTTTCTTTGGCTGTACAGAAGCCCTTGAGTTTAATTAGATCCCATTTATCAATTTTTGCTTTTGTTGCAATTGCTTTTAATGTTTTCATCATGAAATCTTCACTTGTGGCTACGTCCCAAATGGTATTGCCTAGATTTTCTTCTGAGGTTTTTGTAGCTTTGGGTTTTACATTTAAGTCTTTAATCCATATTTAGTTATATTTTGTGTAAGATGTAAAGAAGGGGTCCAGTTTCCGTTTTCTGCATATGGCTTGCCAGTATTCATAGCACCATATGTTAATTAAGGAATCCTTTTCCCATTGCTTGTTTTGGCCAGGTTTGTCAAAGATCAGATGGTTGTAGATTTGTGGTCTTATTTCTGAGATCTCTATTCTGTTCCTCTGGTCTATGTGTCTGTACCATACTGTTTTGGTTACTGTAGGCTTGTAGTGTAGTTTGAAGTCAGGTAGTGTGATGCCTCCAGATTTGTTCTTTTTACTTAGGATTGTCTTGGCTATATGGGGTCTTTTTCAACATGATATTGGAAGTTCTCACCAGGACAATCATGCAAGAGAAAGAAAGAAAGGTATTCAAATAGGAAGAGAGGAAGTCAAATTGTCTCTATTTGCAGATAATATGGTCCTATATCTAGAAAACACTGTCGTCTCAGCCCAAAAGCTACTTAAGCTGATAAGCAACTTCTACAAAGTCCCAGTATACAAAAGCAATGTGCAAAAATCGCAAGCATTCTTATACACCAACAGAAGACAAGCAGTGAGCCAAATCATGAATGAATGCCCATTTACAATTGCTACAAAGAGAATATGATACCTAGGAATACAATTAACAAGAAAAGTGTAGGACCTCTTCTTCACTTGAAAAGTGAAGAATCACTGCTCAAGGAAGTAAGAGAGGACACAAAGAGTAAAATATTCCATGCTCATTGATAGGAAGAATCAACGTCATAAAAATGGCCATATTGCCCAAAGTAATTTATAGATTCAATGCTCTTCCCATTAAACAACCATTGACATTCTTCACATAATTAGAAAAAAACTAAAATTCACATGGAACCATAAAAATTTTCATGAACAGATGCTATACTTGACTTTTCCTGGTTGGGTAGGGCTGCCATGAAAAAATACCATAGACTCAGTGGTTTAAACAACAGAAAAGTACTTTCTCACAGGCTGGAAGTCCTACATCAAGGTGTAAGCAGGGCTGGTTTCTACCGAGGTTTTGCTCCTTGGCTTCCAGACGGCTGCCTTTTGCTCCATCTTCACAGTCCCTCCCTGCACTTGCACCCCTGGTGTCTCTCTGAATGTCCTAACCTCCTCTTCTTAAAAGGACACTGGTCAGATCAGATGTAAGCTATTCACATAATCTCATTTAACCTTATTACCTATTTAAGTCTCTATTCCAATATATATTTACATTCTAACGTACCGGGAATAAATACTTCAATATGTGAATTTTGAGGTGACGCAATCTAGTATATGCTAAGGTTGGGATGTGTTCCCCAATAGCATGTATTTGTAGCTTAATCACTTTGCAACAGTATTAAGAAGTGGGGCCTTTGGGCATGGTGGCTCATGCCTGTAATCCCAGCACTTTGGGAGGTGGAGGCAGGTGGATCACCTGATGTCAGGAGTTTGAAACCAGCCTGACCAACATGGAGAAAACCCATCTCTACTCAAAATACAAAATTATCTCAGTGTGGTGGCCCATGCTTGTAATCCCAGCTATTCGGGAGGCTGAGGCAAGAGAATCACTTGAACCTGGGAGATGGAGGTTGCAGTGAGCCAAGATACAGCCATTGCACCAGCCTGGGCAACAAGAGCTAAACTCTGTCTCAAAAAAAAAAAAACAAACAAAAAAACAAAACAAACAAACAAACAAAAAAACAAGAAGTAGGGTCAAAAGAGGTGATTAGGCCAAGGAGTCTCTGCCTTCATCAATGAATTAATGCCATTATTGAGGAAGTAGATTCATTATTGACATATCAGGTTTCTTATTAAAGGACAAGTTCAGAGGTGATTAGGCCAAGGAGTCTCTGCCCTCATCAATGGATTAATGCCATTATTGAGGAAGTAGATTCATTATTGACGTATCAGGTTTCTTATTAAAGGACAAGTTCAGAGGTGATTAGGCCAAGGAGTCTCTGCCCTCATCAATGGATTAATGCCATTATTGAGGAAGTAGATTCATTATTGACGTAGCAGGTTTCTTATTAAAGGACAAGTTCAGACCCCTCCTGTTCCCTCTCTTGCTTTTTGTTTGCCCTTCCTCCATGGGAGGATGTGTGACAAGAAGGCCCTCATCAAATGCCAGCTCCTCAATCTTGAACTTCTCTGCCTCAAGAACCATGACCCTAAATTTCTATTCATTATCTCAGCATTCCTCAGAGGTATTGCAGGCTTAGTTCCAGACCACTACAATAAAGTGGCATCATGATAAAGCAGGTCACATGAAGTTTTGGTTTCTTGTGCATATAAAAGTTAAGTTACAATGTACTTTAGTCTATTAAGTGTGCAATAGCATTATGATTGAAAAACCATGTACATACCTTAATTTTAAAATACTTTATTGCTTAAAAAAATTGCTAACAATTATCTGAGCCTTCAGCAAGTCATAATTTTTTTGCTGGTGTAGCGTCTGGACTTGATGTTAATGGATGATCACTGATTAGGGTAGTAGTTTCAAAAACTTGGCATAGCTGTGGCAAATTCTGAAAATGAGACAACAATGAAGTTTGCTGCATTGACTCTTTCATGAAAGATTTCTCTGAAGCATGTGATGCTATTTGAAAGCATTTTACTACTTTGAAAATCAGAGTCAGTCTTCTCCAATCTGGGTGCTTTTTTATTAACCAAGTTTATGTATACTTGAAATCATTTGTCATCATTTCAGCAGTGTTCACAGCCTCTTTGCCAGGATTGTATTCCATCTCAAGAAATTACTTTCTTTGCTTATTCCAGGCAACAACTCCTTATCTGTTCAAATTTGACCGTACAATTGCAGCAATTCAGTCACATCTCCGGGATCCACTTCTAATTCTAGTTGTCTTGCTATTTCTGCCACATTTCCAGTTAAACTTCCTTAACTGAAGTCTTGAATGCCTCAATGTCATGTATGAAGGTTGGAATCAACTTATTTCAAACTCTGTTAATGATACTTTGATCTGCTTTCAAGAATAACAAAGTTTTTTGTGGCAGAGAATGGTGAGTCCCTCCTAGAAGGTTTTCAATATACTTTGTTCAGATCCATCAAGGCAGCTATAGCTTTATTAAATGTATTTCTAAAATAATAAGACTTGAACTTGGAAATTACTCCTTGATCCATGGGTTGCAGAATGGATGTTGTGTTTGAAAACAACATTAATCTTACACATCTTCATCAGAGTTTTTAGGTGATTGGGTACATTGTCAGTGATCATTTTGAAAGGAATCTTTTTTTCTAAGCAGCAAGTCTCAACAGTGGTCTTAAAATATTCAGTAAACCATATTTTAAACAGACATGCTATCATTCAAGCTTTGTTGTATGACTGATTGAGAACAGGAAGAAGAGATGTAGTATAATTCTTAACGGCCTTCAGATTTCCGAAATGGAGTGAGCATTGACTTCCTTAAAGTCACCAACTAAATCAGCCTCTAACAGGAGAGTCAGCCTGTCTTTTCAGGCTATGAAGCCAGTCATTAATTTCTCCTCTCTAACTAGCAAAGTCCTAGATGGCATCTTCTTCCAATAGAAGGCTGTTTTGTCTACATTGAAAATCTGTTGCTAAGTGTAGCTACCCTCATCAATTATCTTAACTAGATCTTCTGGATAACTTGGTACAGCACTTGCTGCTTCATCTTGAACTTTTATTTTATAGAAATGATTTCTTTTTTAAAAATCTCATGAACCAACCTCTGTTAGCTTTAAAAGCCTTTTTCTGTTTGCCCAAGAATACTCACTGGTGATGCTTGTGGGGGCAATATTTACCACATGATAATTCTGCCATGAAATATCTCACTTTTATTATTATTTTTGAATTGCTCTAGTATGTTGACTTTGGAAGTAAAAGACATCATTCTATTTATAGCATTCTGTTTTTAGTGGTGGTGTTTCCATTTACAAAGTATAGTAATTTTCAACTGCTGAAAATGCCAAATCCTAGAAATGTAGCATTCCTATGAGTGATGTTAACATCCTTCTGAAACAGTTGTTAGCGAAGACACATTGATGAATCTGATTTTTCTGAAATAGACGATTCTGATCATTCAGATAATTCAGATGTTAATTCTCTTTAGAATAACTCTAACAACAATTTTTACATTTTATTTTCACGTTAAAAATTGTTTAGATATGCTTTGACCTCAAAGAGCATGTTTATGTAAATTAAATGAGCACTGGCAGCAAGCTGCACTTTTTTTAATAAGGAAAATAGTTAAACTTTTCTTCTGTTGCTTCCTCCCCTCTCTTAGCCTTCACAGAATGGAAGAGAGTTAGGGCCCTGCTCTGCATTAGGCTTCAGGTTAAGGGAATGTTGTAGTTAATTAGACCTTCCATCAAGATCCTAAAAATTTCTCCATACCAGCAATTAGGCTTTTTCACTTTCTTATTTGTGTGTTCACTGGAGTAGCATTTTAAACATTTTTCAAGAACTTTTGGCCAGGCATGTTGGCTAACACCCGTAATCCCAGCACTTTAGGAGGCCAAGGCCAGAAAATCACAAGGTCAAAAGATCAAGACCATCCTGGCTAACATGGTGAAACTCAGTCTCTACTAAAAACACAAAAAATTAGCCGGGCGTGGGGGTGGGCACCTGCAGTCCAAGCTACTTGGGAGTCTGAGGAAGGAGAACCACTTGAACCCAAGAGGCAGAGGTTGCAGTGAGTCAAGATCATGCCACTGCACTTCAGCCTGGAAGATAGAGCAAGACTCCAAATCAAAAAAACAAACAAACAAACAAACAAACAAACAAAAAACTTTTGCTTTGCATTCACAGCTTGGCTGTTTGCTACAAGAGACCTAGCTTTTGGTCCAGCTTCAGATATGGCTTCCTCACTAAGCTTAATCATGTCTAGCTTTTGACTAAAAGTGAGAGACCTGAGACTCTTCCTTCCACTTTGTATTTAGAGATCTTTGTAGGGTTATTAATTGGCCTAATTTCAATATTGTTGTGTCTCACTGAATAGAGAAACTCAATAGGGAGAGAGAGGGGCAGTGGATCAGACAGAACATACTCAACATCCATCCATTAACTTCGCCACCTTATGTGGGTGTGGTTTCTGGCACCCCACACAGTTGTAATAGTAACATCAAAGGTCTCTGATCACTGATCACAATAGCAGATGTAACAATAATGAAAAAGTCTGAAATATTGTAAACATTATCAAAATATGACACAAAGACTATAAGCACATGTTGTTGAAAAAATGGCACCAATAGACTTGCTCACTGCAGGATTGCAACAAGCCTTCAATTTATGAAAAATACAATGTCTGAGAAGTGCCCCAGAACTTTTAAAAACTAGCTTGTGGCCAGGCATGGTGGCTCATGCATGTAATCCCAGCGCTTTTGGAGGCCAAGTTGGGCAGATCACCTGTGGTCAGGAGTTTGAGACCAGCCTGGCCAACGTGGTGAAGGTGAATCCCCGTCTCTACTTAAAATACAAACATTAGCCAGGCATGGTGGCGTGTGCCTGTAATCCTAGCTACTCAGGAGGCTGAGACAGGAAAATTGCTTGAACCCAGGAGGCAGAGCTTGCAGTGAGCCAAGTTCGTGCTACTGCACTCTAGCCTGGTCAATAGAGTGAGACTCTGTCTCAAAAAAAAAAAAAAAAACCTAACTAAAATTAAAATAAAAACTAACTTGTGGCACACATGATTTCCTTGGGTAGTGTTATAGACAAAGGTTTCTTTGTCAGTCTGGATCCTAGAGTAAGGGCAATGTAGAGTGGATCCTAGCCCTCCTTCAGTGGACATCTGTGGTGAGCAATAAATAAATCCTTTTTGATCTGTGCCATTGCATTCTGGGGGAATATTTGTTACTGCAGCATACAGGTTATGATGATTAATATGTATGTATATATATATAGACTTCCCTGATGAGCCATTAAATCTTTGGAGGTTCTTCATATAGTAAGGGTAAAAATTTAGTACCTGGTTCCTCATTTTGTTTACACTAACCATGAAAACAGGCAATTAAATTATATTGATTAATGAAATTAGCATATGAATTTTATTAATTAGATGTTTCATTTTAAATCTAGGAATCTTATGCATTCAGTCTCATTCTCCAAAACTTCATTTTCCAAGAAATGTAAAGAAAACAAGTTGTATCCTCTATTCGTAATTTAATGGTTAAAGTTTAATATAATTAAAAATTTGAATATCAGCATGCCAATCACAGTTTCTTCAATTATATCTTTGAACCACTACAGAATATTTAAGGCTATTTGTTGCCCTTTCATATGTATGAGAGATACATAATCTGAACTATAATATGTATACTCAGTGAAATATTATGCAGTTATTAAAAGAATATTTATAAAGAGTTTCTGATGACCTGGAAAATAAATGCTATGGTAAAGAAAAATACGATTAAAAATGTATGTACAGAATAATAGATAATCTGTATATGCAGAAATTCCTGTGAATGGGAAAAAATAGGAAAAATCCAGCAAACATACAATAGTAATTGCAATGTCTTTGTATGATAGAATACATGACTTTCATCACCTTTTTAAACTTTATCATGTGTCCCAAAATTTGTTTATTTATTACACATTACTTTAAAAAATGGGTTTTAATAAATTAAAATACGACCTGTATAAAACACATAATTAAACTGTATAAAAATTTCAAGTCAAACGAATAATAATCATTTTTAAATTACCGAGAGTCACAGACTAAAAGCCAACTTTAATATTTGCAGAACATTATAGAAAATATTCCTCTATTCATACAAATCGAACAGGAAAAGAGAAAGAGAAGAAAGTGTTAATAGCATATATGCTCTTTTTAATTTAAATTCTATTAAATTTTATTACTTATATTTTACAAAAGAAAAACTAGAGTAAATGTGAATATATTCCTAATTTTCAGTTAAATATTCTTAAGCAACATGGGGTGTTAATTCTTTTAAAATCCTCTGAGATTGGGCCGGGCGCGGTGGCTCACGCCTATAATCCCAGAACTTTGGGAGGCCAAGGCACGTAGATCACGAGGTCAAGAGATCGAGACCATCCTGGTCAACATGGTGAAACCCTGTCTCTACTAAAAATACAAAAATTTAGCTGGGCATGGTGGCACGTGCCTGTAGTCCCAGCTACTCAGGAGGCTGAGGCAGGAGAATTGCCTGAACCCACGAGGCGGAGGTTGCAATGAGATGAGATCGCGCCATTGCACTCCAGCCTGGGTGACAAGAGTGAAACTCCATCTCAGGAAAAAAAAAAAAAAGAAAAGAAAAAAAATCCTCTGAGATTAAGAAGAAAGAAAAGCACTTTGATTTTTAACTATGTTGATTGGCTCTCTCTATAAATGATGAGGTAATTGACATTGCTATGTGTTCTATTTTCCCACTCCTACCATCTTAGTATGTATGTTATATTATGTCTATTTTTAGTGAGATTTTTAATATACACATGCACTTAGGCAACCATAAATTTTCAAAATTGTTTTCTAAATCCTTCTCATAATTCACCTCTTAACTCAGATCACCCCTCTGCTCTAGCCCAATTCTCCAGGAAGCCTTGTATTGTCACGTTAATCTCTCCTTATCAGAAATGAATATAATATAGTACTTTTTGTTTATTTATGCTCATTTCGATTTACAGTTATTTTTATAAAGGTTCTGAAGTAAATGCTTTTTCTTTCTTTACATTGCATAATCCAGCATATTGTGGACATAGAGTAAATAATAATACCATAAAAATTATTTTTGTGAGATACATCTAAGTATTTAGAAAATTATCTGTCATATCTATCTCCTGATTATTCCTTTGTAGGGCATAGATAAAAAGTAAAATTAATCTTGAGTACTTTGCTCTTCACAAAATATAATTTGGCAATGTGTTATCATTATTATCCATCTCACGCCAGTTAGAATGGCAGTCATTAAAAAATGTGGAGACAACAGATGCTGGAGAGGATGTGGAGAAATAGGAACACTTTTACACTGTTGGTGGAAGTGTAAATTTGTTCAACTGTTGTGGAAGACAGTGTGGTGATTCCTCAAGGATCTAGAAATAGAAATTCCATTTGACCCAACAATCCCTTTACTGGGTATATACCCAAAGCATTGTAAAGTGTTCTATTATAAAGACACACATACACATATGTTCACTGTGGCACTGTGTACAGTAGCAAAGACCTGGAACCAACCCAAATGCCCATCAATGGTAGACTGGACAAAGAAAATGTGGCACATATACACCATGGAATACTACGCAGCCATAAAAAAGATGTGTTCATGTCCTTTGTAGGGACATGGATGAATCTGGAAACCATCATTCTCAGCAAACTGACACAGTAACAGAAAACCAAACACTGCATGTTCTCACTCATAGGCAGGTGTTGCACAATGAGAAAACATGGACACAGGGAGGAGAATATCACACACTGGGGTCTATTGTTGGGGGGTGCTAGGGGAGGGGTAGCAAGGGGTGGAGAGGTTGGAGAGAGATAACGTTGGGAGAAATGCCTGACGTAGGTTATGGGGGACAGCAAACCACTATGGCATGTGTATACCTGTGCGACAGTCCTGCAAGATCTGCACGTGGACCCCAGAACTTAAAGTACAATAAAAAAATTATTAAACTATAATAGAATAATTATGGAAATTAAAAAAAAAATTTAGGCTCTTTAATGAGTTGAATAAAGCTCAATTCATATACCCTTGTATTATTAAAAGGGCTGGTTTACTCTGGTAGGTTTATATCTTGTTACTGAAATATTAAACATTAGAGAAAATATTGATACACAAGAAAACACCAATTCTCTTTTTAGCTTCTCAATCTTTCTTTTAGCTCAGGATTCAAATTTTAAGTGCTATGCCACCTAATCTGTTACTCAATATCAGCAAATCTTTCTTCATAAGCTAATGTATCTCTTTCCCCAAGTAAATTCTATTTCCCTACATTTGCATACAAAACATCTAATTATTCTATTATTTTTCTAAGTTCTGTCTCCCCTGTTAGATGTTTCCAAGAATCACTTCATTTGACATCCTTGTCTTTAAATTTCAAAACAGACTGCATCTAATTTATTATCTGATTTTACTTTAGTGTGTCTGTTGCTAGAATAGTCAGAGTGCTGGCAAAGTTTTTTTTTTTACTGAAAAGAAGAGTAACAGCATGTTGTTGAAAACACACTCATCTGGAATTCACATGATCTGAACTCTATTCCTTACTCTAATACAAGCAGTGTGGTCTCTAAAAAGTCAATTTTCTAAGCATCTGTTACATTATCTATAACATGATATGCATTTGAGAAGGGAAGGAAGATTTAAAGTAGAAAATTTCACGTTTCTTTGACTCTAAGTCCCCTCTTGATTGACGTTTCCTTTTTCTGCATCACCTAAAATTCTTCTTCACTATCCACTTTGAATACACTTATTTATCTCTAAAGTGCTTTTGTTGGCTGTGTGTGGTGGCTCACACCTATAACCCTACCAATTTGGAAATCCAAATTGCTTGAGCTCAGGAGTTCAGGACCAGCCTGAACAACATAGTGATACCCCCATCTCTACAAAAAATAAAATAAAATAAACATCTGGGTGTAGGGACTCACACCTGTATTCTGGGCTACTTGGGAGACTGAGGCAGGAGGATTGCTTGAGCCCAAGAGGCAAAGGCTGCAGTAAGCCATCTTTGCACCACTGCACTACAGCCTGAGTGTCAGAGTAAGACCCTCTCACGAAAATAAAAAGTTTCTGTCATCTTGGTAATAAGATAGACAATGTTGTATTGCCACCAAATTTATATGTTGAAGCCCTAATGCCCCATGTGATGTTTATTTGAAGGTAGGTCCTTTGGGAGATCATTAGTTTTAGATGACATCACGAGGGTAGAGTCCCTATGATGAGATTAGTGTCTTTATAAGAAAAGAAAGAGACAAGAGCTCATTTCCTCTCCCTCTCATATGAAGATGTGGCAAGAGGCTGCTGTCTGCAAGCCAGGAAGGAGGTCCTCACGAGACACCAAACCTGACGGTGCCTCTTAGACTTAGCAGCTACAAAACTCTGAGAAATAAATGTTTGTTGCTTAAGTCACTCAATCTATAATATTTGTTACAACATCTCAAACTGACTAAAATAGTCATCTTCTTCCTGTCAAATGAGAATATGAATAAGTATGTTGGATTTGAGACTTTGCAGTAATCCTAATCACATTTCTAAAGATTTTGGCTATTCAGGATAGAGTGTGTTGATGAAAAAGAGATAAACTGTAAAATATTTAAAGAGGCTTACTCTGAGTCAAAGATGAGTGACCAAAGCTAAGGGCAGGGTCTCAAGAGGTCCTGAAATCATGTGTCCAAGGTGGTTGGGTTATAGCTTAATTTTATACATTTTAGAGGGACAGTAATTTCAGGTAGACATCAATCAATAACTAAGTTGTACATTGATACAGTCGGGAAAGGCAGGACAACTTGAAGCAGGGGCTTCCAGGTCATACATAGATTCAAATATTTTTTAATTGGCAATGGATTTGAAGAATTAAGTTATTATTTGAAGACCTAGAATTAATAGAAAGGAAGGTCCAAGTTAAGATAAGGGGTTGTGGAGACCAAGGTTTTTATTATGCAGATAAAGTCTCATAGATAGCCACCCTTAGGAAAAATAGATGGCATCTGTTTCTATTCAGACGTTTAAAAGTTACTGGACTCTTGGCTAATCTCTTCAGGATCAGTAAAACGCCTGGAAAGGGAAGAGGATTCTCTGCAGAATGTGAATTTCCTCTACAAGAGAAACCTTTGAAGGGTCATTCCAAAATATGTCAGAGTTATATTTTGGCATAAGATATTTCATTTCTTGCAGAATCTGCTGTCATGTGAGCTATACTACAGTCAGGTTGGAATTTGGTATCTTAATGCTACAAAAAGTCTGTTTTGTCAGTCTTGAGATAGCTGTTTTAATGTTTTCAGGCCAGTTATGCCTGAAATCAGAAGGGAGAGAAGTATAATGAGGCAAGTTTGACCCACCCTTCCCATCATGGTCTAAACTAGTTTTTCAGGTTTACTTTGGAATCCCCTTGGCCAAAGGTAGAGGGTCCATTCAGTCTACTGGGGGCTTCAAAATTTTTTTTTTTTTGGTATACTAGTATATCACAATATATTCTATTCTGAAACAGATATATATGGTAAAAAATTAATTGTGATATGACTAGAGAATCATATATTATAAAGTTTTGCTACTCTTGTTGCTAAAATAGTCAAAATAAAAAAATTATCTTTTTTGTTGTTGTTGTTTTACTAGGACTTTCCAGCAGTGAGGCTTTAGTCAGAAAGATGGTGTCCTTAAGTATGTAAAACAGAAGGAATTTGTTAGAGTTTTTTTATCCGTTAGTTTCTTTGGTTTTATTTACTTATTTTTTATATGGATGTTGGAAAAGCTAGAACAACAAACAGGTGATGGTGAGTAATCCTAAAGCTTAGGACCCAACTGAAGCCACCACCGTCTCTAGGCAGGAGAAATGAAGAGAAGAGACACTGTTATCAGAGGGCAGGAGACAGAGTCACATCCAAATGCAAATGGAATTCTGGCAGGATTGTCTTTTGGGAGCTGAGTCATAAAGAATTCATGACTCCTACTGTTGTACTGGAGCGAGCATACAAAGTCAACACCAAGATAAAACTATGCCAAATTGCAGGGTCTTTATTGCTGGCATCCACGGCCACGGAGGACTCGTGTCTCTCCAACCCATGGCCCCGAAAGGAGGGCGTCAAGACCTTTTATGCCCATAAGCCACCTCAGGGGTAGGGGTGAGGGTGAGGGACAGGGATGGGGGTGAGGGGCTTCAGACATTCTGATTGTTACTTAAGTGGTTCACAGAAGTCAAGATAAGCGTTAGTTTACACATTGCCTGGGTAGGGCGGAAATTACAGACCTTAGTTACTTATTATAAGTTGCAGGGGCCAAGATGGCGTGGGTTTGGACTGCTTGCCTGTCACCTCGGGGTTACAGAGAGCAGTTTCAACAGAAAGCCAAGGTATGGTTGAGGTATGCAGTTTTATGGGCCTTTTACCATGTCCCACCACCAGAGAGTTGCTCAAGATGGCAGAGGAGGAGAAACATCCTAGGTTTCTTCCCTCCTGTTCCCCACTGCTGTCATCACCATCCTGTAGTTTTCCAGCAGCCCCTCTTATTGACTGCACCCAGCTGGAGCCCTGCTGCCATTGAGGTTTGGGAAATGCAGCCTGCAGAGGCCAGCGCTGAAGGAGAACAGCAGAAAGGGGATTTGAGAGCTCCGAAGCCCAGCTTAGGCACAAATATATATGGATGTGCTGGTGTCTTCATCCTATAAAACATTATACATTTGGCCTGAGAGAGATGCTGATTTGTTTTATGTGTGACAAATCACTTCCTTCTGCAATCAAGGGTGCACTCCTCAAAAACAATACCTTGTTTTATAATATTTAGTAAAATGAAAGACATCTAAACAATCTGCTGCAGGAGACATTTTTCTCATAATGTTAACTAGATTTGTAATCACAGAAAATCACTGAGGCTGGTCTTCGTCATTCTTAGAAGTTTATTTTGCCAAGGTTAAGGACATACCTGGGAAAAAAGAACACAGAACTACAGGAAAAAACTACAGGGCTCCATGCTTCCTTCCAAAGAGGGTCTGGAGGCCCTAACATTTAAAGAGAAGAAAGAGGATACATGATTGCATTCTTTTGAGACTTTCATCAGAGTTCACTGAACACATATTTTCATGTGAGAAGCGGGTAGAGGAATAGTTACAGATGGATTTGTCTCATACTCAGTGAATCTGCATTTTTGTATAAGATAAACATGGGCTAGAGAAAGCAGTCAGACATGCCTTTGTCTCAGTAGACTGGAAGGATGACTCTGAGTTCTGTCCTTTGTCCCGTACCTGTGAGGATAAGCTGTCAATTTACATTGCTGGTGTGAAATTTGTCAGAACTGTGTGCTAGAGGAAAGATCTTGGGGCCCACAAGGAATTTCCTTGTGAGCAATATGTGAGGGAGGTATGTAGCTATCTAGGAACAAAATGGGAGGCAGGTTTGTGTAACCCAGTTCCCAGCTCACCTTTTCCCTTTGGCTTAGTGAGTTCAGGATCCCAATTTTTGTTTTTATTTGTTCATTGTTACAAATCAGACTGAGTCTTCAAATCTACCCAAAGACTTAGGTAATTAAGATATGAATAAATTTCTAGTCAAGAGATAAGAGTTACAGACTTATTCTTTAATCACTGAATTTTTATGTTTCTGCTTACAAACACGATGACAAATAGGGCTAATTGTTTTGGGAAGTGACTCTCTAACTCTTCTGTGCAATATTCTTTCTCCAGCTGATTCACAAAGAAGAGGGTGGAGAAACTAGGGCTAAACACCATCTGGGAACCTTGCACATTTTTTGGCTGTTATCTGCCAACCCAGAGACATTTGCTGAAGAAAACAGGCTGAACACAGCCTGAATTCCTCAACAAGTTCTATCACCAAAAATAAATTAATAGCTAACATTTGACCACAACATTCCATATGTTAGACTCTCTCCTTAGTAGTTTTTAATGCATTAGCTGTTCCAAATAATTTACATTTACTTTATATATTTATAACTTTAATACTCTTTACTCAGGCAACTTCTATCTAACTACTTATGGTTACCTCAAATCACTGAGCAGTCTCATACCTTCAGGTTTTGGCATGTGGCTCCTGCTTCTTGAAATGCCTTTACTCCTATATTCCTGGCTACATCTTACTCACTGACCTCTTTGAAAACCATTCATTGAGTACTTACCACATGGCAGTCTTTTTGGCTGCCATCTTGGAGTTAGTTGACCAGGCTATAGATAAGTGCAGAGGGTTGTAGAGCATAGAGGAAAAGAATCTAAATCCTACTTGGGTTCGTTGATAATGTGAAGGGCAATTGGAGTTAGCACCAACTCAAGAAAAACCTGTTCTCTAAAGTCTTCCTTGACTGACAACCCTCATATCAATCACATTTAATATTAAAGTGGCAGTTACCATTACCCTCTTGGTATTAATATTATTCTCACTTTATTATTTAAAGAAATTGTATGGAATATGGACTTGTCTACACAGTTCCTAAGGGCAAAATTAAAGTTAGTAAGGGGAAGGTTAAAAGCATACTAATTTGTTTTCACCCTAAAGATGAAATATTCTGACTTTTCCCAAGACTGAAAACTTGAGGTGGTAAGAACCCTATTTCTAGAAGCATTTAAACAAAAACTGGATGGTATGGAAGATTTGACTTGGTGACCACTAGGATAACTTCACACACAAATTAAATAATTTTTTAAGTTGTTTAACAATAGTCATATGAGTTTTTATCCTTGCATATAAAGAATATGCAAAAATATTAAAATTAGGTAGTTGATTCGTGATAATTATCTTAAGTCCTACAACATCATGAAAAAAAGACAAAAGTAGGGCCACTGCACTCCAGCTTGTGCTACAGAGAAACACCCCATCTCAACAAATAAATAGACTAAACTGATAATAGTGGCTACCATTTATTAAACCTGTACTGTGTCCTATGAACAGTGTGAGGTATTATAATCTTTAATATACAAAAAGTCTGCAATGTAGATATTAAGAGAATAGGAATGAGTGTTATTAAGTAACTGATCCAAAATGACAAAGTGAATGAAAGAACCAAAAATTCTACCATGGTCTCTGATGTTTCTATATTATTTGACTATATTGTATGAGTCCAACTTTCAGACATCAACCTTTTTCTCTTTAGGGGCAGGAGATGAGGTCTCACTCTGTTTCCCAGGCTAGAGTACAGTGGCACAATCATAGCTCACAGAAGGCTCGAACTCCTGGGCTCAAGTGATCCTCCTGCCACAGCCTCCTGAGTAGCTGGAGTTACACAGGCATACCCCACCATGCCTGGCTACTTTTTGTATATTTTGCTGTATTGCCCAAGCTGGTCTCAAACTCCTGACCTTAAGCCATCCTCCATCACTATGTCTTACTCATTGGCTTTTTTACAAATAAGTCAGTGAGTAAGACATAGCCAGGCAGCGATCCTACCATCCCTGCCTCCCAAAGTGCTAGGATTACAAGTGTGAGCCACTGAGCCCAGCACAGACATCAACTTAATAAAAAGAATTACCAAATATTTGCCAAACACTTGGTACTGGAACTATATTAGGAAGGAGCAAAGAAATTCACAAATAAACATAAAACACAGTTGCTGCCCTCAGGGATTGAACTATCCAGTTAGAAAAAGAAGACACTGCATATTGAAAAGCTAACATAAGAATCAAATTCAAAAAATGAGCCCAACAAATAAAATTTACATTAATTTTACATCTGGAATAACCAACTAGCTGATTATAACCTTTACTTTTGATTGAGTTTGGAAATTGAAATGTTAAAATGACTAAATATCACCCTTCTTTATACCCAAAGGAATTGCCTGATGATTTTCACTAAAAAGACCAATGAATATGCTTTAACATCTTCAGTGACTTGTGCACATACAGTTTGCCCTTTGATTTACAAGGCCAGCTGCTATTTGCACAACATGGTATTATTTGCACTTCTTTCTCTTATACTCATGGCATGCTTGAGATCTTTGTTCAAAAATAACCCCATCATACCAGCCTGCTGCTACACCAGCTGCTCTGCTCTCTGGTGCTGCTATTGTCCTCATAGTCTTTATTTGGCTGTGCTGTTTCAAGTGGTCTTTAAGTTGTCAGATACAGTCAGTGAAATATGGATCTGAATTTCTTCATAGTCTGTGGAGATCATATGGCGTTTATTATCTAAATGGTGTGAGTGACATGGAGCAATATTTTTTACTGATGTCTCAGGCCTCTGAATCTCCATAGGGCTTTTCTCTCACCTTCTTATCAGGATTTCCAGCACACTAACCACCTTTGCACATCCTATTTGATCAACATTATGTCATACCTGTGATAGAACAATATGGCATCATACAAAATATCCAGACAGAACAGACCTCTTTGACTATATTATGACAAAGAGTGAAACAGATGATGTAGCCCTGCAGCAAAAACTGGAAATAGGGCGTTTTTCTGTGTTTAACTGCAAACTCTTTCTGTTTCTCCATTTTGTTAGGAATGATAAAGAACTCATTCACCAAATCTATAGCTACATATTTTACAGACAAACATACCTCTGCATACTCTACATACATACATCTACCTGAAGCCATTTTAAACTTTTCTGTTAATAACAATGCAGATCCTGTATGGCACAGCAGATACATCTGGAAATTCAGTTTGGTTGAGTTGATGATCGTCATTTCCTTGGGTCCTTCTAGTTTTTGCATTAGCACCAAGCTGCAAAATGAAATGGAGGTGTGATGGCAACTATCACCCTTGCTTGCCCCCTTTATTTATTTTTTCTTTATCCACGTAAACCGTGATGTTATTTTAACTTTTATTTTAGGCCCAGGGGTACATGTGCAGGTTTGCTATATAGGTAAATTGCATGTTGCAGGGATTTGATGTACAAATTTTTTTTGTCACCCAGGTAATATGCATAGTAATCTATAGGTAGTTTTTCAATCCTCACCCTCCTCCCACACACCACCCTCATGTAGTATCTGTTTTCCCATTCTTTGTGTCCATATGTCCTCAACGTTAAGCCACCACTTATAAGTGAGAACATGCAGTATTTGGTCTTCTGTTTCTGCGTTAGTTTGCTTAGAGTAATAGCCTTTAGCTCCATCTGTGCTGCTGCAAAAGACATGATCCCATTCTTCCTTTAGGACACCATAGTATTTCATGCTGTATATGTACCACATTTTCTTCGACCACTCAACCACTGATGAGCATTTAGGTTGTTTGCATATCTTGCACCCTTTAGATATTAAAGAGTGGCATCAGTTTTTGCCATCCCTCTGGGATAAAATATTTGTTTTGACTTTAATCTTGCCTGGAGTGGAAAGGGGCAGCTTCAAAGGCTTCTACTTTGTCTACCCAAGAAAGATAGATCTTACCTGACAAAGAACCCAATGTTGGTGTTTTGTCAAATACCAATTATTTATCTTCCTAGTATATACTTAAAAACCATGAAAATGACATTCAGTTAAGTTCACAGACCCACTAGACCCACTATGCCTGAACCCCGAGCAGGACTTCATATTATTATCATACGTCCCAGCTCTAGCAAGTTCCCAATATGATCCTTTTGGTTTCCAGGTATTAGTGACAACTCCTATTCCTCGTTTAGCAACCCTTGACATGTCTGTGTATTCCCCTCCCCTAGTACACAATTCTACCCAAGAAAATCAGCATAGCTCCCTTTGGTGCAGTATGGGATTCTCCACCAAGTATACCTGTAATGATCTTACTGGGTTGCTCTTCCAGGAAAAATGTACTCTTCTTAGACTCAGTGGGTTCCATGTCCAAAAACTGGCAAAGGTATAGAAATTACAAAAGAGAGCATAGCCTTATGCTGGAGAAATTGCCCTCAGGCTTGTCACCATCCACTTTTAGTTTATTTTGATAGTACAAATGGAGTAGTATCCATGTTTACTACTCACTTATTTTGCCTCTAGGGGCAGTACGATCTATGTAAATTTGCAGGTCCCTAGCTGACTCTTCTATCTTGCATTTGATAGAAAAATTGCATCTACCTGATTTATGACAGTGAATCCCACCAAATGACCTCTACTCTTCCAGAATCCCATCACTCTTATATTTATTCGTGAGCCTACTTGTCTAGTAGACTCTCTTATGGTCAACTTTGTCCTGCAGAGGAAAACCACAACCACTATAATTAGTGATGCTGGTGCCCCTCTCAACAGCTCTTCTATACATCCTTGAAAAATATGTACTGTCTGGGTCTCACCATGGCACAAAATCATCTGGTACATTTTCTAGCTTTACATAGCATATCCACTCCAGCATATTCATTTCTCGGTACATTTTAACATATGTTCTGACCTCTGTTCAAGCAATATCTGGCACACCAATTTCACTTAGTATAGGCCATTAATTACTCTATACTTCTAGGGGCCGTCCTAACAGTGAATTTGTGCCATCTCCTAGGGTCCTTGCCAGATGTTCAATCTAATATTCTGGAAAAGTGACCTCAAATTAGTAATTTTCACTTATCCAGCCTTATATGTTGGCCATCTTGATCACAAACCCTCTGAGTTCAACCCCATGCATACTTTCCCAGCTTTTGGCACATGCCGACAAAGTCTAACTTTTGGGATAGAGTCATTTTTCTCCCTTATCAGACTCACCACGTTTCCAGTTGGGCTGTATTGTGACTTAACCCTAGACACAGGCCCAGTGGTTAAGTGGGAAATAGGAACAGATCTTGAGAAAGGCACATACTATCTTGGATGGAAGAAGCATCTATATTACCTCTAAGCAAAGGAGAGTGGATTATTTTAACAGGGAGAGCTGGGTTATTTTAGTACGGCTGTTATGCTTACTATTTCCCCCATATTTCTCAGACTCATGATCTATCACACCAACTAATTCATTCCTTTCAATTGGCATGCCATATCAGAATTAGAAGAAGCTAGTAGCAAAAATTTAGGAAGAATAAAAGATAAACTTACTTATTCATTCCACAAATATTTGTTGATAACTTATTACATGCCAGATCCTGATTTTGATATTAGGAATACATCAGTGAACAAAACAGGAAGAAAATTTCTATCTCTAAAAAGATGAAGAAAGCAGATGATGAGAAAAAATAAATAAGTAAATGACACAATATGGAAAATATGGTATGGTAAGTGCTATCAGGAAAAATTGAGCAAAGTAAGAGGGATAACAAGCATGGTAGTGGTTGTTTCAAATTAATGGGGTATTCATGGTAAGCATAACTGAGAAGTTTAAGTTTGAACAGGGACTTGCTGGAGAAATGAATGGGCATTTAGAGTGTCAGCATCTGTTTCTAAGTCCCGATTCCCATAGGGTGATTTAAAGAGAACTCATTTATATGTAGAAAGCAGTGGGTCACATTAGAAGAAACATCCCCTCAAGCTCAGGGTACCCAAATCTTTCTTAATAAGAAGTAAGCCTGCTTCGCTCTTCCCTATCCAAGAAGGAGAACTTGGAAGGAGACACTATCCAAGGATGTTTGGTAAACAAATATTTTTAAAATATATTCAAGAACTAAGGGAGCCAGTGCTTTTCTTGTAAAACTTACATGAACACTATAGACCCATAAAGAATTGTCTCCCAGCAATTGTACCTTGAGAAGACCCAATTCTTCCAGAGGGATGACATTTAAAGCCTAATTGAAGTGAGTTCTGGAGGGAATGGGAGGAGAGGATTTAGAGAATACGAATATGGACAATTATTTTGTGAAGTTTTGCTATGAAGGAGGACAGATAGATTGCATAATAGCTGGAAGGAAAATGCATGCAAGTGAAGTTTTCCATTTTTGTTGTTTAAGATGGAAGAGACAAAAGTAGGTTCGTATGCTGATGATGACCTACCAAAAAGGAAAAATTGGTAATTTAGGGTAAGAGATGCAAAATTGCTGCAGTAGCTACCTCTGTTTGGAGAAAACAGATGAGTTTATTTAGGAATGTAAGTTTTCATCTTAAGATTGCAGCTTCTAGTGGATAAAGATCATAATAACACAGATTGAGTCGAGTAATAGATGCACTGTAGTTTCTGGACACTCATTTGATTGCTTCAATTTGCTCAGTGATGTAGGAAGCAAGAGCAAAAGCTGAAAGCGAAAATAAGAGAGAAGGTGTTGGAGATCTGAACAGAAGAATAGATGAATTAATAAAAAGGTACTGTAGGAGAATGGGGGCAGGGAGACACCAGAAAATTACAGTTTATATTTAAGAACCATGAAAATGACCTTTAGGTGGCCTTTAGGTCAGCTGCCAAGGAATCCACCCAAGGATCCTAGCCATGAATTTGAAGTTGAATCGCTCTACATGGTTTTATCTATTTCTAACCTTGATTAATTGCCTAAGTGCAGATGTGAATTACGTAGAGAGTTGGAAATAACCTATGTTTTAGATTTTCCCCTCTTCTGCCAATCGCCTTCGTAGTCAAGGTCAGAAACAATGAAAATGATACTGATTCTGGTTTGTTCTAATGCATTCCATGTTTGTTTGCTTTCCTTTCCTTGAAATAAAGGTTTTCTTTCTTCCTGCTGACCCATTTGGCATACAGAGACTTTAAACCACCACCAGATGCAGAGAAATAACCTTCCCCAGTTCCTTCACCAACTCCTACAATTGTGTATACTCTGATCCCTACAGTAAATTCTTATATCTCGTATTATAGTGTCCCTATATACCTGATTGGATTCTCAACTGATATAGGTGTCTTTTATTTTTTCCCCATTGATCTTATGAAAGTAGTCCTGAAAATAGGTAGCTATTTTTTTTCTTTTTTCTTTTTGTGGGTTCCAAATTCTTCTCTTTGTTCTTCTCTAAATTGCCCCAGCTCATGCCATCAGACTCTATCACCTTCTCTTATGGTTACTATCATCTTGATGCTTTAATTTCTGGTTCACTGTTACTTTTATTAATGCCAAGCTCCACCAGCCTCTCTCTCTGTCTCTTTCTTCTTTCTCCTTCTGTCTCTCTTAGCTGAATTTTATTTATTTGCTTTTCTATATTTTCCTTATTGATCTATACTTTCCAAACCATAAAAGGTACAGGTCAAAGTGTGCTTTTAAATCAGCTTTGTCAGATCTATACACCCATGTTAACATCATCAAATCAAATCTAGAACTTTCCCATTATCTTGGAAAATTCTATCATATCCATTTCCAGTAACACTCTAGGCCTCTGATCCCTTCAATCAGGTGATAGTTCTTCTGATCTCTACCACTACAGAGCAGCTTTGCCTATATTTCAGGTTCATGTCAATGGACTCATAAGTATAATAATGGAGATAAATGGCATCTCTTTTGTGTCTGCATTCTATCATTCTATTATGTTTATAATCCAATGCTCATTCTTGGTATGATGGTTAATTTTTTTTTTTTTTTTTTTTGAGGCGGAGTTTCGCTCCTTACCCAGGCTGGAGTGCAATGGCGCGATCTCGGCTCACCACAACCTCCGCCTCCCGGGTTCAGGCAATTCTCCTGCCTCAGCCTCCTGAGTAGCTGGGATCACAGGCACGCGCCACCATGCCCAGCTAATTTTTTGTATTTTTAGTAGAGACGGGGTTTCACCTTGTTGACCAAGATGGTCTCGATCTCTAGTGATCCACCCGCCTCGGCCTCCCAAAGTGCTGGGATTACAGGCTTGAGCCACCGCGCCCGGCCATAATGGTTAATTTTATGTGTCAACTTGACTGGTCCATGGGGTGCTGAGATATTTACTTAAATATTATTCTGGGTGTGTCTGTTAGGGTGTTTTTGAATGAAATTAGCATTTGAATTGGTAGACTGAGTAAAGTGGATAATCCTCCCCAGTGTAGGTGGGGCTTATCCAATCCCTTGAAGACCTGAATAGAACAAAAGGGTGGAGTTGGAGAGGATTTGCTTTCTGCCTTTGAGATGAGACATCAATCTTCTCCCTACACCATTGATGTTCCTGTGCCTCCCTGCAGCTTGTCAACTGTAGGTCCTACTTCTCAGCATCCATTACTATATGAGCCAAATCCCCATTTTACACACACACACACACACACACACACACACACACACACACACAAATTCTATATTCTGTTCCTCTGTAGAAGCCAGATGAATACACTTAGCAGTTTCAATACCAATATAAATCATATTTCCAGCGCTCTACTCCTTCAATCATTTCGATCTCTAACCTATCCTAGCCATTCATTCTGTTGGTTAAATTGTCTGGCCATCATTATAACCATTATTTTGCATATACCCTCTATTCCCTTGATCCTCTTTCATTGTTTCCGACATTGACAAAGCAGACAACCTGCAAAAGCAGCCAGTTTCTTTATCTATGGAGTTACACATGTATCTGGCACAGAACTTGGAGAAACTAAAGCAAGTGATTAGAAAGGAGTTTGAAGGGCTGAAGGCCCAGTTGGTGCCCCATGTAAACAGATGAGCTGGCAGATGAGTAAAACTGTGTTTCAGGGCCTGGTGCAGTGGATCATGCCTGTAATTCCCAGCACTTGAGGAGGCTGAGGTGGGTGGATCATGAGGTAAAGAGTTCAAGAGCAGCTTGGCCAACTTGGTGAAACTCCATCTCCACTAAAGACACAAAATTAGCTGGGCCTGGTGGAATATGCTACTTGGGAGGCTGAGGCAGGAGAATTGCATGAAGCGCGGGTACCAGGAGGCGAAGGTTGCAGTGAGCCATCGCGCCACTGCACTCCAGCCTGGGCTACAGAGCAAGACTCCATCTCAAAACACAACCAAACAAAAATAATCCTATGTTTCAGGAGGACACTTTACTGGTATTTAGAGCATAATGACTGCTACTTCCCTTCTGTCTTCCAAATCTCTTGCAAATGTCTCTTGTACCCAACTTTAACCCAGAACCGTATAAGGAAGAGCATTCTGAAAAACAAAGTTCCACCTAGCTGAGTTGACCTGGAATAAAGGTATTACATGACAACATGACAGAGCTCTAGGGGAAGCAAGCTATTTTTGCGTTTTTTTAAAAAAAGAGAAAGAAAGCCAGATAAGTTTCCTTTAGAACAAGAAGGTGAAAGAAACATTCAGAGAAATTATGACAAACCTCAAATTTCAGTAGGAACAGCTCTGTATGTGAAGCGGCATCAGAGATTAAGACAAAATAGAGAATGCAGCAAGTTAACTGGAGATTAGAGTCCAGGTGTGGGAGCATGACAGGGAGGCTGGTGCTTATTGAAGCCACATAGGTAAAGCTAACGGTGTGTAATTAGATTAGTCCTTGAGGATCCTATGCAGACCATGGTGCAGAGGCTCTGAAAATTGAGGACAGGGCAGATTGGATAAGGGAAAGATGCTTTTCAGGTATAAGGAGGTCCAGGCAAGTAGTTTTATTTCAGACTCACAAGAATCTTGATAGAAGTTAGCAGATCAAGGGAAATCAGTTTTGCTTTGCTCCATATTTAATGCAAGTTTATTTTCTTCAAAAGCCATTATTTTATGTTATTTGTTTGCAACATAAGTTACCACCAAAGTCCCATAGACTATTTTCCCTCACTGGTAATCAATCACATTTTTAAAAAGTCAACATTGGGATTTTTTAGTCAATCAGAGATCTAATCATAATTTTAGATTATTAAGAACTAGTCACTATTACCACCCAGAAAAGGAAACCAACATTTTAGTTGGTCTAAGACAGTTCACAAAGAATGATTTTTTTTTAATTCGCTTAGCTTTTAAAACTATTGACAATAATGTAGGCACCAGTTGAACCTGGTAGACTGATGAAATCTTTTTTAAATTCCCCTTTTAAAACAAACCCTAAAACACTAAGTAAAAACATTAAATCAGGCCGGGTGCAGTGGCTCAAGCCTGTAATCCCAGCACTTTGGGAGGCTGAGGCGGGTGGATCACAAGGTCAAGAGATCGAGACCATCCTGGTCAACATGGTGAAACCCCGTCCCTACTAAAAATACAAAAAATTAGCTGGGCATGGTGGTGCGTGCCTATAATCCCAGCTACTCAGGAGGCTGAGGCAGGAGAATTGCCTGAACTCAGGAGGCGGAGGTTGTGGTGAGCTGAGATCGCGCCATTGCACTCCAGCCTGGGTAACAAGAGTGAAACTCCGTCTCAAAAAAATAAAAATAAAAAAATAAAAAAATAAAAAAAAATTAAATCATTTATAAGTTATTAATCTACAAAGAGAAAGAATGTGACAGGAAATATCAGTAGATGAATTAACAAAATTTTGAAACTTGAAAATTCCCATGATTTATTTTCTGTTCATGAATATTAAGCCTTCAGCAACTGTCAAAATGAAAATCTCAGTTTTGGTTTTTTTATTGTTGTTGTTTTGTTTTTGAGACGAAGTCTTGCTCTGTCACAAGGCTGGTGTGTGCAGTGACTTGATCTTGGCTCACTGTAAACCTCCGCCTCCCAGGTTCAAGCAATTCTCCTCCCTCAGCCTCCCGAGTAGCTGGGACTACAGGCGTGTACCACCACGCTCAGATAATTTTTATATTTTTGGTAGAAACAAGTTTCACCATGTTGGCCAGGATGGTCTCGATCTGTTGATCTCATGATCTGCTTACCTTGGCCTCCCAAAGTGCTTGGATTACAGGCGTGAGCCACTGTACCCAGCCAGAATCTTGGTTTTCTTTCCTTTCAGTCAGTCACTAGCCTTGCTTGGCCTTGTTGACTTTTTTCAAGAGCAACCAAACATACTAACTTTAAATTTTTATAAGGCACAAAATATAACTCTTTCCATATAGCTGTAATTCCAAATAACAGTTTTCCTATCTATTTTTGCTACCTTCCTTGACTTACCCAAGTCTAAGATAGACAGTTTATAAAAACTTAGGATACTACAAACATTTGGCCCCTAGCATCTGCTTACATCACTTTTAGCATTTCTGCACCCTTTTACCCTGACCTTTAAGCCATAAAAGACTACAAGGTTTCTCTAACATGTTTTTCCTTTTTGAGAACTTGATATTTTTTTCTCCCTGGCCTTTTCTTCTTTCTACTTCATCATTAAATCTATGAACACAGTCTCTAGGATTAAATAAACTGAATCCCTTTTCCATGAATCCTTCTTTGAACCCCAAGTTTGGATCAATCATCTTCTCTTTGGTGCATGTGTGGTACTTTCTCTATACTTCACTTTGGCCTTAAGCAAAACCTGACACATACTGATTACACCAGGAGGTCTTAAGTTCCTGTAAAATAGGACAGTGTCATATTCATCTTGAATCACTAGTGCCTTAACTACTGTAGCTGCATAGTGAATGTTGACTGAATCTGGAATCATGGGAGGTTTTCTTTTCATCTTTTCAAGTTGGTCCCAATATTTTGGGAACAGGAAAGAAGAAGCCACGTTTGTTGATGGCAGTGAGCTTAATCTGACTTCCACAGGTACTCAAACGTTTTCATCAGAGTCTCCATATTACTCTCTCCCTGTCCTTCTATCTTTCCTCTCCAACACATGGTGGTAATAATAGTGACAGATAACACTTCTTGAGTGCTTAACATATATCTGACAGGACACTGATTACTTATTTGTTTTCAGTGCTCTTTCAAAAAGTTATTTCTACCAAAGTCATACTGGCTCAAAGATAAAAATCAAATTGTATTTGCAAAAATATTTCGTAACACAGTCTCTTACCCTACCTGTCTCTACTTAGTTCGGTCTCGATCTCTAGAAGTAACTACTGATAACTTTTGATCGATTCCTTCTGGTGTTTACCTTTATATTTCTAAGTAATATGCTCATTATGTTTTGATTTGTATATTTTCATCATCTATTGGTTTCCTTGATACAACCATCTCCTATGTGTTATCCCCATCTATCTTTTCAGTATAGTTATGCTATAATTTTTAGTTAAAGCAGTAGTTTAAATTGTGTTGTCAATGTACACATTGTTCCCATGTAAGTCAAATCGCAAACTATGATGTGTCTTCTTTGTACGAGTTTTTGCTGTAGTCTACAAATTCCTTATTTCTTCACTCACTTAGTTTTATATATACATTCTTGTTTTTTCTAAAATGCCCATCTAATTTGTTAAATATCTAAGCAATCTTTTTTTGAAATTCAAATATATCATATAATCCACCTGTTCTGTTCACCCCTTTCAACCCTGAGACTGCTTTTCAGAATGTCATCCTTTGCAACTGTCGGGACTAGATTGACACTTCTTTTTATTAGAGCTCCTAGGTTGAGTCATCATTTCCTGGATCCCTTATTTTTATCTATCTTTTCTTTATCCCACATTTTGCAGAAGCTCATCTTGCATTCCAAAAAGAGTGCTAGTGAGTTATTCATTTTAGTCCTTACATGTTTGAAGAAGTCTTTATTTTATTTTTTATTTGATCAATATGTTGGCTGAACTTAGATACCATAGGATTTTAAAGGTATTCTACTTTCCAGTGTTAGAGAATTTTGAAATCATTCTGAGACGCATCCTTGTATGAAACCAATTATGGGTTTATGTCCACTTCTCTGCCATTTATATGTTGAAGTCTTAAATCCCCAGGACCTCAGAATGTGAGTATGTTTGGAGGTTGGGTCTTTAAAGACGTAAATAAATCAAAATGAGATTATTGGCGGGGGGCGGGGGGTGCCTGAATCCAATATGACTGAGGTGGACACAAATATATACAAAGGAAAGACCATGAAGGGATAGAAGGAGAACATGGCCATCTACAAGCCAAGGAGACAGGTCTCAGAAGAAAACAACCCTGCTGTTTCCTGTATCTTAGACTTCTAGGTTCCAGAACTGTGAGAAAATAAACTATTGTTTGAGCCACCTTGTCTATGGTACTTTGCTATGACAGCCCTGGAAAACTAATACTAGACCTACTTTTCTTTCTAGATTCTTCTAGGATCTTCCTTTCATGCCCTATGATCTGAAATTTCCCAAAAACATGTCTTAATGTGGGGCTTTTCGGTTTAACTGGGCTTTGCCTCCAGTGTGAGTTTTGACTCTGGGGGCTCGTATCTTTCATGGAATTTGACTGGATGCATACCATTTGCCACTTATGAATAATTCTGTGAGAGATTTAAAAAGAATTATTGTCACAGGTATAATGTTATTACTGTAAAATTTCTCCAGGAAATTGCTTATAAGGCAGGACAAGAAACTGGATTATTTTTACACAATGTGATGGTTAATGAGTGTCAACTTGATTGGATTGAAGGATGCAAAGTACTGTTCCTGGCTGTGTCTGTGAGGGTGTTGCCAAAGGAGATTAACATTGCAGTCAGTGGACTAGGAAGGGCAGACCCACCTTCAGTGTGGGTGGATACCATCTAACCAGCTGCCAGCACTGCCAGAATAAAGCAGACAGAAGAAGGTGGAAGGAATAGATTGGTTTAGTCTTCTGGCCTCCATCTTTTTTCCATGCTGGATGCTTCCTGCCCTCAAACATCATACTCCCCTTCAGCTTTGAGATTCCTGGACCTTTGACCACAGACTGAAGCTGCACTGTCAGCTTCCCTACTTAGGAGGTTTGGGGATTTAGACTGGCTTCCCTGCTCCTCAGCTTGCAGGCTGCCTATTGTGCCACCTCCTCTTGTGATTGTGTGAGTCAATACTCCTTAATAAACTCCGCTTCATATATACATCTATCCTATTCATTCTGTCTATGTAGAGAACCCTGACTAATACAACTTTGAGTAGTCTTAGGCACAGCCTGGCTTCTTATTTGTTCATTTTCATTTGGCATATGTGCAAATGTGTTATGTTACATCGTTTCCATTAGCTCTTTGAATTTAAGATTTTAAAAGAAACTTGAAAAGTCTAAACTATTTCTCAACAGTCCCTTATTCTTTCTCACTATAAATGAGCATTTTTCTGCAAAACAGCTCTATAGGATAAATATGCATAAAATATCTTTGAATATATAAATTCAGTGGTGGTAGGCTGAATAAATGGTCCCCCAACCCCTAAGATGTCCACATCCCAATTCCTGAACCTATGATTGTGTTACCTTATGTGGCAAAAGTGACTTTGCAGACATAATGAAGGTAAGTATCTTGAGATGGGGAGGTTATCCCGAATGATCCAATGGGCCCAACATAA
This sequence comes from Saimiri boliviensis, assembly GCF_048565385.1. Taxonomy (NCBI): domain Eukaryota; kingdom Metazoa; phylum Chordata; class Mammalia; order Primates; family Cebidae; genus Saimiri; species Saimiri boliviensis. The sequence goes on from NC_133461.1 coordinate 90,820,367, forward strand.
TCACAAGGGTCTTTAAAAGAGAAGAAGGACTAGGTATGGTGGCTCACATCTGTAATCCCAGCACTTTGGGAGGCCTAGGTGGGCAGATCACCTGAGGTTAGGAGTTCGTGACCAGCCTGGCCAGCATAATGAAACACTGTCTCTATTAAAAATACAAAAATTAGCCAGGCGTGGTGGCAGGTGCCTGAAATCCCAGCTACTCAGGAGACTGAGGCAGGAGAATCATTTGAACCCAGGTGGTGGAGGTTGCAGTGAGCTGTGATCACACAACTGCACTCCAGCCTGGGTGACAGAGTGAGACTCTGCCTCAAAAAATGAAAAAAAAATAAAAATTTAAAAGGAAGAAGAAGGGTTAGGGTAAGAGAAGGAGATATGGTGAGAGAATCAGATTTCTGAGAGAGAAAGAAAGAGATTTGAGTATGCTACACTGCTGATTTCGAACTTGAAAGAAGGGTCCATGCCTCAAGAAATGTGATCTCTAGAGCTGGAAAAGGCAAGAGAACCACATCCTCCCCTAGAACCTCTGGAAGGAACTAGCTCTACTGACACTTGGTTTCAGTGCAGAAAGACTTCTGACTTTGAAAACAATAAAGGAATTAACTTTGTATTGTTTTAGGCTACTAAAATTGTGATGATTTGTTACAGCAGCAATAGGAAATTAATATATTGGTTTATTACCATATCATTTTTTGGAACTCATCTTTAATATATAATGATCACAGTTTTACCTATAATTATTTTTAACATAATTTAACAAATAACTATCATATAGTACTTACTGACCAATTCTATAACAATCTCTTTTGGTGATATATACTGAACTTTCACTTTATAACAAAGGTCCCCATGTGCCTGGGCTATGGGACCCAAAAGGTATGGATATAAGAAGAATTTCTGAGTGGGCAGAGTGGCTCAGATCTGCAATCACAACACATTGGGAGGCCAAGGCAGGAGTTCAAGACCAGCCTGGGCAACATAATGAGATACAATCTCTACAAAAAATAAAACACTTAGCCAGGCATGGTGGTATCCATCTGTAGTCCTAGCTACTCAGAAAGCTAAGTCAGGATGACTGCTTGAGCCCAGGAGTTTGAAACCAGCCTGGGGAACATAGTGAGAACCTATTTCTAGAAAAAAATAAAAAATTAGCCAGACATGGTGGCTCACACCGGTAGCCCCAGCTACTCACAAGGCTAAGAACAGAGTAAGCTATGTTTATACCACTGCACTCCAGCCTGGGTAACAGAGTGAATCTTGTGTCTTTTTAAAAAAAAAAAACAAAAAAAAAACAAAACAAAACAAAAAAAAAGTCTGGCTGGCACAGTAGCTCCTGCCTGTAATTCCAGCACTCTGGGAGGCCAAAGTAGGCAGATCACTTGAGGCCAGGAATTTGAGACTACCCTGGGCCACACGGCAAAACTCATCTCTGCTAAAAATACAAAAATGGTAATGGCTCCCCAGCTGGGTGTGGTGGTACATAACCCCTAGCTACTTGGGAGGCTGAGGCACAAGAGTCACTTGAACAGGGGAGGTGGAGGTTGCAGTGGGCGGAGATCGCACCTTGCACCCCTGCACTCCAGCCTGGGCAACAGAGCAAGACTCTGTCTCAAAAAAAGAAAAAAAATCTGTAGAAAAGAACACACCGTTTATTTATCCTATCTACTGCTCACTTCAGACTAGAGTCCAATGAGGTACACATGCTTCCAGCAAAAGAAAGCCATGAACACTATAGGGTAGCAGTTAATAGTGTAGGTCTCAGACTGGGTTCAAATGCTGGTTCTACCACTTGCTGGCTGAGGAATTTTGAGAGCCACAGTTTCCTCAGTTATAAAATAAAGATCATAAGAGATCCAACTTCAGAGGTTTTGTGAGATTTTAATAAATGAATCCATTAAACTGCTGAGCATAAGGCCTAGCAAAAAATAGGTGTGAACACACAGCAAGGGCAAGCTATTGTCAGTATTAGTTACCATCCTTATCATTAACATCAGTTCATTTAATTAATATATTTCTTACTGCTATCTTGGTTACTGCTCTTCCTTGAAGTTGCCAAACAGAATTCCTATTTTATTCTATTTTAATCCTATTAAAGGCAACATTCAGATTATATTTTAAGATTTTGTTTCTTTTTGTAATTCATGTGTTTTCTATTTCCAAGGAGTTACAGGCTTCCTAAACAATACTGTATCAACATCTATTAAACATTAACCAAAATAATAGAAATATTGCTGCCAAATGGCAGGAGTCTAGAAATTCCACCTCCCACATTGTAAAAATACGGCAGATTGCCCTCCATCCACCACTTGGAATAAATCATCTGTTATCCTTATGAGAACTGGCTTTACTTCATGACTATTTTCACAGATGACTCAGGTTATTTGCCACAGCTACTTTTGGATGATAAAATATATTAGGAATGCTTCGTCTAAACAAGAAGTCTATGTCAATAAGTTAAACTGCCCTGTCAATTGTCAAAAAGAAAAAGAAAATCCAGAATGCTGTTCTAATGGCCAGACATTTTATCTTTTATTATGGTATTGTACCAATTCTAGTTATTTTCAGGTTTGTACTTAATGTACTGTGTCTATTCCTTTATCAGTCAATTTCAGTGTTAATTGCTGTTACATAACCATAGCACCGTTTCTATTCCTGTTAAAAAATCTCAAGCAGGGAACATATGTACATTTTTTATTGTGTTTTCCATTGCCACACTAGATGAATCTTTCGATTCCACGGTTTCCTTTACTACAGGATATCCCAAGCTTGTCTGCCCTAACAATCACAAACTAAAAATAGAAATACCCAGGCATCTCCCTGGAGACCCTGGTTTAGCTGGTCTGAAATGGGGTCAGATAAATTGCGTTTTTTAACTGATGAACACTATAGTCAAGCAGATTGGAAGTAGTATTTTATATTTGCAAAGTTAACATTTGATTTTTTTTTCTTTTAAACCCTACAGAGTAAGCAGCGATTCCTAGAGAATATATGAAAATATTCAATAGGCTTCCATAGTTGAGAGAACATTTCTTTCCTGTACTTGGATACAGAGTCTCTGTAAAATCCTAGGGAACGTATTCTTGGCCAATCTGGTCATACCAACATACAATAGGAGAGAGTGATGAGGCTAAAACCAATTTTTAAAAATCTATTTTACCAACTCTTGATTCCTGTTCACAGCACCCTGGTGTACTAGTGTTGGCAATAGCTTCTAGATGAGAGATTTTGCATCAAGGACTGTAAACCTGCCTTGACCAGAGACTATTATGAGAGAAGGTAGAAAAGAAAGTAACTCTCACCTCATACTAGAGTACATACTATATTATCTGCAGGGGCTTAGAAAACAATACCTCAAACTAAAGGCCTCCAAAGCAGCCTCTGAAGCAAATTTTTCTCTGAACTTCCCCTGCCCTCCTGTCTCACAGTCCCACTTTCCCCTGAGGCTAGTTCTAAAAACTAAATCCCTCTTTCCCAAGGCAGATCATAAAAACCAGAATCCCACGTGTTCTTGAATATATATATGTTAAACTTTCTAAATGAGACTTTAAAAAAAAAAAAAAAACATATTCTGATGCCTTTTGAAAATGAAAAAGGTTTTCTTTAAAAAAAAAAAAAAAAAAAAAAAACCAGAGTCCCTTTTCCCCGAAGCCAGTCATAAAACCTGAACATATTACTGTAACTTTCCCTCCCCATTCCTCTGTAAAAACTGATCATCTAAAGAAATTATCTGGGCCGGAGGTGGTGGCTCACGCCTGTAATCCTAGCACTTTGGGAGGCCAAGGTGGGTGGATCACAAGGTCAGGAGTTCAAGCCCAGCCTGGCCAACATGGTGAAACACCATCTCTACTAAAAATATAAAAATTTTAGCTGGGCATGGTGGCAGGTGCCTGTAATTCCAGCTACTTGGGAGGCTGAGACAGAGAATTGCTTGAACCAGGAAGGCAGAGGTTGCAGTGAGCCGAGATTGTGCCACTGTACTCCAGCCTGGGTGACAGAGCAAAACTCTGTCTCAAAGAAAAGAAAAAAATTATCTGACCTACTTTGTTTTAATGTACATCATAAGACCTCTTGTATTAGTTCATTTTCACACTGCTATGGAGAAATACCGAGACTTGGGAATTTATAAAGAAAAAGAGATTTAATGGACTCACAGTTAGTTCCACGTGGCTGGGAAAGCCTCACAGTCATGGTGAAAGGCGAGAGAGGAGCAAAGACACATCTTACACGGTGGCAGGCAAGAGAGCATGCACAGGGAATCCACCCTTTATAAAACCGTCAGATCTTGCAAGACTTACTCACCATTACAAGAAAAGCACAGGAAAAACCCATCCCCATGATTCAATTACCTCCCACCAGCTCCCTCCCATAACAGGTGGGGATTACAAAAGCTACACTCTGAGATTTGGGAGGCCAAATCAAATCACCCCCATTCCAGAATGGGTCCTGCCCCTAATCCAGAAGGAAGGAATGCAAGCTCAGAGAAGCAAGGAAGAATCTAGACAGGACTTGCTGCATTTCCCCACTTAGGCTTAGATCATACTCTTTTTGTCCATTCATATTTCTAGATGGCTGTTCATGCTTTGTTGAACTTAAACATGAAAATGGACAATTTCCTCTGTATCTTTGAGTCTTCATTTTGAAGGTTCCCTTGTATACATATTAAATAAATTTGTATGCCTTTTCTTCAGTTAATCTGACTTCTGCAAGTTGATTTTTTGGCCACGCCTCAGAGGGCCAAGGAGAGCTCAGCCTTGGCCTCCATAGTTCAAACAATTGAGAAACTTGGGTTCCACATTCATTAAAAGAAAAAAATGGCATTGTTACTATAGTTTACATTGTAAAACATTCTTAGTCTTATTGCATATTTTAGTTCCTTGGCCTCATGGTCTGTTTTATTTTATTTTAAGACGGAGTTTTTGCTCTTGTTGCCCAGGCTAGAGTGCAATGGCATGATCTCGGCTCACTGCAAACTCTGCCTCCCAGGTTCAAGCAATTCCTCTGCCTCAGCCTCCCGAGTAGCTGGGATTACAGGTATGCACCACTAAGCCCAGCTAATTTTGTATTTTTAGTAGAGAAGGGGTTTCTCCATGTTGATCAGGCTGGTCTTGAACTCCTGAACTCAGGTGATCTACGCACCTTGGCCTCCCAAAGTACTGGGATTACAGGCATGAGCCACCGTGCTCAACCAAGGTCCTTTTTAATTAGGAAAATGAGGAGGTACTTATTGATTATTTTTTCAGATATCTCTCATATATACAACTTTGATCCCTTTATAGTTCATGCTTTAGCCAAATTCTTTTAATATAGAACTGTACAGTTGAAAGTGGAATATTTGCTAAAAGTCTGGCAGATAGTTAACTGGAAAAAAAATAGGAAAGTATTTTTTCTTTGTATTTTTCAGATTTTAGCTGATTTCTATAAGTACGGAAAATTGGGAGTCTCTGCTTTTTCGAGTTTTATCAATTTTTAAATGTTAATTAAAGGTGTTTAAAAGTCAAAAGAATCTATAAAAATGTAAATCAGGATGATTTCTGAAACTTCCTATGTCCTAATACAAAAATATGTAATGATCACTAAGTATTGAGAACTTGGTAGATATTGGAAATTCAACAAATAAAAGTCTTGGTACTCTTTAACAGTCTCCTGGGGAAAAGAGAGAGAGAGGATGATATAAAGAAAAAATTATAGTTAAATAAGAAACATGCAAAAGGAACAAAAGGAATGAATTGCCTTACTAAGAGGTGCTGCCAGATCGAAAGGAGTAAAGGTGGGCACATTTTAATAGAAGAGGTAAACTTGAGCCAGAATAACAAAAGATGAGTCAAAACTTGCTCTGAGGCCAGATACAGTGGCTCAAGCCTATAATCCCAGCATTTTGAGAGGCTGAGGCAGGTGGATCACTTGAGGCCAGGAGTTCGAGACCAGCCTGGCCAACGTGGCGAAACTCAGTCTTTATCAAAAATACAAAAATTAGCTGTGCTTGGTGGCGGGCCCCTGTAGTTCCAGGTACTCAGGAGACTGAGGCCAGAGAATCTGAACCTGTGAGACAGAAGTTGTGGTGAGCCACTGTACTCTAGCCTGAGTAATAGAGTGGGACTCTGTCAAAACAACACAACACAACACAAAACAAAACAAAACAAAAAAACACTTGCTTTGGACAAATTACGAGTAATTAAAAATTTTTGCTGGATTGGGATATCCTTTTAACTAAGGTGAAGGACTTCATGGAAAACAAGAGAAATGAATGATTGACAAGATCTCAGGGAGGGTGAAAGGGCATTGAATTTAGTGAGGTTACAGATACATGTCTAGGTTCACAGGTAAAACTTTGAGGTAGTTTGAATTCTGAAGCTTCCTTTTTAAGTGGAGTAGGAAAAAAAGTAGGTATTAAATGTATTGAGCTTACTCTGCTATTCACTGTGTCAAGAGCATTTAATATATTACCTTAATTCTTCTGTGTACAGTTGGCATTGTTACTGTCTCCAGTTTACAAAAAGGAGTTTGAAAGTTTAAGAAATTATGTAACTGTCTCAGATTCCAGAAGTTGTACCTGGTAGAGTTGTAATTCAAGGTAAGATCAACGGCTCAGAAGATAGGAAAGTGTTAAAGGGTGTGAATGAACTGCTTTGGAAAATGGGAGAAGAAGCTGAGTGGGGGCTGTGGAGGGGTAGGGAGAGAAAAAAGAATAGCTGAAGAACAGTAAGGGCCGAGGTAAGGATGCAATCCTTTGCTCTGCTAAGAATCCAGATTCTTTTCCATTGACAGTGTACAGAAGAGCAAATACTTGAGAATTGTAGTTAATAGTGTTTTCTTCTTTTTTAATGCTCTCGTCAATAAATAAACCACAACACTCTATGTTTTCTTTAACTAAATGCTATGTGAAATTCAAAAGAATAATAAAAGCTAAATGCAATGACTCACACCCGTAATCCTAGTACTTTGGGAGGCCAAGGTGGGCAAACTGCTTGAGTAAGGAGATCAAAACCAGCTAGCAAACATGGTGAAACCCTGTCTCTACTAAAATACAAAAATGAGCCAGGCGTGGTAGCAGGCTCCTGTAATCCCAGCTACCTGGGAGGCTGAGGCACGAGAATCGTTGAACCCCAGAGGCAGAGGTTGCAGTTAGCCGAGATTCTGCCACTGCACTTAAGCCTGGGTAACAGAGTGAGACTCCATCTCAAAAAATAAAAATAAAAATAGGCCAGGTGCCGTGGCTCACATCTGTAATCTCAGCACTTTGGGAGGCCAAGGTGGGTGGATTACCTGAGGTCAAGAGTTCGAGACCAGCCTGGCCAACATTATGAAATCCCATCTCTACTAAAAGTACAAAAATCAGCCAGGAGTGGTGGCCTGTGTCTGTAATTCCAGCTACTTGGGAGGCAGAGACAGGAGAATTGCTTGAACCTGGGAATGCAGAGGTTGCAGCAAGCAGAGATCGCACCACTGCACTCCAGCCTGGGTGACGGAGCAAGAGTCAGTCTCAAAATATAATAATAATTAATTAAATAATAAAAATAAAAAATAATGTAGAAAAATTGGATTAAGTATTAGCATGACAAATTTGTAGTCTTAACTGTAGCTTTGTAATTTTAATATTTTGGACTTTACCTATTCATCTTTAAATGCAGATGATTTTGAAGTTCATATTCCATCCCTATCCATTAACTGGCCTACTATAATTGTAAGTGAGATGAGTGTAAATATATGAGGAGACTATTTTCTTGTGTTGACCAAAATATATATTTTTGAAATTTTAATAGATTGTTTCCCCACCTACCTAATGCTTACTGGGATAATCCAGAAAGCTTTGGTTGGCCTAGGCAGGAGGATTGCTTGAGGCCAGGAGTTTGAGAATAGTCTGAGCCACATAGCAAGACCTCATCTCTACAAAAAAATAAAATAGCCAGGCATGGAGTTGCATACCTGTAGTCCTAGCTCCTTGGGAGGCTGAGGGGGAAGGATTGCTTGAGCCCAGGAGTTCAAGGTTAGAGTGAGCAATGATTGCACCACTGAAGAAAGATCTCAAATCAATGCCTTTAGATTAATATATTTGCAAATCTAGAAAATAAAGAGCAAATTAAAGCCAAAAAAGGAGAAAAAAATATATAATAAAGATAACAGTAGAAACCAATGCAACAGAAAACCTAAAAGAAAGAAGAGAAAAAGAAAAGAATAGATGAAACCAGAAGCTGGTTGTTTGTGAGATCAATACAATTGATAAAGTTCTAAAAAGCCTGATCAGGGAAAGAAAAGAGGGTACAATTAGCAATACCAGAAATGACAGCAATAACATCACTGCAAAATCACAGGTACTAAAGTGATAATGAGGAAATATTTTATATAAATGTATGCAATAAACTCACAACTTATGGCTGGGAGGAGAGGTTCATTCACGTCTGCAATCCCAGCACTTTGGGAGGCTTAGGCAGGTGGATCACCTGAGTTCAGGAGTTTGCGACCAGCCTAGCCAACATGGTGAAACCCCATCTCTACTAAAAATACAAAAATTAGCTGGGTGTGGTGGCATGTGCCTGTAGTCCCAGCTACTTGGGAAGCTGAGGCAGGAGAATCACTTGAACCCAGGAGGTGGATGTTGCTGTGAGCCGAAATCACAGCATTGCATTCCAGCCTGGGCAACAGAGTGAGATTCCATCTCAAAAAAAAAAAAAAATCACAACTTAGGTGAAATATACAAGTACTTAAAAGATATACAAAAGCTCACTCAGAAGAATCAGACAAACTATAACTATATATATATTTAAAAATCAATTTGTAGTTAAGCCTTCCCACACAGCAAACTTCAGGCCTAGATGACTCTCTTGGTAAATTTTATCAAACATTTGAGGAGGAGATAATACCAATTTTACACAAACTGTTACTGAAAATTTAAGAGGAGGGAATGCTTTCTAACTTACTCCATGAAGTCAATGTTACTTTCATTACAAAACCAAGATACTTTTTGTTTTTGAGATGGAGTTACGCTTTTGTCACCCAGGCTGGAATGCGGTGGTGCCATCTTGGCTCACTGCAACCTCCACCTCCCAGGTTCAAGAGATTCTCCTGCCTCACCCTCCAAAGGAGCTGGGATTACAGTCATGCACCACCATGCCTGGCTAATTTTGTATTTTTAGTAGAGACGGGGTTTCTCTATTTTGGTCACACTGGTCTTAAACTCTTGACCTCAAGGTGAACCACCCACCTCAACCTCCCAAAGTGCTGGGATTACAGGCATGAGCCACTGCCCCAAAGATACTATTTTTAAAAATACAAAAAGACAAATATCCCTCACGACTAGGGACACAAACATTCTAAATAAAATGTTAGCAAATTTAATTTAACAATTTATGGAATCACTATAAAATTGGCAGAGGGATCATGTGTAGAATGCAAGATGGGTTTAATAGTTTAAAAATTAATGAATGCCATTTACCTTATTAGTAAACCAAAAAGGAAAATCATTTAATCATATCCATAGAAGCAGAAAAATGTTTTGAAAAATTCAAGATCCACTCTGGATAAAACATTCAGTAAGCTAGGAATAGAAGATAACTTCCTCTACCTGATAAAAAAAAAAAAAAAAAAAACACCCTCCAAAAATAAAACCCAAAGCTTACAACTGATACCAAATTTAATGGTGAAAACATGAATGCTTTCTCCCATAAATTCAAATACAGACAAGAATGTTCACTCTTACCACTTCTATTTGATACAGTGCTGGAATGAATTTCTATGCAATAAGAAAGAGGAAGAAAGGAAGGTAAGGAAAGTGGGAAGGAGGGAGGGAGGAGAAGAAAGGAAATCCAGACTGGAATAGAAAAAAGAGAAAGCAAAACTGTAGTTTTGGTAAGATGATATAATCATATGTATAAATTAAAAATGCAATGGACTATAAAAAAGAGTTACTAGAACTGTGAATTTAGCAAGGCTTGAAGAAATCAAAGTCAATACACAAAAATTGATTGAATTTCTATATATTAGCAATGAACAGAAACTGTAATTTTAAAAGCAATATCAATTATAATAGCAATAAAAATATTAAATACAGATAAATTTGATAAAAGATGTATAAGAAAGGGCTGGGTGTGGTGGCTCATGTCTGTAATTCCTGCACTTTGGGAGGCCAAGGCAGGTGGATCACTTGAGGTCAGGAGTTTGAGACCAGGCCGACCAACATGGCAAAACCCCATCTCTACTAAAAGTACAAAAATTAGCCAGTGTGGTGGCAGGTGCCTGTAATCCCAGCTGCGTGGAAGGCTGAGTCAGGAAGAATTGCTTGAACCTTGGAGGCAGAAGTTGCTGTGAGCAAAGATCATTCTACTGCACTCCAGCTTGGGGAATAGAACAAGACAGTCTCAAAAAGAAAATGTTGAAAGACTTGTTCTCTAAGGACTACAAGACAGTACTGAGAGAAATTAAAGAAGAATTAAATGAATGGAGATATACACTGTGTCCATGAATCACTGGACTCAATATTACAAAGTTATCAGTTGATCCTAAATTTATATGTAGATTCAATACAGTCCCCATCAAAGTTGCAGTAAGCATATTTAGAGTTTGACACGCTGATTCTAAAGTTCATGTGGAAATGCAAAGAACCTAGAAGATCCCAAACACCTTCAAAAAAGAGGAATGATGTTAGAAGACTTGTAGTACGTAACTTAAAAACTTACTATAAAGCTACTATAATTGAAAATAGATTAATGAAACAGGAGAGAGATATTCTGGATATTTTCATGAAGGTGTTTTTTTGATAAGCTTAACATTTAAATTGGTGGACTTTGCGTAAAGCAGGTTACTCTGCATAATGAAGGTGAGCCTCGCCCAATCCACTGAAAGTTTTAACAGAAGAAAAAGTGACCTCCCCTGAACAAGAAGGAATTCTGCCAGCAGACTGCCTTTGGGCCAGAAAAGCAACTCTTCCCTGAGTCTCCTGTCTGCCAGTCTGCTCCGTCATTTTTAACTACCCAACCCTCCATAATCAAGAGAACTAATTCTTTAAAAATAAATCTCTGTGGCTGGGCATGGTGGCTCATGCCTCTAATCCCATCACTTTGGGAGGCTGAGGTGGGCAGATCACTTGATGTCAGGAGTTTGAGATAAGCCTGGGCAACATGGTGAAACCCCGTCTCTACTGAAAATACAAAAATCCTCTGGGTGTGGTGGTGCACACCTATAATTCCAGCTATGTGGGAGGCTGAGGCAGGAGAGTCACTTGAACCTGGGAGGTAGAGGTTACAGTAAGCCAAGATCGTGCCACTGCACTCCAGGCTCGGCAATGGAGCAAGACTCTGTCTTAATAAATAAATAAATTTCATTATCTCTTGGTGTGTGTGTGTGTTTGCATACATACAATTCTCTCTTTGTGTGTGTATATATACACATGTATATATTTGATTCTTTTTCTCTGGAAAATATGTGAGTCAACTAATATGAGTCAAAATACACTAACACAAGAATCAAAAAAACTTTTTCTCAGATCGCATGCTACAAGTTTAACCCCAAATATTCAAAAAGTTAGGAATTACAATTATAACATTACTAAAATCATTGCTCAAAAATTAATCCAGCCACCTAAATATAAAATGAAAATAAGAACTCACAAATGAGTATGACATGATATTAACAATTGATTATGACAAATATCTCCAAATAAACATAAGATTAAGGCTAAAAATTTGATGGCTGCAAATGCAGTATAATTGCTATAATTCATAAAAGAAATTACACAGTAGATAAGCAACTTGATTATAGTAATGTGTAAAAGAAGTACTCAGAAAAAAATAATTTTTAAAATGTCCATTAATGAGGAGATGGAAATTGCTGGTTGGAAATAAATTTATTTTGTCTTTCCTAGGGGTATTTGTTGGATATAAATTGAGAACTGCAGACTATAATTTAAAAACATGAAGGCAAAATCTAATCTAACATAAAATAAGATTATATTCAAAGTTTTCAAGAACTTGTAAATATAAATATAAAGAAAAAATAAACAAATTTAGGTCATTTTTAGACTCAAGAATTTAACTGAGAATCTTGATGTTGTCTTAGAGACAGTAGATTTAATGGTGGTCAAGTGCTTTTTAGATAAATAAGTTACAATAATTGCAGGTAAAGTCCGGTATGTCCCTGGTTTACACACATTTTCTCTTCCAGTCATCAGCAGCAGGTTGGCTCTGGGGTCAGAGGAGGTGTTTCAGGCATGTGACAAAACTCATAGGAACCAACTGTACCTACATCTCACCAGAGCCGATAAGCAAGCTCTTTCTCACTTTAATCTACCTTTTATTTGCTCCCAACTTTTCCCATCTTTAGCCTCTTTTCCATCTCCTTTCCTGATGCCTCAGTTTCTCTTCCTCTCCATTCTGCTTCTTCCCCCAACTGCTTCTGCTCTCAGCTCCCAACCCCTTCCCCTTCTCTATTACATGCAATAAAGCTCCTCTTAGAGCCTAGCAGAACATAACCAGTACTTTTCATCCCAGCGGTGTCAAGCTCCCTTCCATGCACCACCATTTTCCAAATATACATTAACAAAGAGAGGTGTTTTTTGTTGGTGTAAAGTCTAGCTGGATTTAATGTAATGGCATTTAGATGTTTTACACTATGTGTCATTACATAAGGGAGTGTTGTGATATGGTAATTATATAGATACTTAGATCTGGTTTGTTTGTGAGTATTATGAGTGAATGATGAAAGCATCATTAGGTATAAGCTGACAAAATAGATGTTTTATTTCAAAATAGAATTTTGATTTGTGGTAGTAATTTTATATTTTAGATATTTTCTCATAACACTGCAAAGCATGAAGTTGAGCAAGACATTTAATATAGCAGGGATACAGAAACCTCATCATTACAAAGCTTATAATATAATAGATATTTCTTTGGATGCTGTAATACTTTCAAATATGTGAACTATAAAAGCCAAAAATAGAAAGTTGTGAGATCTGAACTATAGACTCACCTGACAATTATGCTGAAAGCAGAGCTCCATTTCTTCACAGTGCAGAGCTTCATGCCTCATGCATATTCTAGATGCGTAATTGCAATGTTTTGGTTTGCTTTGGCTTTTCTATGGAATAGCTTGCTACATTTGTTTGTGAAACTATCTTTAAAATTATGTTTCAGAATTAATATTTTTTGATATTTATTTTATGAAGACGTATCAAAGTAATTGCATAGGATGCTGCTCATGAGCCCTTTGGAATTGGGCACTGGCATCAGGTGGATGTGGGTTCTGAATTATAACTCAGACACTTGCTAGGTTGATTGAATTCAACTCTCTTAGCCTCAGATTCCTCATCAATAAAATGAGTATAATAAAAACTACGTTGCATAGCTGTGGTTAAGACTGGAAAAAAACACACAAATATTCTAGGTTCAATGCCTGGCATATAGTGAATATTCCATAAGTGATAATATTGTTTAATTTTTGTTGGATAATCTATCAATATATGCTTTTACTGGAATCTCATCTCATTCTTTTCCATCAATGGAAAAGAATTTGCTATCCTTAAGCCAGGACCACACTGTGAAAAGTTTTGAAATCAGAAAATGTGAGTTTTCTGATGTTCTCCTTGTTTTTCAAGATTGTTTTGGCTACTTGGGGGATGAATTTCAAAATGAGCTTGTCGATTTCTACTTTGATGTTTTTCCAAGGACAATTAAAAACAAATGAACATCTCACTCTGTCAGCTGCCAATCTTCAGTGAGACAATACTGCCAAAGTTAAATATACTCAGATTTTTGTTCTAACTTGCTCCACTGAAGAATGAAGACAAGAATTCTGAATGATGAACTTAAGATCTAATCTAGCGGTGCATTTTACTAAAAAATGCAAAATTTTCCCTTTTATTTATAGTGTGAACAGTCACTCAGCATCTTTCTGACTAGCAAGTGACTGACTGTAACAAATTTTCCTTGGTTCATTATTAGGTATAGATTAGAAACCAGATGGGAAGACTCACATTAACACCCGCCTAGAGCAAAATAGCAACGGAGTTTTTATTAATCAAGTTTTTTTCCAGATACAAACATTTATACAGTATATTACATAATGTAAAAATTATATAATTTAAAAAATTTTTACTATGTCCTTAGCATTTTCCCAGAGTTTTCTATTGTGTGAAATTATCCTAAATAAGTGTCAGAGGACTTCAGAAGAATGTATAAAGAAGTAAGGTTAGTATAGATTTTTATAGTTATACCTTGTTAATAACTTTCACGGTTGAGTCAGCTGAATATGACTCACCCTCATCTGCTGTATCAGAGATGCTTCACTGATCTTAGAATTGACATCTTATATTCTGTTCTTGATATATTCAGTGTATAGTGAGTTGTAAAACAATTACAGAGAAATGCATTGACAATATACAGAATTTGTGGTTCATTTCAACTTTTTAAAGCAAGTTATTTAAATGTTCTCATTTGACCTTAATTACTGATAATTTCATTTTGTTTACTATCTGACTTCTTGCAGACAACTTCTCACTTTGATTATTTCATGGCATTATTCATTTACAATGCATTACACTTGGGCTTTCTGTATTTCTCTGTAAATGTAGGTCCTTGCTGCTATGGCAATATTTTGTCCCCCCAAAATGGTTTGAGTTGCCATTATCATTTAGATTACTCTTCTTAATTAAAGTGGGTAAGTTTATAAATTGGAGCTGAAAGCATTTCGCTCCTCCTTAAAATGCTTGTTTTGCCATTCATTATTTGAGGCGTTCTGTCTCACATTCACACCACTATTAACTGGAGGGCAAAAATCTTTCGCGTTAGGCAGCCCGTAATTAGACCAATTAATCCTATATAATATCAAAGATCATTCACTATTTCCCTAATGTTGGTTGAACAATAAAAATGATCAGTAATAGATATTCAAGCAAAATATAAAAAGGGGAGTTAACCATTATAAAGATTATATTTCCAAATGAGTCTATGATTTTCACAGCAGTATACAATGTTAGAATGTTCATATTGTTGAAGTTTAATTTTTAAGGAGTGAGATAATTTCATGCTCTTAATAATACAATAATTGAATTGAATACTGTATAAAAATTTTAATTAAATGTGATAGAATTTTAGTAAGAAGTTCCTTATAGATCATCTCATTCATAGTAACAGGGCTTAGATCCTTTGCTTCCTTCATACCCATGACCGATGTCAGTAATCTATAGCTGCATGTCAGTGGGAACTTGGCACAGTTTCTGAGCAAAGAACTCCAAGGATTCTCTACAAGTAGCTCAGTTGTCAGTTGAGATTACACCAATTTGCCAAAATTTATCTTAATCCATTTTTAAAAATGTTATCGATGGAGAAACTGAAGAATAAATAATAGATTGGTGTAATGTTGCAGAAAGTTACTCCCATAGCTAAAATGAAAATTTGAATCTCCTTTCTAGCAGTACTCTATTCTTCGTACTTTATCAGGCTGAATTGCACACCAGTCTTTGCTATTGTAGTGCCAATTCCAGTGATGCACACACACACACACACACACACACACACACACACGCTCTCACTCTCTCTCTCTCTTTCTCTCTCTCTCTCTCTCTCTGTCTCCCTCTCTCTTACAAGTCAGACATGGGACATGGATATAGTTATATACAATTGTACACCTACTAGGAAGGAGATGAATAACAACTGAAAATCTAAATGCTTGTGAAAGCTTCCTAATTTTTAGCAGGAGGGGAAAAAAAAAGAAGTCCACAACATTCAAAGTTTACACAGCTGTTGGATGAGTGTATTTCCTGGAAAAGTTACCAAATTAAAAAATGTATACCACATATGAATGTTCATTGCAGCACCATTTACAATAGCAAAGACCTAGAACCAACCCAAATGCCCATCAATGATAGACTGGACAGGGAAAATGTGGCACATATACACCATGGAATACTATGCAGCCGTAAAAAACAATGTATTCGTATCCTTTGTAGGGACATGGATGAACCTGGAAGCCATCATTCTCAGCAAACTGACACAAGAACAGAAAATCAAACCCTGCATGTTCTCACTCACAGGCGGGTGTTGAACAATGAGAACACATGGACACAGGGAGGGAAGCATCAAACACTGGGGTCTGTCGGGGAGAAATAGGAGAGTGACAGTAGGGAGTGGGGAGTTGGGGAGAGAGAGCATGGAGAGAAATGCCAGATATAGGCGATGGGGAGGAAGGCAGCAAACCACACTGCCATGTGTGTACCTATGTAACAATCTTGCATGTTCTTCACATGTACCCCAAAACCTAAAATGCAATGAAAAAGTATACCTCATTTTTCTTGTATTTCAAGTTATACTGCACATAAAACAATTGCTAAATATCAGCTATATTATAAATAGTTCACTGCAATTATAAATTTCTGGACTTCATGCTTTAAAAAAATTTTTTCCGCCGGGTGCGGTGGCTCAAGCCTGTAATCCCAGCACTTTGGGAGGCTGAGGCGGGTGGATCACGAGGTCGAGAGATCGAGACCATCCTGGTCAACATGGTGAAACCCCGTCTCTACTAAAAGTGCAAAAAATTAGCTGGGCATGGTGGCTCGTGCCTGTAATCCCAGCTACTCAGGAGGCTGAGGCAGGAGAATTGCCTGAGCCCAGGAGGCGGAGGTTGCGGTGAGCCGAGATCGCGCTATTTGCACTCCAGCCTGGGTAACAAGGGCGAAACTCCGTCTCAAAAAAAAAAAAAAAAAAAAAAAATTTCGTAGGAAATTGGCAGGTTTCTACCAGTGTCATCATACATAGTGAATATATGTTTTTAAATTTATTATCATTTTTTTTGTTCTGATATAATTCACATACCATAAAATCCCTCCTTTAAATTGTACAGTTCAATGTTTTTTTACCATGTTCATAAAGCTTTGGTACTGTCACAACTGTTTACATTTGAAAACATTCTTAGGACCCCCGGGAAAAAAAAAAAAAAACGGTACACATTAGCACCTGTTCCCTAATTCCCCCTTTCCTCTTTGCCAGCCTCCGGTAACCCTATTCCACTTTCAGTCTCTGTCTATTTACCTAGCCTGTAGATTTCGTATGAATGGAATAATACCATATGGGCTTCTGTACTTGGCATCTTTCATTTAGCACACTGTTTGGACTTATCTCTTGAAATCCTCTTTTCTAGTTTTATTTTTTGCTCAGTATTTTTTTTGTTGTTGTCAGTATTACCTTTTATCATGTAAAATGTACTATTTTTTTAATCAGAATACCGTATGTTTTTAATTAGCTGGCTCTTTCATTTGCTATAATCTCAAATTACACATGTTACAGTTTTATCCATATAGTGCATGATATTGGGGAAAAAGTTGAATATTAAATGGAAAATAGAAAAATAAACAGAAGTAGAAAAAATAGAAAATGTTATCAAGACCTTCTCAAATCTGTATTTGTTCTCTGTATTAAAGGAAATACATATGGAATATTATATTATTACAGAAAAGTTTTTATTTGTACTAGTTGGGCTGGATTAGAATATCAAGTCACTTCTCCTTACAAAAATACAATCTCAGTTTTTATAATATTTATGTCCTTTTTTTTCACAGGATAATAGACATTAAATGAAATGTGTATTTGTAGGACTGCTTACCAGTCTTAGCAGCAAATCTGAAATCTGAGTGAAAAATATAGGGTTAAAGCAGCTTAATGTCACTGACAATTTATGTAGCAGTACTATGTATTTAAAGAAGTATTTAAAGTTAGCAATGCTAGTAATCACTCATCTTTTTATAAAATTAAACGTAAATTGTATGCTGAAATTTCTATCTAAATATGAAAATATAATTCCATTTAAAAATAAAAATGGAATTAACCTAAATTATACTGTTCTTTCTTCTCTATTTGAAAATGTTCAGTGAACTTAGCACATGATTCTACACGTCTAACCTAAAATTGAGTCAATGTATTAAATCTCTAAATGCAAGTAAAACATGAAATAGCATCAGCTTATACAACAAAAACATTATTGCAACAGTGTTTTTTGGTCCTGGATTCTGGCTTATTGATTTGGCTTCCTGCTTACTCTGATATATACATCTGCTGATATTAAGATTTATTACTCATTTTTTAATTAAATTGTTGAAGCATGATGGAGAAGTCATGATTTTGAGAATAATAATCGTGTTTTATTCTCTTATTTGGATAATTTTAGGATGGTTTAAAAATTTTTTTAGAGATAAAATCCTAATTGAAACTCACTGGTTGTAAAGAGATTTATATCTTTTTATATTAATCCCAGAAATATATTTCACATAATCAATATTTTTTATAGATTTTCTTTGTTATAGCTATGTAAGCTTTTAACTACGTTATTACTCATAAATTACAATAACTTGAAGCTGTAATAGAGTAAGTCAGGGGTCCCCAACCCCTGAGCCATAGACCGGTACCAGTCCATGGCCTATTAGGAATCAGGCCACACAGCAGGAGGTAAGTGATCAGCTAGCATTCAGGCCTGAGCTCCGCCTCCTAGATTCTCACAGGAGCAGGAACGAACTGTACTGTGAACTGTGCATGTGAGGGATCTAGGCTGTACACTCCTTATGAGAATCTAATGCCTGATAATCTAAGGTGGAACAGTTTCATCCTGAAACCATCCTCCTGCATCTTCCCCACATCAGTGGGAAAACTTCTTTCATGAATCCAGTCCCATGGTGCCCAAAAGCACTAGATTAAGGGGACCACTGGATTCAGTTATTATATAGTTGTAGGAAGGTCTATATTTACCATCAGAGGCAACTGGATGCCTGTTCTGTGTTAAAATATTTTTATGCATGAAAATTCTCGAGTCATTGAATGGTCTATTCATAAGAAATAATGGTCTTGGCATATTGTCATAGCTACTATCACTCTCAATATACCTAGATGGAGAAATTGGAGAGACCTATAGATAAAAGAATTAGCAATGTCTGTGCTCACTGTTCACTCTTAAAAACTGCCATTTCACTGATGTTGTCCTTGGAGCCCCCCAATGAATACCTAATGAGATTCAGACTGGGATTCTATCCTTCCAATTTCCCTTCATCCTGCTATCCTTTCTTATCCTGACTCTTCTGTAGTCACATAAATTCTTCTTTATCACCCAAATTCTGCAAAGCATTATGAAACACCAAGGAAGAGGAAAAAAGAGTGAGGCATGATCTCTGTCAATAGGGATTCCTGATTTTGTAAGAATTTAGATACCTTTAAATAGCTTTAACATCATGAAGACAGATGAACGCTACTGTACAACTGGATTTTCCTTCTAGCTGTGCTACTTAACAACATTGTAATCATGAGTAAGATATCCAACCTTTGAAAGCCTTCATCTCTTCATTTGTAAATGAGATCATTTATTACACAAACAACTCAGTCCAGGGCTTAATACAGTTCTACAAATTGTTGGCCATGGTTAGCTACTGTTATTCAAATGGTATTTATCTATTATTTCTATGAAGTCAAAAAGTCCTATAACATACCTTGAAATATTCCTGCCTCTGTACTGTATCAAAATTCTGCATTATATGGTAACCAAAATTTGTATTGCATGTACCTGGAAATATAGAAACACATAAATGATAGAGGAGATTCACAGGTTTAACTCCTCTATAGTTTTCCTCATGCATTCATAACTCTACCTATGCAATTCCATCCAGCAGCTTCTTATTGCCTTTACCTACAAGAAATTTCCTACAAACACCATGAAGTGTTCAACAAACATACAGCAAGATTCTTCTGTGTTCTAGTTCTAGGGAATGCAGAAATGAATAAAATGAAATTCCTGTCCTTATAGTTTTATTGGGAGAAAATAAAAGTAAACCACACTTAACAATGAAATGATAAACCCGGCAGCCAAAGCAGAGCCTGAAACAAAGGCTGTGCATAGTTATTTTATTTGGGAATTGTTACAAGAAAAACTTGAGACAGTACCATGGAGTTGGGAAAGTGCCAAAGAACCAAAGATTGATTGAATCCAGCTTCATGAGTAGATGAGTTTATTAGGACTTAAGTACAGGGCATTCCTGGATGGCAGAAGGACAGTGCTAGAGATCCATGCCACCTCCCATTTCTAAGCTGCTTTCAAGCTAATTTTCTGGCTCTTTGCCTACTACATGTGCACAGTGGGACTGTTTTCTTTGGTATGTTTCCACATATCCTCTGGGATGCTTGGTTCTTGGGGACACTTGCTCCTTGGCTGGGTATCATGGCTTTGGCTTACCACTGGCCTTGAGGGTTCACGCAGTGGCAGTATACCCTTAAGTAACCTGGTGGGGAACCTGTCACACTACAAGAGTGATTATAGGGAAGGAGTGAGGGGCAGCAGAAATGAACAGAGAAAAGTGAAATCCGTTACCAGGATGTGATAGTCCAGGCATCCCCAAACTTTTTACACAGGGGGCCAGTTCACTGTCCCTCAGACCGTTGGAGGGCCGCCACATACTGTGCTCCTCTCACTGATCACCAGTGAAAGAGATGCCCCTTCCTGAAGTGCAGCGGGGGGCCGGATAAATGGCCTCAGGGGGCCGCATGAGGCCTGCGGGGCCGTAGTTTGGGGGCGCCCGTGATAGTCAGTTGTTCTCAATTATTGGAGACTGGCATGTCATCCCATCCAGGGTGTCCAATCTTTTGGCTTCCCTGAGCCACATTGAAAGAAGAATCCTCTTGAGCCACACATAATACACTAACACAAATGCTAGCTAATGAGCCAAAAAAAAAAAAAATCTGTGCCTAAATCATATATATATATATATATATATGTATATATATATATTTTTTTGAGATGAAGTCTCGCTCTGTTGCCAGGCTGGAGTCCAGTGGCGCCATCTCTGCTCACTGTAGCCTCTGCCTCCTGGGCTCAAGCAATTCTCCTACTTCAGCCTCCCAAGTAGCTGGGACTACAGGCATATGCTGGCACACCTGGCTAATTTTGTATTTTTAGTAGAGGTGGAGTTTCACCTTGTTGGCCAGGATGGTCTTGATCTCCTGATCTCCTGATCTGCTCACCTAGGCCTCCCAAAGTGCTGGGATTACAGGCATGAGCCACTGTGCCTGGCTCCACTTCTCATAATATTTTAAGAAAGTTTATGAATTTGTGTTGGGCTGCATTCAAAACAGTCCTGAACCACATGCAGCCCACAGGCCACGTGCAGCCCACAGGCCACTGGTTAAACAAGCTTGCATCAGACCTTCTCAGGTAATTTATGAAATATGTCTCAGAACTGACACCTGCACTTGGCCATTGACTACTCTTTCTTATTGGTCCTTTTCCCCATTGGTCAATAGTAGACCCAAGGCCTTAACTCCTCTGCTCTTTAAGGTTGTACATGCTTGAGTGACTAGCTATTAGGTTGGTATAAAAGTAATTGCAGTTTTTGCAATTAAAGTATAGCAAAAAACACAATTACTTTTGCACCAAACCGAATAGCTGATCTTCTAGGTAACTCAAGCCACTGGGGTTAGAAATGAGAAGGATGTTACAATAGTCCAACCTCCCTTGCCTCTGATTCTTTCCTCAGTACTATAGCAAGGCATTTCTGAAATCTTCTCCTCATTTACAATAGACTACTTTGTCCAAGCTTCAAGGAATCATGTCAAGAGTTTTTATACTAGGTCCAGGTAGCTTTACAAAGCTGTTCACCACAAGTCATGGCTAAGTTCGAGTAAGACAATAAATACTGTTCAGCTTTTTTTTTTTTTCTTTGAGACAGTCTTGCTCTATCACCCAGGCTGGAGTGCAGGGTGCTATCTCTGCTTACTGCAATCTCTGTCTCCCAGGTTCAAGCAATTCTTGTGCCTCAGCCTCCTGAGTAGCAGGGATTTCAGGCCTGCACCAGCATAGCCAGCCAATTTTTGTATTTTTGTACAGACAGGGTTTCGCCATGTTGGCCAGGCTGGTCTCAAACTCCTGGGCCCACCCAATCCACCCACCTCAGCCTCCCAACGTGCTGGGATTATAGGCATGAGCCATCATGCCCGACCTATTCAACCTTTTTTTTTTTTTTTTTCAGTCACCTTGAGACAGTAGTCGTGATCCACTCACACATGTGTTCCACTGGCCAGATTGAAAGTACTTTTGGTGGGTAAGCTATTCTTCCTAAAGTAGGGGCTATTTCCCTACTCCATCTATACAGAAATCTAATCCAGGATACAGAATTGGAAGCAGTGAGGAAGAAAAGCATCATCTTCTGAATCTCTGGTTTCACTCAGGGCTTTTGTGATATCTCTAGGCAAAAGGAAGCTCCTTTTCTCTAGTGAGGAATTTACCGCTGACAGTCTTAAGAATTCTGATGATATAAATTCTCAAGCTTGTGAGATGAGAAATGGCACACAGAGATACCTGAGAGTACTATAATGGAAGTATATACTCAGATTACCATTTCCCAATATATGATATACATTTTGCAGTATCCTCCGTGTTTTTACATACTCCTTATGTGGTTTTCATAAGAGTTTGATTTGTCTTCCAAAAATATGTAATGTCTTTGAGGACCAGCACTATTCTGCTTATTTGAAATTCTAATATCACCCATCAATGTACTGCGTTTTCTAATAGCAGCATGTTAGATAATTGATTAAATAATACATGCTTTGCCAACTTTCCAAATATGTGACTTCCCAAGTAATTGGCGTAAGAATCCTTTTAAAAAATTATATATAGTTCTTAGATGAGGAAATGAGAGAAAGTAGAAAGTAAAAATAGAAATCAGAATTCATTTGGTCTGCATTTGATGTAGATGAATTTTTTTATTCTAAACCAGCCCACAATCCTAATCCTTTAGTAGAATCCTGTTTTTTCTCTGCATATGTTAACTGCTGTGATCATACTGCATACTTTGTTTTGAATTCTTAAATGTAGAAGTATTGAATAAGAGTTAATTTGCAGCTTTCACAAGTAGTAAGCCTATTCATATAATATCTTTCAATAAATCTACAACCAACAAGCCATAGTGGCAGTGAATAATTTGGTATATCTAATTGACTTCTCACTTACCATGTGTAATGGAAAGGAGTTGTGAAATAAGTAATTCCTAAATTCATTTACCTTTGAGTTTGGAATAGTGTGAACTTGTAACAATAATAATATCTTACATTTCTATAAACTCAGAGGCTTTGCTCATACTGATATGAAAATCTGTATATTTTTTTAAATAATAGACCATGTCGAAGTGATACCTAATGTTAATATTTGGAGGAAGTTTATTTGAGATTTAAAGTCTTTTAAAGAGGGTAATTTGTGCTTGAATAATTGTCACTATGTGTGACTTCCTTGTTCCTTTTATATTTTGCAGGTAGCTAAAGATAAAAATAGACCCAATGGAGAATCTATTTTTAGATACCTAAACCTAATGCTATGGTAAAATTCATTTTGCTGTCATTCTGTCATGATTGCATAGTGAAGTTTTGCAGACATTCTATACTATGTGATATTACAACAGATTAAATATAGAAAGAGATCCCAGAATATGGTTGTCTTTTATTAAGCCAGACATTGGCAAAAATATAAAACAATGTCACTCTCCTGTAACAGTGAAATGGTAAAAGACTAACACAATTAACATTGTACTAAAAAGGGGCCTCTGGCCTGAGTTCATGCTTGCCCACAGGTTAGAATAACTTTAGAACATTGAAAGACAGCATAGGAACAAAAATCTGCAACTGTTGAGACTAACTCTCAAGATAAAAGGGGAAGTATGTATACTAGATTTTGTTAAAGATGTAAAGGAACAGGCTGTGTGCAGTGGCTTACACCTGTAATCCCAGCACTTTGGGAGGCCAAGGTGGGTGGATCACAAGGTCAGGAGTTTGAGACCAGCCTGCCCAACATGGTGAAACTCCATCTGTACTAAAAATACAAAAATTAGCAAGGGGTGGTGGCATACTCCTGTAATCTCAGCTACTCAGGAGGCTGAGGCAAGAGAATTGCTTGAACACGAGAGGCGGAGGTTGCAGTGAGCTGAGATTGCACCACTGCACTCTAGCCTGGGTGGCAGAGCAAGACTCCATCTCAAGGGATAGCATTAGGATAAATGCATAATGCAGATGACGAGGTGATGAATGCAGCAAACTACCATGGGACATGTATATGTATGTAACAAACCTGCACATTCTGCATGTGTATCCCAGAAATTAAAGTATTAAAAAAATAGTAAAAAGCATAATACCATCAAAAAAAAAAAAAAAAAAAAAAAGAAAAAGAAAAAAGAAAAAAAAGAAAGAAAGAAAGAAAAAAAGAAGGAGACTATTAACCTGAAACAGATTTCACAACTTTTCCTAGAATACTTTCTGGTGCTCAGATATATCTGCCTTCTTTGGCCACTTCTTGATCTCTGCCCCCTTCTTTTCCTCTATACCTAAGTAAAAACTGTACAAAGCATACAAACACTAAGATAGTAAGTTAGGATGCTAGCGCCATCTTGGTTTGCTGGCTCTCTGAGATACAGATGGGTTCCTTGCTTGGACTCGTTTCTTGACTTTATTGGCTGTGGTATGGTGAGCAGAAGAAGTTTGGACTCCGTTACATTCTCACTAATTTGTTTTAACAAAAATGTAATTTATGTTAACAAGCAATAGGCTTACTCTTATTTTTTAAATAAGTTGCTTAAGTGTTCTCATTTTTAATATAAAATATGGCAAATATTGATGGGCATATCTCACAGAAACAAAAGCTCTCTGAGTCCTCAATAATTTTTAAGAGTGTAAAGTGGTTTTGAGAACAAAAAGTTTGAGAACTGCTGTAATAGATCACTAATTTTCCTGTGACAGGACTAAGCAAATAATTCAGAAAGAAAGCTCGTGGTGGTTAGAGGATTCTGTGGAGACCTGCTGGAGAAACAGATACTTATGCTGGGTCTTCAGTGATAAGGGGGATGTAACAATGTAGAATGGAAATGACCTCTAAGTCAGGAAGCCAGCAAGAGCAAAGACACAGGTGCAAAACTGTGTGTGCTAGGGTCAAGAGCTTGGATCAGTTTAGCTGTAATGGGGTTGGGTGGGGGAGTAGTCACAGAGTATATAAGAAAAGAAACAAGACAGATTGGGGAGACAAAAACTGGAAATCAGGACTAAGGTTTAAATGTAATTATTTTGGTTGTAGGGAAACAGTGAAGGTTTTCAAGCAAGTGGTAGGGTGATATTAATGTAATTCCACTTGTGGGAAATTCATCTTGATAATGATTACATTCTATACAAAGGGAAACTACTAAAGACTTTCTCATAGGAGTGTGATACAGTTTGGCTGTGTCCCCACCCAAATCTCATCTTAAATTGTAGCTACCATAATTCCCACGTTTTGTAGGAAGGACCTAGTGGGAGATAATTGAATCATGGGGGCAGTTTCCCCCATACTCTGCTCCTGGTAGTGATCAAGAGATCTAATCATTTTATAATGGGTTTCCCTTTTTGCTTGGCTCTCATTCTCTCTTGTCTGCCACCATGTAAGATGTGCCTTTCACCTTTCACCATGGTTGTGAAGCCTCTCCAGTCATGTGGGACTGTGAGTCCATTTCTCAACTCTTTTTCTTTATAAATTACACAGTCTTGGATACGTCTTTATCAGCAGCATGAGAACAGACTGATACAGAGTACATATATAAAATGGTAAGGGCCAGTACTAAAGTTTCTGGGTTTGAAGCCTGAATGATGAGGGAGACTAGGGGGGTGGCATTCAGAAAAGCAGCCCTCTGCAGCGATTAGAAGAAAAGATAAAGTATCCATAATGATTAAAAATCACCATTTGATGTTGAAGATGTTTCTAGATTATAAATACTAAAGGATATGTTATTAAAGTATTAAGTGTGTTTTTGTCATATTCAAATTTTTAGTTGTGTAAATTCATAGCAAAGGGCATGAAAAATTGAAAAGTTAGAATAATTGATTAATCAGAATTATTCATTTTCAACCACACCAGGTAACAAAAGGTTTACAATAATTTGCAAATTGGCATGCACTGCTGAGCTGTCCCACCTAAGATAAAGAAAATAATAGTTCTTGTGATTTAAATTGTTACTTCACACATTACGAATTCTTTTCTATGTGCAGCTTGAATACTTCTTTACTTTCAGTTCTTTTTTTTTTGAGACAAGAGTCTCACCCTGTGGCTGAGGCTGGGGTATAGCGGAGCAATCTTGGCTCACTACAACCTCTGCCTCTCAGGTTTAAGTGATTCTCCTTCCTTCACCTCCCAAGTAGCTGGGATTACAGGTGTCTAGCACCACACCCAGCTAATTTTTTAAATTTTTTTATTTTTAGCAGTCACAGCGTTTTGCCATGCTGTCCAGGCTGGTCTCAAACTCCTAACCTGAAGTGATCCACCTGCCTGGGCCTCCCAAAGTACTGAGATTACAGGTATGAGCCACTGTGCCCAGCCTTGAATATTTATTTCTAAAAAATATTTTTGTATTTATAAAATTAATTTAAACTTTGATTTTTATTTTTTATAGTGATAGGTTCTCATTAAGTTGACCATACTGGTCTCAATTTGCTGGCCTCAAGGAAACCTCCCATCTGGGCCTCCCAAAGTGCTAGGATTATAGGAGTGAGCCACTGCACCCAGCCTGCAACTTGAATACTTCTGAAGCTCACTTTATTCTCAGCTCACTGTGTACTGTAATTAAGCACTAGTTACTGAGACACAACTCCAATATCATTACACAAAATAAAATCTTCACTTAAAATGCTTTTTCCATCATTTTTAAACCTTCCACATACATTATCCTCTTCCTATAACCATATTCACTTATATATACTTTTTAATGAGTAAAAAATCTCTTTTAGTAATAAAACCAATATAGATGAAATCCCATTAGCTAATAATTTGGTGTACTTTAAATAGAGCTTCTTGGTTTTAGCACAGATGAATATCCTTTGACATATTTCCTTATAAAGAATTTAGTCCCTGAAATAGAAGATGAACTCTTACAGGAAACCAGCTGGATTTGTTGTAATCCCACCAATAAAACATAATGACTAATTATAATTTTAATTAAACACAATTTTGTTACTATAAAAAAATACTTATACTTAGCTCAGCATTTGTGGTCTGTGAAGAAAAAAAATCTATCCATCATTTTTTTCCTTGGAAATGACAAGGTTAAAATTAAAACGAACATTTATTCAGTGAAACAAAATTATTGGCATGCAAGTTATTACCTCATTTTTGAGCTCAGGAAATGAATTAGAAAGAAAGCTGTGTATCTGAAGATTCAGTATATAGTTTACCCATTAATTTTAAAAGTTCAGTTTAAACTTTTATATAATTCAAAAGAGAATAATTGAAAGGAAGCCAAATAAGTTGAATCGGTCACTTTTACCACACAAATTACAGCATTTTTAAACCATGAGAACCACAACTCAAAATACGTTGTTAAATATTCTGCAGCAAACTCACATCTGTCCAAGTTCACACAGTTTGTTTGGCATAATAAGAATAGCAAAATTATCTCTGCTGTTCACCTGGCTTCATAGTTACCTTTCCAATGTTCTCCTGGCTTCTGTAGAATACTTCTTCAATTATTTCCAGAATCTCAGAGATACTCTCTACGTACTCCTGTGACCCTCTTGGAATCTTTTTTTTAATTGCTACAGATTGCTTGAATTAAATAGCTTCAATCGTTTGTCCATATCCCTTCTGTATAATTTCATGAAGATGAAGTGAATTTTCTTAGTGAGTCTACGAAAACTCTGGATGCATTCTGCCAAAAACCAATCAGACTTTGCACTTTAACCTCAGAGTATCTGATATATCAGAATTTAAGACAATAGTGACCTCCACCTTGCTCTCTTATTACTCCTCCCTCACCTCAGTTACTAACCAATGAATAGTCTGAAATTATATTTCTTAGCCCTACCTCCTACTCCACTGACCTCTCCTGATACATGGGAGATGCTAAACAAATAAGTGGAATCCTGTTTGTTTGAGATAACCAAATGTTCAATATGACCAAATCATATCCTGGTTTTTTTTTCCTGAAAATATCTGAAGCACAAACACAAGTTCTAAAATGCAATCACACAGATGCATGCTTTTTAGTACCATAATTCCATTTAGTCAATCTTTTACTAAGCGATTCCTTAATACTGTGTTCCAAATATAAATTTACATTGGCTTTGATAGAAATTCTAGGGCAGAAATCAAACAATACTGAAAAGATCATATGCAAAGGCTTTTGATAAATACTACTAAATTATATGAAGAAAGGGCAAAGTTAATTTAATGTTATGGAAAATGGATTAAGTTGAGGGTTAACAATACTATTATAATACTTTAATTACTGTTAATTACATAGACATAGCACTTTGAAATTTCACTTGATACAGTTTAAAAATAATTAAATGAAATTTATATATACAAATTCAGTTTCACTTTAGAATAGTTCTAGAACCACTAAAAAACTTGCTTTAAATAGCCAACTGTTTGAAAAATACTAACATTACTTAGACACATGTACTATCTAACATATCAATATGTTTGGGAAAATGGCTAGGATTAAATCTAAATGCCTAATATTTCCCGCCATTGGTTTGCAAACTGTGTTTCTGGAGCCTTAGGGGTTTTCCTCTTATAATGTCCTCTGTACAATACAGGTTGCCATATGTATTGAAATTCTGTAAAAAACTTTTTACACTCCTGTATTACGTCATATACAGTACTAGGAATATGGGCTGAGGTTTCTGCTCACATCGTTTCTCCCTGGTAGTCTGTTGTCCACACAGCAGGTATAGGGACACTTTCACAAGTCACTGATCTGCTTACTCCCCTAAAGGAAATATGCGGAATATCTATGCACTTTCTCAGATAAGGACTTTGCCTATCATTTCTTTGTTGCCCCTCCTCCTGTGTTTACCCTAGTGTCTGGCATAGTAAATGGGTACATGTCTGAAATTTGGTTTACTATTTCTAGAACAGCCACTATGATAGTGGGAGTTAATATATAGCATTTAGAATGTGTTAGTTGTTAAAGATTTTGCATGTATTCACTTATTTCATCTACATGGTATCATTATTTTACAAATAAAGAAACTGAGGCACAGAGATGTAAAATAATCTGCCTGAGGTCACACAGCTAGTAAGAGACAGAGCAAAGAGTTCAGCTCCGGGGCTCATGCTACCAAACACTCTAATTATTAGAATAGGGAATAAAAAGACAAATCACGGTTCCTCTCCTCAAATTGTTCATCATTCACCAGGAGGGAAACAAACCTATTTTCATTGTAATAGTAAATGCTAATAATAACACTAGAAAATTAAGTGTGTGTTTATTCTGGGGTTTGTAATAACTTTTTTACATGTATTGTTTAATTTCATCCTCACAAGAGTCTTCTGATTTTTTTTGTTTTTGTTTTTATTTTTTGAGATGGAGTCTCATTCTGTCACCCAGGCTGGTGTGCAATGGTGCTATCTTGGCTCACTGCAACCTCTGCCTCCCGGGTTCAAGCAAGTCTCCTGCCTCAGCCTCCTGAGTAGCTGGGACTACAGGAGCGTGCCACCACACCCAGCCAGTTTTTGTATTTAGTAGAAACGGGGTTTCGCCGTATTGGCCAGCCTGGTCTCAGTCTCCTGACCTCGTGATGCACCTGCTTCAGCCTCCCAAAGTGCTGGGATTATAGGCGTGAGCCACCGCACCCAGGCTCTGACTTTTTAAAATTAGGAAGTAAAGATAATTTTGCCCAGTTTGAGAAAGAACTGATAGCTCCTGACCCTAAATTCATTGCTTGTGTGTGCCCGTGTCCTTACTCTTCTTGGTGTGTGATGATGAACCTCGGCTATTACCCCAGAAAACACCTCCTCAGTATGACCTCCTGGGGGCATTCCACTGGAAAAGGGAAGAAAGCCTCAGATAAGCATGTGTACAACTCCAGTAAACAAACTGTGTGTGCTCACCTCCCAGGCCCTGGCAGGCCACTGTGCATGCGGGCAGCTCACCTAAGGGAAGAATTAAGGGAAAGGTGCTTAAGATACTAGAACTAGGCCAGCAAATAAAATCCTAGGTTCAAAGTCAAAGGGCACTTGACCTCCAAAATGCCCACGTGCGCCTCTCCTAAGTATACTTCCGTTTCCTTTCATTCCTGCTCTAAAGCTTTTTAATAAAGGTTCATTCCTGCCTTAAAACTTGCCTTACTTTCTTCTTCTGCCTATGCCCCTCAGTTGAATGCCCCTCATGCTTTCTTTTGAGGAGGCAAGCATTGAGGTTGCTGAAGACCTCTACAGATTTGCCACAGGTAACTCAGATAACTTCCACCATTAATGTATTTTGGTGCCAATATGATTCAGATACCTTCTACCTGTAACATTTCCTCCATGTTTTCTGACTTCAGGTATGCTTACCCTCTGGCTGGTGAAATCTCCTAGAGATAATTTAGAATTGTACTGACTACTTGGGGAAACTTTGACATTAGCAAGATGTTCATTTTGATAGTTACCATCAAAGCAAAAGGAAAAAAAGTGTCGTGAAATTGTCTTGTCTATAAAAGAAATTATTTTATTTCAGGTAGAAGATGCCACTTTCATATTGCTTCAGGGTTCAATAATCCCTGGCTTTTTTTTTTTTTTTTTTTTTTTTTTTTTTTTTTTTTTTGGTGACAGGGTCTCAACCTGTTATCAGGTTGGAGTACAGTGGTACAATTTTGGCTCACTGCAACTTCCGCCTCCAGGTTCAAGTGATTCTCCTGCCTCAGCCTCCCAAGTAGCTGGTACTACATGTGCCTGCCACCATACCCAGCTAATTTTTAATTTGTAGTAGAGACAGGGTTTCACTGTGTTGGCCAGGATGGTCTTGATCTCCTGATCTTGTGATCTTTCTGCCTTGGCCTCCCAAAGTTCTGGGATTACAGGCATGAGCCACTGTACCAGGCCAATCCCTGGCTTCTTAATTATATGCCTTGATAAAATTGTCAATGACTTACTCTTTTTTGTGTGTATATATGTCAAATGCACCTAAATTTTTTTCTTATCCTTGCAGATAGTGATAATTCAATATTTATCTGAACTTGGTTCGTTTTTTACTTATTTTTTCTTTTTCTGTTCCTCTGTCTCTCTTTTTATTGTACTCGGAAAATTTTAAAGGATAGCAAATAAAAAAATTCAGTTTCTTGGTATACATGAACTCTGGGAATTACTAACATAAACACTCAAATTGCTTAAAAAAAGAAAAATACTGTGTTTCACTTATTTTACAACTATGGAGGCTCAGAAGTGTATTATATAAATCAGAGAAAATGAGGCAAATGTCAATCATTTTAGGTTTATTTGCCAAAGTTAATGATAAGCCCAGGAAGGACCGTAGATCCACAAGAAAAACTGTGGTCCCTGTTTTATTCAAGTGGGTCTGGGAACCTCAATATTTAAAGTAAAAAGGACAGGTATTAGGGAGAAAGAAATTAAAAAAGAGTGTGGGCAGATAAGAGACAAAAGTTTGCATTCTTTTGAGTCTTTGGTCAGTCTTTCATAAGGTTTGGCTCAATATTCCACCCCCCAAATCTCATCTTTTAGCTCCCATAATTCCCACGTGTTGTGGGGGGACCCAGTTGGGGATAATTGAATCATCAGGGCAGGTCTTATCTGTACTGTTCTTGTGCTAAGAAATAAGTCTCAATAGATAACGATATTTTTTATTTTTCCTTTTTTTTGAGATGGAGTTTTGCTCTTGTTGCCCAGGCTGAAATGCAACACTGTGATCTTGGCCCACTGCAATCTCTCCTTCCTGGGTTCGAGCAATTCTTCTGCCTCAGCCTCCTGAGTAGCCAGGATCACAGGCGTCCACCACCATGGCCGGCTAATTTTTTGTATTTTTAGTAGAGACAGGGTTTCACCATGTTGGCCAGGCTGGTCTTGAACTCCTGACCTCAGGTGATCCTCCTGCCTTGGCCTCCCAAAGTGCTGTGATTACAGGAATGAGCCACTGTGCCTGGCCCAATCTGATGGTTTTAAAAATGGGAGTTTCCCTGTATAAGTTATCTCTCTTTGCCTGCCACCATATATGTAAGACATGACTTGCTCCTCCTTATCTTCCACTATGATTATGAGGCCTTCCCAGCCACATGGAGCTATAAGTCCATTATACCTCTTTTTCTTCCCAGTCTTGGGTATATCTTTATCAGCAGCATGGAAATTGATTAGGCTGGGTGAAGTGGCTCATGCCTGTAATCCTAGCACTTTGGAAGGTCGAGGCTTGTGGATCACAAAGTCAAGGGATAAAGACCATCCTGGCCAACATGCTGAAATCCCGCCTCTACTGAAAATACAAAAATTAGCTGTGTGTGGTGGTGAGCCCCTGTAATCCCAGCTACTTCAGAGGCTGAGGCAGGAGAATTGCTTGAACCCAGGAAGTGGAGGGGGTTGCAGTGAGCTGAGATTGTGCCACTGCACTGCATTCCAACCTGGGTGACAGAGAAAGGCTCCATTTCAAAAAAAAAAAAAAAAAGAAGAAAAGAAAAGATTAAAGAAAAGATTAATACAGGTAAGTGGAGAAATAGTCTCTTATGCTTTTATGTACCTCGATGAATCTGCATTTTTACATAACCTAAATTGCAGAAGAAGCAATCAGATATGCATTTGTCTTAGGTGAATAGAGGGATGACTTTGAGTTCTGTCCCTTCTTTGGTACTTGTGAAGGTAAACTCAATTTACATCCCTAGGGTGAAATTCAACAGAACTGTTTTAGAGTATAAAGATCTTAAGGCCCACAGGGAATTTCCCTGTGGACAACTTGTGAGGGAGGTATGTAGCTTTTTATCTTTGTCACTGTCTTATTTAGGAATTGTAAATGTTAACGAAGAGAGAAACATAAAAAGCAGCTCAACAGTCAAAGATAGGTTTATTTTGGTGAATAAACTTGAGAGGGGCTTCTGGCTGAATTCTGTCAGGAGCACTGTCTCTTACAGACTAAGAATATTTAAGGGTTCATGGTGACAGAGGGCTCAGAATGTTTCTGTGTGGAGAAGTTTATTGCAGGGTTGGAATGTCTCTGGTCAGACAGGAGGTTATCTTGGGGCCGATATCTCTCCAGTCACAGGGGAGCTTATCTCAGGGCTGGCATGTTTCTAGTCAGCGAGCAGTTTATCTCCGAGTTGAAATGTTTCTGGTTGGTGTCATTTGTGGTTTATGGCGATGGCTTTTGGGTTGGATTTAGGCATTTTTGGTCAGGGGGAACTTTAGAATGGCAGTGCTAGTCCAAGATGGCGATGCTGCTGCTTTGCCAGGAACAACGTGACAGGCAGGTTTGCATGACCCAGTTCCCAGTTTGAACTTTCACTTTGGCTTAGTAAGTTTGGGGTCTTGAGATTTATTTTCCTTTCACAGCCTTCATTACTATAATTATGAGATATAAAGGAAAGATCTTAGTCCCAAGATAAAATAATAACTTTGGGCATTATTTAAAGAGTCTGTAGAATTTATTTTCATGCTATAGAAATAGTAACAGCACCGTATTTAGGTTTATACAAAACTAGGGTTAAATTTCTCATGGCTAAAATTTGTGATAAAAACTGCAGCTGAATGAAATTTAAAGGAGTTTAATTGAGCAATGAACAATTTGTAAATTGAGCAGCCTCCAGAATCAGCAGATTCACAGAGACTCCAGGGGTGCCTTATGGTCAGAACAAATTTATAGACAAAAAAGGTAAAGTGACGTACAGGAATTGGAAGTGAGGTACAGAAACAGTGATTGGTTACAGCTTGGTGTTTGCCTTATTTGAACACAGTTTGAACATTCAGCAGTCTATGAGCGGTTGAAGTATGGCTACCAACGCTCAACTATTTTTACAGGTGCATACTATTAAGTTAAGTTTTTTATTTTGTCTATTAAGCCAGATTCATCCACAAGGACTTAAATATAGGTGTACAGAGTCCTTCTCAGGGCATAGTTTGCTGTAACATTTCCAAAATTGGTTTCACGTGTTAAGTAAATGATCACTGCTTCTGTGTTAATTTTTTTAAAAAATATTAAAAAATTCCAATAAATAGAATCATAGCAGTTTAGATTCTGGAAATTAATGCCTGTAAAACCATTGAGACTATATAGTTCTTAGAAAGTCTTTGTGCACTCCAGTTTGAAGGGTTATGTTTTAAAGCAAGGATAAAGAGTTTGGGTTAGTTATAAATCACTTTCAAGAGTTTGGACCTCCTTTTGAACCTAGTAGAATATCACTGACAATCTTTGGAATAAGGAGAGGGACATGATTAGTGCTGTGCTTTAGGGAATAAACAGAGAATAGGTAGATTCATTCATTCATTCACCAAGTGCTGTATTATGGGTAGTATGGACTAAAGGGTTAAGAAAACAAAGTCTCTACTTTCCTAGAGCTTACATTCTAATAGGAAAAGACACAAATGAGTACAATAGCATACTAATAGCTAGAGATGGATGCTTTTGAAAGCAAAGCAGGCACTATTCTAGAGAGTATGAATGCGAAGCTCCTGTGCCATGGATTTTATATCCTAATTTGTAAAGACTAGACATAAATGAAATAACAGCATAATGTCAGGAAGCGATAGTAGCAGTACTATAAAAAGTTAAGCAGTGTGTGTGTAAAAGATAAGGAGTTTATTTTCAATATAGGGATGTTTGGGAAACTAGGAGATGACATCTTAGATCAGAGCCTTGACTTGAATAAAGTGATGAAGTATATACCCTGTGAACATCTGTATCAGTCAAACTTGTCCAACTCGTGGCCTGCAGGCGGCATGCAACTCAGGATGGCCTTGAATGTGGCCCCACACAAATTCATAAACTTTTTGAAAACCTGAGTTTATTTGCATTTTTTTTAGCTCATCAGCTATTATTAGTATTAGTAAGTGTATTTTATATGTGGCCCATGACAGTTCTTTTTCCAATATGCCCCAGGAAAGCCAAAATATTGGGCACCACTGATCTAGGTGAAAAGAGTTCCAACAAAGGGAACAGCAATATAAAGTGCAGAGACAGAGTATGCATGGCATATTTGGGAAAGCAGCACAGCTAGCCTTGCTGGAGCAGCATGAGAAAGCAGAAGAAAAATAGAAAATAATGTTGGAAAAGGTAGCCAGTTAGAAATTAATGTCAAGTTCTGAGGGCATGGAAGGTTTTGCATTTGCTGGTGAGGACAGAGGTAATACTTTACACTGATTTATGTATTAAAAGGATCACTGTGGACACTTTAGTAAAAAATGAATGCGCAGGGCCAAGTACAGTGGCTCGAGCCTGTAATCCCAGCACTTTGGGAGGCTGAGGCAGGTGGATCATGAGGTCAGGAGTTTGAGACCAGCCTGGCCAGCATGGTGAAAGCTCATCTCTACTAAAAACACAAAAATTAGCCAGGTGTGGTGGTGGGCACCTGTAATCCCAGCTACTCAGGAGGCTGAGGCAGGAGAATTGCTTGAACCCAGGAGGTGGAGGTTGCAGTGAGCCGAGATTGTGCCACTGCACTCCAGCCTGGGCAACAGAGCAAGACTCCATCTCAAAAATAAGAAAAAAAACGCAGGAAAGCAGGATTAAGGAGTCTTGGATTATGTTGGTATAGGAAGATGGTGAGATTGTAAGTGAAGACTAAACTCTGATTTTCTGTCTTGCCCAAATTTCTTCCAAAGGGTCTGGGTAGTCCTGCCCTACAAACCATAAATTCTTATCAGATGTCTTTTATTTGACCCTATATACCGTAACTTACTTTTCAGTCTGACTCTGGCATAACATTATGAGACAAGGGAAAAAATATATTTCCTTCCCATACCTTGAAATTGCCCTGCAAAGTGTCTTGTGGGAAAAGTCCACATTCTATAGAGAATCTCCTCCACCCTTTGTTTTTCTTCCTTTGTTTGCAGATCCGGTAAGATAATCAACTAAGAGCCAGGCAGCCTTTTAGGTCTGATAAGAAACATTGTACAACCTGCTCTCTCTCTGAAGTCTGCTGAGAGATTCCTCTGCACAATAAAACTAGTCTCCACAATCCTATACCTTAATCTAAACATTACTTTCCATTGATCCCAGGTTTTCAGATAAATTCAACCAATTGTCAACCAGAAAATGTTTAAATTTACCTACGCCTGGCCACCCACTTTAAGTTGTCCCGCCTTTCTGAATCAACCAATGTACTTCTTAAATGTACTTGATTGGTGTCTCACGCCTCTCTAAAATATATAAAACCAAGCTGTACCCCTACCACCGTGGGCGCATGTTCTCAGGACCTCCTCCTGAGAGCTGTGTCATGGGCCACGGTCACTCATACTTGGCTCAGAATAAATCTCCTTAACTATTTTACAGAGTTTGACTCTTGTCATCAACGTAAGTAAGGGAAGGAGGGTCAACTAATAATGACATCTCATGTGCTTCTAATTAATGCTAGAGTTACCCATTGGGAAATAGCAAACAAATTCCTAACACCCTGTAGAGCAGGCGTCCCCAAACTACGGCCCGCGTGTGGTCCCCCGAGGCCATTTATCTGGCACCCCCCCACCCCACCCCCGCTGCACTTCAGGAAGGGGCACCTCTTTCATTGGTGGTCAGTGAGAGGAGCACAGTATGTGGCGGCCCTCCAATGGTCTGAGGGACAGTGAACTGGCCCCCTGTGTAAAAAGTTTGGGGACGCCTGCTATAGAGGTAGGGTAACTTGGAAACTGAATATAAAGGCAGCATAGCTGGGGAGAATGGGGAAAATGGAAGACAGCTCTGACACTCTGAAAATTGGTAACTAGAGGGATGGAAGTACCACTGTTTCTAATAAAGAAATTAAGGCAAGCTGGAGAGAGAAAGGGAAAGATAACGAGTTGTGATTACACTGAGTACACCTGGATGTCAATATTTAACTGATATAGATAATAAATTTAGTCATCTCCAAACGGACAAAAGTTGAGGCCATTTTTACGTCTCAAGGAAAAAGCAA
Organism: Saimiri boliviensis; assembly: GCF_048565385.1. Lineage (NCBI taxonomy): Eukaryota > Metazoa > Chordata > Mammalia > Primates > Cebidae > Saimiri > Saimiri boliviensis. The sequence goes on from NC_133461.1 coordinate 90,857,188, forward strand.
GGAGCCATTGTTTTTGGAGTGTTGAAGCAACAATAAGCAAAATGCCATTAGCCTAGGGTTGTTGCTTACCTGGAGCTCTTACGTAAGCACATAGGTGCTGGGAAACAGTTCTTGTAACTGACTTATTAAAAAAAAACCCACGAGTCTCAGGCAATCACGAACAGCCAACAGGATGATTGGTTATACAACTATGAACCTCCCATCAGCCATATAGGCAAATATCTCATTAAACCATGATCAAATAAGGCAAACCTAGCTGTAGCCAATCAGGTAATTTCCTTACTTTCCTTCCTTCCTTTAGTCTATAGAAGCTTGCTCTCAGGCCACTGGAGCAGAGCTTTCTGAATGCTTCTGGTTCAGAGTGCTGCAGATTTAAGAATTGTTCTTTACTGACATAAGCTGTAGTAAAGTTTAATTTGTCTCAAGCTTTTCTTTTAACAGGAGTGATAACTACTATGGGCAAAATGTTCACATAATAGTGGGAAATCAAAAGCCTGGGATATAGAAAATTGAGATTTGTTTGTAAACTCCTATAACAAAGGCAGCCTAACATAAGCATGGCTGTAGAGCCAGATTGTCAATGTTCACATTCTTTTGGCCTTAATTTCTTTACCTGAAAATTGTTACAATGGAATCCAGTTGATGGGGTTGTTGTGGAGCAAGTGTTCTTAATCTGGAGTCCACAAAATTTCAGCATATGTGAACCTTGTATTGAAAAAAATTGTAACTTTATGTCTATTAAACCTCAGAACAATTTAGTTTCTTTCAATTATAAAGGCAGGCAACAAACCACAGTAGTATTATCAGAACCTATGGCTTTGTTTCCTATTGAAATTAAAGATATTTTCATAGTAGAGTTGTTGCAAATATATTGAACAATTTATATGTATATATTTATTAACTATTACATATATATTATATATGTAATATATATATATTTGGAGACAGGGACTTGCTCTGTCTCCAAGGCTGGAGTGTGTGGTGGCATGATCAGAACTCACTGTAACCTCAAACTCTTGGGCTCCAGTGATCCACCCAGCCTGTCTTGAAATAGCTAGGACTATAGGTACTTCCCACTAGAACCAGCTGTTAAATATGTGTCTGTATTTTTTGGAAAGACAAGTTCTCACTGTGTTGCCCAGGCTGGTCTCCAGCTCTTGGACCCAAGCAAGCCTAGGTCTCCCAAACCACTGGGTTTATAGATGTAAGCCACTGTGCTAGGTTAATCCTATATAATTCCATGCATTTATAAATATGTGCTATTTTAAGACTGCATCTACAGGTTTTATCAGTTTACCAAAGGTGTTCAGGGCACAAGTGAAGAAATCTTGAGATAGAGTAGTAAAAATCATGATGCATTAGAACAGACAAGACCGGCCGGTATTATTAAACGTTCAACATCTTTTTTTTTTTTTTTTTTTTTGGAGACAGAGTCTATCTCCCAGGGTGGAGTGCAGTGGTGCGATCTCAACTCACTGCAACTTCCTCCTCCCGGGTTCAAGTCATTCTCCTGCCTTAGTCTCCTGAGTAGCTGGAACTACAGGTGCATCACCATGCCCGACTAATTTTTGCATTTTTAATAGAGAGAGAGTTTCACCATATTGGCCAGGCTGTTCTCAAACTCCTGGCCTCAGGTGATCCACCTGCTTCAGCCTCCCAAAGTGTTGAGATTACAGGCGTGAGCCATCACACCCAGCCTGCTATGATTCTTAAAATATTTACAGATTAGAAATTGAAGTAAGCCTATTCGTTTTTGTATTAAAAGCAGCTAGTACAGTGCTCTGCACTTAGGCACTCCATGGACGCTGAAGGAATCACTGAAGGAAGATTGTAGGTTGCGCCTCAGGCCTTTCATTTGGGGCTGGAAGGAACAGCTGTGAAGTCTGAGGCGGCTCCTGTGCATCGGGGGGCTCTGAAGAAGAGCTGTGTTCCTAATAATGTCCCAGTGAGAATGGAGATGGCTGGGGACCGCAGGGACCAGGTTCTCCTTCCCCAAAGCTCCCCTTCATCATCCAAGAAGGCACTCAGGTCTGTGCAAGGCCCCAGGTACTGTGCTGGACTACCTAGCAAAGGTTCAGTAGCAGGACGGCCTCAGATTGCGGTCCCGGGGCCAAAGGCACGCCCCTCTCCCCAGCGCGGGTCGGGGGGAAGGCAGGTCCAGGAGCGAGCGCACGCCGCGCCCCCGGAGCCTCGTTCCCTCGCCACGCCCACTTCCTGCCCCATCCCGCGCCTTCCCAGGTCCTCTCCCGGTGAACCGGATGCTCTGTCAGTCTCCTCTTCGGCGTCCTCGGCCGCGGCCCGGGTCCCTCTCAAAGCCACTGCCACCCCCGAGAGCCCAGCCAGGGGGCTCCCGGAGGCTGGCGGGGCGGGCGTGGTGCGCTGTGGGAGCTGGGCGCGCACGGCTACCGCGCGTGGAGGAGACACTGCCCTGCCACTATGGGGGCCCGGGGCGCTCCTTCACGCCGCAGGCAAGCGGGGCGGCGGCTGCGGTATCTGCCCACCGGGAGCTTTCCCTTCCTTCTCCTGCTGCTGCTCCTCTGCATCCAGCTTGGGGGAGGACAGAAGAAAAAGGAGGTAGAATGGAGCCACTCGGCGTTCCCCGAGGGCGGGGGCGGGCTGGTGGTGGGGGGGTGCCGCGTTGCTAGGCAGCCTGGCCGCCGGCGTGGGCGATGGCGGCGGCGGGGCGGGAGCCGCGTGGGTGGGAGGCCCTGGGGCGTTTCCGGGACGTGGAGTTGGCGGGGTCCAGACTTGGAGAACCACAGCAAAGCGTGCGCTTGGCTCTGGTTCTGAGCACCTCACGCCTTTCAGACCCGGGCGCTTCTTTCCTCAGCTGGAGGCCCAGCTGAGAGCAGTTGGGTCACTAAAAGGGGTGTGTTGGATGTGAAAATGCCCTTTAGAAGTATTTATAAGCCTGCAGGAACTGTTTGTTCCTTATTTTCTTACTCTGCTCCCTTTGTTACCCATTTCAAGAAGCCACAGAACCTGTCAAGAATGTTTTAAGTTATTCTGTATGTTTATTTTTCTTTGTATTGAACTCAGTGTATACTTGTGACAATAATCTTACATTATTTTATACAAGTACAATAGAACATACTGAGTGTGTTTTAAGTTACTCTGTTTTTCTTTATGTTGAACTCTGTATACTTGTGAGAATAATCTGACATACTTATTTTATGCGGATTTATTTCTGAAGTTTATTCAACCTGGTTTCAATATTAATCCACCATTAACTTTGACGAGGGTGAAATTTGAAGTGACTGGTTGTATTTAAAGCAGTTGTAGTGTGTGTTTGTAAATTCCAGTTATCCATCATGGATAGTTTATCTATCAGCTTCAGCAAAAATAGTTATTTCGGGAATGTGACTAAGGTTTCTCATTGTGGACCGTTTTGGTAAGAGTGCTCTGCTTATGTAATTGAAGATAGGTTTTCTTGGGGAAGTTGTACACCTCCGCAGGGCTCAAATCTGAATTGGGTTTAAGATACTAACAAAATTTTAATACCTGGTAGAGACAGTGAAAAATAGCCTCATAAGCAGAGTAATTCTGATTCCCTTTCTCTATATTCTTTGTCTGAAACAATTACTGTGTGTTCATTATTAGCTAATGTCTTTAGCGGTTAAATTTTGACATCGAAGTAGGCCATATGAAATTATTGGTGAAGTTCTAAGAGATTTAGAGAACCACTGTTAAATTGAAGTTGTGTTTACAAATACAAATTAATGATACATTTTTTTAGCACTTGGTATGTGTATACCATATTACAAAAGTTTTAGATTTAGTAGTTCATGAGAAAGGTGGAAGAGTGAAGAAAAGATAGTTTTTGCGGATTACCAAAGCAAAGGGCCATAAAAGATGATGAAGTCTGTGAAAATTGTGATGTTTTATCTCCTATGAAGGTCACTAGGACCACACTAACTTTCAGTTTAAGGTTGTGAACCCCGAAGTATTTAAGACAAAGTATTTAAGCTTTCAATCAGTTTAGGAAGTCCCTCCCCCACCATGGTTAAGGATGCACTAGTGACACAGCCTCCAGAGGTCCTGATGGCAGGTGCCCAGGGTGGTCACGGCTTTTATAGATTTTAGAGAAACATGATACATTGATCAGTACATGTAAGGTCTACATCGGAAGGGTGGTACAACCCAAAGGGGGAGGGGCTTCCAGGTCATAGGTAGATTTAAAAATTTTCTGATTGGCAGTTGGTTGAAAGAATTGTTATTAATAGAAAGGAATGCCTGGGTTACCATAGGGGTTTTATTAGCCAGATGAAGCCTCCAGGTGGCAGGCTTAAGAGATAATAGATTGTAAATCTTTCTTATCAGACTTAAGGTCTGTGTTGATGTTACTGCTGGTTGGCTTTTTGTGAATTCCTAGGAAGGAGGGTTTAATGAGGCATGTCTGGTTCACTTTTCCCATCATGGTGGGAAGTGTTTTTTCAGGTTAGCTTTGGAATACCCTTGGTGGAGAAGAGGAGCCCTTTCAGATGGTTGGAACAGGGGTTGGGGGTGCTTAGATTTTTTTTTTGGTTTCCAAGGGAAACAAAAATCTAAAAAGTATACATGTTTACAGCATCTGAGCATCCCCAATGGTAAGATGATTTTAATATGTAAAAACGTTTGTTGATTTAGTATAATTCAATCTAATTTACAGTAACATCTGTTTCTATTAAAATATTTTCATAAAATAAATTTTTTAAAATGAAAAATTAGAACATTGTTGAGGATTTAAAAAGGTTTTCTTGGAAAATTAGTTTTATTTCTCCAAAGCAGGAGCACATGATTCCAATATATGACAGTTATTACAGTGTATATGTGTTTTACTTAAGGAAAAGAAGAGCAAAGTAAGAAATAATTGATGTTTTCAAGACTATACTTTCAGGGATCATTTCTGTAGTTTGTTAAATAGTTGATGTTTTGATTCTTAATAAGCATATGTATCTCTGAAATATAGGTCATTCCGTATCTGGGACTCGCTTAGTTCACAAACTGTGATGTCTTCAATATTGGAAGGGAAACACTCTGTATTGCAGACAATGAAAAGTGGTTGGTCACCAGTGTGGTATTTTGCTAGTGATAGCCCAGGGTTGTTGTGACAGTATGTGGTCTCTTTCTCTCTTGCTGACTTTAAAACCTGATGCCTATTATAAGATTTGACACCATTGAACCAGAAAGTCTAGCAGTTGAAACTTAATTTACTATTAATACAATAAATATTATTGACATATGTACCAGAGTAGTTGATTTAACATGAACCGTGTTTTTCTTCCTTCTAGAGCAGCCAAATTGAAGTCTTAGGTTGAGCCTGGAATCAGGAATGGACATTAGTAGCTTTAAAGGAAGTAATATTTCATAGTTATGACGGTAATAATTACCACCGTGTATTTTTAAGTTAGATAAATGGTCGAGTTACACAACTCAGTCTGTAATTGTAGACATCAGGCATATGACAGACTGATGAAATTTAGTTTGCTTGTTTTAAAATATAAATATACCTACATCTCAGGTATTGTGTATACATGTATGTAACATATGTATATAATATGTAAAATACATAACTATATGTATATAAAGAAAATAAAATGCTTAATGCAATGCCTGTAACATAAGAAGTGGTCACTAAGTGGTAGCTATTACTATGTTTCCTCATTTATTTTTTTATTCATTTTTTTGAGACTGAGTTTCGCTATTGTTGCACGGGCTGGAGTGCAATGGTGCGATCTCGGCTCACCGCAACCTCCGCCTCGCAGGTTCAAGCGATTCTTCTGCTTCAGCCTCCTGAGTAGCTGGGATTACAGGTATGCACCACCATGCCCAGCTAATTTTTTATTTTTAGTAGAGACCTGGTTTCACCATAGTGGCCAGGCTGGTCTCACCTGCGTGGCCAGTGTTGTGAAACTGCCTCTCTTCCATATTGGCCTGACCTCATGATCCACCCATCTTGGCCTCTCAAAAAGTGCTGGGATTGCAGATGTAAGCCACCACACCCAGCCTGTATTCCTCATTTAAATGAAAGCATTAGTATAATGAGATTCTGAAATGTGATAAGATTATTTTAAATTGATAATTTTTTGCTAAAGAAATTAAATTTATAATAATAAATTATATGATCTCTGGAATAGTCTTTTAGTTATGAAGCACTGAGAATTCCAAATTCTCTTACGTTGTTTAAAAATTTCCCAGGAGGAGATTTTGTGTCATAGAATTGGTGATATCCATGGATTTCTCTCTGTCTCTGTGTGTGTGTGTGTATATGATGTATATGTGTATGTTTATACACATACACATATACTTCTTCATGAAGACATTTTCATTGATTAAAAATAATGTTTCATTATATGCTGTATTTGAGAATGTAGTTGAGAGAGTTAAGTGAATAGGCAGAGAAGATTGGAGATTTTTATAGTCTGTTTTCTTAATTACATTGAATATAGTCATTAAAAATTAATTTTTGAATCCTTACTGATGTTAAGTGATTTGAGTTTCTGGGAGACTTTGGCTTCTTAGTATCATTCATTTGCATATCTAGTGCATCTTGTGTTTCTTTTATTTTGACAGTTTCTGTCTTATATCATTAACACTTATCAGTTAATCAGCTTCATTTAGAATTGTTTTAATTTATGATGACCTCTTCTGATAATGTGAAAAGAGCTCGAATTCTTTAATTATTTCCAGTAAACTTACTGACTTTGCCATTATCAAAAGCAGCTGTTATAATAATTTATCTGCAAAGAATATGAGTAGCTAATAGGCTATGATATGTAGGTAATAATGAATATGCAACATGAAAAACTGAACAGCTCGTAAATATTTTCTAAGTGATAAATTGTTTGACTAAATGAAACATATTTCAATTGACTGACATAACTTCCGTATGTTTTTAAGTACCTTTTACATTGAGGTGTATAATACTCAGTCTTCATGGAACAACTGAAATGGAGAATTTACTATCTTAGCAAATGATGTGAGGGGAGGGGACAGAGGTAAGCAATGAATGTTGCCTTTAAGCAGAGAACTTAAGTGGAAGAAAAAGTTTGCATTCATAACACAAGAAATGCAGAGTAGTTATACATTGATATGTATGCGTATATGCACTGAAGATACAGGTGCAGGCAGTTTTTCACTTAGGTTAGATTATATGTATGACCACTCCTTGAAGCATGCTTGGAAATAGCCAAAGCTGCTTGTCAGGAATGCCACAGTGTCTTGGATGATGGCAGAAGACGTGGGATTCTTGTGTCGCAGATAAAGGATAGTTTATTACAACAATAGAATTAACAGCATACCAGCGTTTGTACTGGTTCCTTGAACTTCAGTTCACAGTGAGCAACTTGAAGAGGGCCAGGTGATGCCCACTTATATATTGAATTTACTGCAGGAGAGGAACCTTGAATTTTGGAAACCAGGGTTTTATAAATGGGCAGTAAGCTGCTTTGACCTCTTCCCTAAAGGGAGACTTTATCTTAATTAAACTAGAAATAAACAACCATTTTTCTGGATCAGGACTGTGTCTTCTTTACTATATGCTATACAAATATCCTTGAAAAGATGGTCCAGAAAAAGTCAGTCAGCCCCTCGACCTAGTAAGTTATGTTAGAAACCCATGATGAATTGTCCGCCTGCATAAGAGATAGGAACTTTGTCAGAAGAGAACATAATCAGGATATTTTTCTCCATACACACCACAAGCATGTTTCGTCCCATATGTGTGCCCTGTTCCACACATAAGGCACAGAGAAAGGGAAAGAGTGGAAACAAAACTCGAGCTACAGAGTAATCAATTTTTTTTTTTTTTTTTTTTTTGAGACAGAGTCTCACTCTGTCACCCAGGCTGGAGTGCAAGGGCACGATCTCGGCTCACTGTAACCTCCGCCTCCCAGGTTCAAACGATTCTCCTGCTTCAGCCTCCTGAGTAGCTGGAATTAGAGGCACGTGCCACCGTGCCCAGCTAATTTTCGTATTTTTAGCAGAGACGGGGTTATCAACATTTTGGCCAGGCTGGTCCGAACTCCTGACCTTGTGATCCACCCACCTCGGCCTCCCAAAGTGCTGGGATTATAGGCGTGAGCCACCGTGCCCGGCCCAGAGTAATCAATTTTTTTTTTTTTTTTTTTTTTTTTTTTGAGACGGAGTTTCGCTCTTGTTACCCAGGCTGGAGTGCAATGGCGCGATCTCGGCTCACCGCAACCTCCGCCTCCTGGGTTCAGGCAATTCTCCTGCCTCAGCCTCCTGAGTAGCTGGGATTACAGGCACGCACCACCATGCCCAGCTATTTTTTTTTTTTTTTTTGTATTTTTAGTAGAGACGGGGTTTCACTATGTTGACCAGGATGGTCTCGATCTCTTGACCTTGTGATCCACCCGCCTCGGCCTCCCAAAGTGCTGGGATTACAGGCTTGAGCCACCGCGCCCGGCTCAGAGTAATCAATTTTTAACCTTTTGTTGCATTCAGTTTTTCATTCTCTCTCTCTGGAGCCCTAAATATTCATTGGTTTTAGATGTGAGTGTGATCTGTTATGCCTGCAACTGACGTGAATTATTTCAGTGATCTTCAGGGTTTATTTGGCATATCAGACTATCTCAGGATTACTCCTGTCCATAAGAATCCCTCCATGAGAATCATGCTGATCTCACCAGAATAGAAAATCAGCTTTTGGTTAAGTGTACTTTTGGTTAAGTGTACTGTGTTCTCCAGCTGGAAAACAGGTACACGAACAAAAGTTTGTTATATAACAGCATGTGTATGCACCAATTTGCATGTGTGTATGTGTATAACAAATGGATGTTTCTCCTGGTCTCTATCCAGTCTTGATTTCTATCTGTTAGGCAAGATATCTGCAGCTTCTTAAACTGAGCGTATCTGAAACGGAACTCTTGATCCTTCCTTCTGCCCATCTGGTCCATCTGTTTTCTTATTGCCATTAACAGTACTATTTTAGGGAAAACAATTTTTAACGTTCTGCAGCATCATTTTTTATCTAATCACCTGCCAGTATAATACATCTTTGTAGTTCTTATCCTGTATTTTGCAGATAGTACACAAGGATGCTGGCGTCACATAATTTCTTGGGGAGTTGTACATGGACTTTCTATTTTACAAAAAATATAATTACTATTATTACACATAGATATGTAAGACATATGTAAGTAGATGGAATATTAAAGCTTTATGTTATTCAGAAGAAGAATTTTTTTTTTTTGGGAGACAGAGTTTTGTTCTTGTTGCCCAGGCTGGAGTGCAATGGCGCGATCCCAGCCCACTGTACCCTCTGCCTCCTGACTTCAAGCGATTCTCCTGCCTCAGCCTCCCTAGTAGCTTGATTATAGGCACGTACCACCATGCCCGACTAGTTTTGTATTTTTAATGGAGATGGGGTTTCTCCATGTTGGTCAGGCTGGTCTTGAACTCCCAACCTCAGGTGATTTGCCCACCTTGGCCTCCCAAAGTGCTGGGATTACAGGCGTGAGCTACTTCGCCAGGCTCAGAAGAATAATGTTTTCATGGTCATTGGTATCTGTGTGTTTGCCTGCCTGCCTGCCTCCATATTAGCCCCTCTCTATTTCTGTTTACTGTTGGAACAAGGTCAACAATAACTTTAGAGAGTGTTTTGAAATCTGTTATAAAAATCTTAAGATTGAGTGGCATCCTATCATTTAATGAAATGAAAAAAGTTAAAAATAGAATGAATTACTTCCTGGTGTATTTATTGTTATTAAAATTTTGGTTAATCATGTAAAGATACCTACCATATTTGAAGGTGAAAAAGAAATTTTCTGTCTCCTTGTTACCGTGAGAAATAAAGTACCTATAATGTAATGGAAAGGACACTTTAGTGTAGGTTAAATAAGTTGGGGCATTGATTTATTTAATAGTAATAGTTGTTATTTTAGAAGTATAATTTTTAGAGGTGGCATAACATTGTTATTGTAATTTGACTGAACTTTTGAAAATATTTTTGTACAGGATTTTCTTCTGTTAGTTCTGCAAACTATTGGCAAGTTAGTTTCTAGTTTTACAGTAAAACCAAAGGTACCAAATTGGTCATAAATTGTGAAATCTTTTTGCTGTTCAGATTAAATATTAAACTGAATGAGATACCTTAGTATAACTTACTGAATTTAATAAACTTGGTAGTTGATAATAAGGCTTAAATTATATCAGGAAAATGAAAATAAAACAAGTAACAAGAAGACAGGATGCTAGGCATTTCACTTCGATTATTGTCTCATAGATTGAATGTTTATGTTCCCACAAAATTTATAGGTTGAAATGCTAACTTTCATTGAGAAAGTATTCGGAGGTGGGGCCTTTTGTAAGTGATTAGGTCTTGAGGATGGAGCCCTGGTGAATTAGATTAGTGCTCTTATAAAAGGGACCCCAGAGAGCTCTGTGGTCCTCATTCCACCAAGTAAGGATGTAGTGGTGACAAGATAGCAATCTGTAGTCCAGAAGGGAGCTTTCCCCAGAACCTGATCATGCTGGAACTCTGATCTTGGACTTCCACCACTTGGAACTCTTGAGAAATAAATTTCAGTTGTCCCCTAGTTTATGGTAATTTGTTATAGCAGCCCGAAAGAACTAAGACAATTACGTGTAATTTTCACAATATCTTTGCATGATGGTTGTTACAAACTTTGTCTTACTTTTGCCTTTGCTAGCAGTAGTTTGGTTTGGTTTAAGTATTGGGAGAAGCTGGGACACTTGCCAGCCCCAAGCAATAATTTGTATTAGTTAAAGATCATCATTATTTCCACATCTTGCAAATTATTGTTTTAGAAGTGAGCATATGATACAGTTGTACACAGCTTTGGGAAAGTTTCCCTCTTTACAGAGGACACACATGGAAGGGAAATTTTCTCATGCTGTCTTTGGATTGTGTGTATGAGAATGTGATGGTTGGGTTACTGAAACCATCTTAATACCTGGAAAGTACCCGGCTGAGGGCATAAACCAGCATAGAAAAATGGGAAAAACTGGGTACTTGATGACATGTCTTAGCCTTGTAATTGCTCTCTCAACTCCTTGCTTTGTGAGTTAATAACCTTCCTTATTGTTTAGGACATTTCAAATTGGATTTCTGATATTTTGTCTCTAAAAGCATTCTCCTAAGGGAGGTCTTGTTAAGTGTTTTGCCCATGATTGTACAACTTGTACGGTTTTACCCCAGAATTCTCCTGCACTATGTTTTAATAACTATATGACCCTATTTGTCAATTAGATATTAAATAACAGTAGGAGGTTATTGAGGCACATACAGCCCTTCCTGATCCTTAAATCTCAGTGATTGATGTTAAAAAAATATCTGTGTGTGTTTGGAAGTGAATTTCCCATGTGCTCCTTTTGTTGAAATAACAGTTTTTATTCAGTGAATTGAAGCTCTTTGTTAAATAATGTATTAATCAAAAGATTGCAGGAAAAAGATGGGAAATAAATTTAATATGTACTTTAAAATCTGTTAGTCCAAGGAAAGAGTGGAAGAATATTTTATACCTCAGATATACAGTGTGTTTTCTTTATGAATGCTTTTTAAAGTAAATTCTTTTTTTGTGTGTGCATATAATAGATTGGTGGGTGGTTTCATTTTAAAGATATACAAAATGAAATATAAAGAGACATTTAACTTATTTTTACAAGATTATGTTTTAATAATATTCTTTTGGTTAGCATTTGAGTTAAGATTAAGGTAAAGGAAATGGGACTGGCTGTAAGGAGGAGAGAATGCCTATTAGTTCATGGTTTTTAGAATTTTCATTGGGAATGAAAGTGTTTTTTATACTCATAATAGTTGAGTGGTTGTGCTGTTTTCTGCCATTGTTTCTTGTACATTTTTCCTCTTGGAGCATTTATGAGGCAGAAGGGTGGCTAAATCAAGGTCCAATACTGCCATAATGGCACTCTTAATTCATCTTGGCTTTCCATTAACAGACACGAGTCACATGTTCTGATGTTGGAGCATAGTATAAATCATAAGAATAGTAACTATAGAATGTAATTTAAAAAACACTGCATTATAGAATATTAGAGCAGGAAAGTCAGGTTTCGGGCTAAGTAACAGCTGGGACTAAAAACAAGGTTTCCTGATATTTAAGTTTATATTATCATGTTCTCATGCCCCATTATCAAGAATTTATTTTGTCAAGGTCTTGCCTTCCTACCCTGCCCGCATCCCCTGGCCTTTTACCACTTTCATACTGCTTCATTAATATCATGATTCTTTCCTCTTTTGTAGCTGATCTTTTTTTAATTTTTTTTTTTTTTAAAGAGTGTCACTCTGTCACCTGGGCAGGAGTGCAGTGGCGTGATCTCAGCTCACTGCAACCTCCACCTCCTGGGTTCAAGTGATTCTCATCTCTCAGCCTCCTGAGTAGCTGTAATTACAAGCATGCACCACCACGCTTTGCTAATTTTTGTACTTTGAGGAGTAGAGATGGGATTTTCACCATGTTGGCCATGCTGGTCTCAAATTCCAGACCTCAGGTGATCTGTCGCCTCAGCCTCCTAAATACTGGGATTACAGGGGTGAAATAAAATAGTAACTTACAAAATGTTAAGGACTTTATAAAAGTTCTAGAAAACGAATTGTGAGTTCTAGTTCCTTTGATTTAAACTCTGTGTTCTTGGGAAAATTACTTAACTGGAGCAACATTTTCATCAAGTGTAAAATGAGAGGGTTGAACCAGATCAGGATTGCTGAACCTGGTAAACACAGGAAAAGTTTTCCATTAGTTCTCTGAAATTACGTATGTTTTTCATTTATGGAATGAATGCATTTTTTTCTGGCATGTCTGTAATTTGTATTAGATTCTAGAAAAGGCTAGAAACTACTAGAGTAGATTTTTTTAGATTTTAAGATTATGTAAAATGTATTAGAATGATTTTTGGTAGTTTCTCTATACATAAAAGCAAATTTTATGTCTTAGAAGTTGACTCATGGTAAAAGTCCTGCTTTAATTTGATTACGACTTCTTTATCATAAAGAAGCCTAAATAACATTAATTTTCAATAATTTAATTGAGTTATATGATCCATAGGGTATAACCAAAACTAATTGTTGCTGAGCTTTTTAAGTTCTTTTGACTATCAAATAGCAATTAAATTTACACTCTCATTTTTGCCTGTTTCAAATACTTAATCTACAAAGCCATAAATTAGTAAGCTACTTTTGTACATCGCTGAAGTTTTCAAAGAACTTGATTGGTGTTATAACCACAGTAACCCATGATAGACAACTTAAGTTATTTGTCAAAGTACAGTCTTTACTCCTGGTGTCTTGTGTGCATGATATATGTTAGAAGACTAAGAAATAAAATATTTTGCAAGCTTTTAAAAAGGAATGAGAGGGCACTGGCTGTATTCCTTCCCTTTTCTTTCTATCTTTTTTCCTTGAAAAGCTACTTCTGTTGAGTTGAGTTAGCCTTATAGCATTTCTCTACATAGTTTATAATCTTCGTATTTGGATTTTCAAAGGGTTCCGTCATGACACAGTACATAGATTATCCCAGGGAACTTTATACTGTGTTTTACTGATTTCTTACTAAATAGAAACTTCTTGAGTATAGTAATTTCTTTGATTTGATGTCTCTGCCATCATAATTATGGCAGAAGCCTAAAGTGGACTAGCCTTTTGTGTTTGATTGCTGTTTGTCTGGCTGTTGGGTTCTAAAGTATGTTGTAAATGTTTTTCATATTGTGTACCTTTTGATGATTTTTAAATAGAAATATTGATATAAGCAGTACAAAATATATTTGAGTATCTTCATCCTAAAATACGGAACATGTTACTGAACAAAGTGCCAAGTTATTGAAGTTTCTCCAAAAAGTGATCTTTTTTTTTTCCAACAAATATTTGTTGGTGAATACTACATGTTAATTAGGTACTGTGCTGGATTTTGAAGGTAGAGTGATGAATAAGACAGCCATTATCCCTGATACATCCTACTGCTCATAGCTTGGTGGGATATTCACACAGAAAATCAGGCAGTTATAAGGTAATATGAAAAGTGAATAAACTGGGAAATAATGGGTGCTATACTAGCACATTGGGGTGAGCTGACAATGAAAGAATCAGGAAATAGTGAAGAGGGCAAGTGCTCTGGGCCGAGGAAAACAGCACTGGCAAAGTCCAGTAGTATGAAAAAACACAGCAAATTCAGAGAACTCAAAGTTTAATATGGCTAAGTTTAGAATATACAGGGTGGGGGAATAATTGTTTGAGGCCAGAGTGGAAGTGAGGGTCAAGTCTTGAATGAAATAACCAAGCAAGTTAGAAAGAAATGCTCCACTCTCTGAATTCTGAATTAAGAGTCCTTTTATTAGAGGTGACCGAGAGACGGCTAATGGTGAAAGTTCTCTTGGCCCTGAGGAAGGGGCCTGATTCCCCTTTATACCTTGATTTAGGTAGGGGAGGGGCAGCCTAGCTGAAGCGGAATTTTATAGAAGCAGAACAGGCAAGTTAGCTAGTAACCAGTGGGGAGGATGTTCCCAGGATTGTTGGTTGCTAAGGGTATTTCCCAACAGTCACCAAGGGGGGTTCAAAGAGAGTTATACACAATAGCAGGTGTACTTGCCAAGCAGGATGCAGTTAAATTGGTTATATGGTGGGATAAGCACAGAGTCATCGTGACATAAGCACAGCATCAGTGTGGCCCAGTTATGCACCCAAAGGGGCTGTGGTAGGGAGGGGGAACCTAGGTTGGAGTTTACAGCTAAGATGGAGTCAGTGATGCTAGCCCAGGGTAGGTTCTTACATGAAGGCTCTCTTAAGCCATGTTAAGGAATCTGGATCTGAACGTGATCCTGAAATCAGTGGGAAGAGTTGAAGGGTTTTATCTTGCCAATGACAAGTGAGATTGGTATTTAGAATGATTGCTTTGGCTATGCTGTGGAGAATAACTTAGGTGGGGATGCAAAACTGGAGAAGAGGCTTCTGCAGATGTCAAAGTGAGAGGTAATGATGAACTTGAAATTGGTTGTGGCAGTGAGAAAGAAACATACTTGGATTTCAGAGCTGTTTTGGAGCCACACTAGACAGTACTTGGTAATTGGTTGTGCTTGGAATGAGAGAAAATGAGACAAGGACAGTGACTACATTTCTTGATAAAAGGAAAATTCTATTTATTGAAATAGGAAACAGGAGAAGAAAGGTTTTGGAAGGAATATAACATGTTCACATTTGAGAATGTGTGAGATGCCTGTGTGAAATCTAAACTGAGATGTTTGAGAAGCAGTAGAATATTTGGAGATGAAGCTTTGATCTGGGCTGAAGTAAAATAGACTTGAAAATCATTAGCTTAAATGAGAATTGAATTCATGATGGTAGATAAAAATCACCCAGCCAGAGCATGTACAGTAAAAATAGAGGAGCTAATGCAAACTCCTTAAGGATATTTCAGTGTGCTGCAAAAGGGATGCTTGCAAAAGATCCTTGTTCTTTGTTGCTGGAGGAGCTAGACGGAAACCCAGCATAATTTTGAATGTCACAGGAGAAGAATGTTCCAAGGAGAGGTCAACAGTGATAAGTGGTGACTGCTGAGAGGTTAAATAAAAACTGAACAGTCCTTTGGATTTAGCAAGAACAGTTTCACTACAATGTTAGAGTGGAAACTAGAATGTAGTAGGTTAATGAGTGGGTTGTGAGGAAGTGGAGAGAGCCAACCATTTCTCAAACCATTTGCAGTGAATGGGAAGAGAGAGTTATGTGGCGGTAGGTGGAGGAGAAGCTGAAATGAAAATAAAGAATGTAGTGTCAGGTGACTGAGGAGGTAGGAGGAAGGAGTGTGAATTGGAGAACAGCTGATAGGATTAGTCCTGTATGGGAATGTGGTATATTTTAGGGTTGTTGGTAGATAACTTGTTTTTTTTTTCTCCATACATATGGTAGTAGGCCATTCATTCTGCCATAACAAAATAACATCAAGTGGGCAATGTATATGCAAAAGAACTTTATTTCTTCCCAGTTCTGGGGGCTAGGAAGTCCAAGATAAAGGTGGCTTCAGATTGGTGTCTGGTGAGGCCCACTTTCTCAGAGATGGCCCCTTCTCAATCTGTCTTCACATGAATGTAGGGACAAACAAGCTTCCTTGGACCTATTTTATGAGGGCACTAATTCCATTCCTGAGGGCCCATGCTTTTATCATTCTCCCCAAAGGCCCACCTTCCTCGTATCATCACACTGGCGATTAGGTTTCAACATACGGATTTTGTAGGAATACAAACGTTCAGACCATTGCAGGTTGGGTTTAACTTTGCTGTTATTATGTTGAAGTCAGCATGGCCATGTGACTTACTTTAGCCAGTGAAATACAGGAGATGTGTGTCATTGCTAGGCAGAAGCTGGCATGCTTTGCTCTATTCTCTTTTCTTGTGTCACACTGACTGGGAATGTTTGAGATGGTAGATGCTTTATCAGCCTGGGTCCCTGAGTGATTAGGGTGAGCAGTCTCCCTGACTATGCACAATGGAGAAATATACTTTTATTTATTTATTTTTAAATATTGAGATTTGGAGCTCTTAGTGTGTTATAGTCTAACCTATTTGGATTGTTTCAAGGACTGTTGACTTTCACATTTTATTATAATTTTAAATCACTACTGTGAGAATAGGTAAATTGACTCAGAAAGCAATGAAGCACTGCCAAATCATGTGAAGAGCCATTAGTTTGGGGTTTTGGCAAAACGATTAAAGGAACACACATTATAGATATAGAGGATGTAAAGAAATAGTTGTGATTTTGAAAAATTTACCTAAGATTTCTTTTTGATTAGGGGATAGTACTGCAGTCCTTTTTTTTTTTTTTTTTTTTTGAGATAGGAGTGTAGTGGTCTCCTGGGCTCATGTGCCACTACACTCAGCTAATTTTTTTTTTTTTTTTTAAAGACATGGTGTTGCTCTGTTGCCCAAGATGGAGTGTATTGGTGTGGTCTTGGCTTACTGCAACCTGTATCTCCTGGGCTCATGTGCCACTACACTCAGCTATTTTTTTTTTTTTTTTTTTTGAAGACATGGTGTTGCTCTGTTGCCCAGGCAGGAGTGCAGTGATAGGGAATTGCAGCTTACTGCAGCCTTGACCTCCCGGGCTCAAGTGATCCTCCCATCTCAGCTTCCCAAATAGCTGGGATTACAGGCACATGCCACCATGCCTACCTAATTTTTTTGTATTGTAGAGACGGGGTCTTCCTATGTTGTCTAGATGGCTTTGAACTCCTGAGCTCAAGTGAGCCTCCTGCCTTGGCCTCCCAAAGTGCTGGGATTATATTACAGTCTTAAAATGAGAAATTGTTAAGCAGTTAATGGTAACCTTCATTTCTCTCATATTTTACTTTGAAGGTCACAGAACAATTTCCTGATGTAATGACATTTTTATGAATCAGATAAACATTTTCATGTTTATACTATTTCATAACTGTTGGAATATTGCATCTATCTAAAGAA
Organism: Saimiri boliviensis; assembly: GCF_048565385.1. Lineage (NCBI taxonomy): Eukaryota > Metazoa > Chordata > Mammalia > Primates > Cebidae > Saimiri > Saimiri boliviensis. Next base: position 90,874,612 of record NC_133461.1, read on the forward strand.
TCTTGTAGAAATTTAGCAATATTTGATTCTTTATTTTAGGTAGCCTTTGGTTTAGAAGTACCAACTTTAGCTAAGTTTCCTATAGACTCTTTCAGCTGTGAGTCATTTAATGAAATATAAGCCACTGTTGATTTATAATATCAATTCCCTGATAAAATATATCAATAATGTAAGCTTTCTGGATATAAATGATCAAAACCATTAGCAAATAGAGATAAGAATCAATTTTTAAGTAAGCCTTCATATCTAAGATGGAAATGGAAAAACATCAGTAATAAGATCAACCATGCAGCAGTCTAGCTTCAGAGATTTTGCATATAAAAACTTTACAGCATTTTCTTATAACCTAGAGGGGTATCACTACACAATTACTGCGTGAGATTAAGTACTGTAGTGATTTACCAACTCTGTTATCTTATGGTTTTCTTCTGAGTTATTTGTGGATTGTATATAAGATAACTTGTTGTTCTAAAAACTCTTATCTCTTTAGTGTGGCGTAGCTAATAAAACCGCTTTGCAATTTATCTTTCCATCCCTCTTATCTCCTCTCCCTTAGGGTGAAATAATCCACTTTAAGCATTAAGAAACAGGTTATAAAGTGCAAGGGTGGTTTGTGGGTATGTTAGTTTTATATTGATGCATAAAGTATTGCCACAATTTAGTGGCTTTAAATAACACCCATTTCTTATCTCCTAGTTTCTAGATGTCAGAAGTCTGGATGTGGTGTACATAGCTGTGTTCTCTCCCTCTCTTAAGGGTCTTAGGAGGCTAAAAGTGAGGTCAGGTTTCGTTCTCATCTGGATCTCTGGGTCTTGTCCTCGACTCATTCAAGATGTAGGCAGAATTCAGCTTTTTGTAGTTGTGGGAAAGAGTTTATTGTTTTCTTACTGCTTGTGTTGCTCTTCTCCGCCATCGCCAGGTTCCAGCCATGTAGTACCGTCTATAGGCAGTTCACAGCATTGTTTGCTTTCTTCCAGGTGACTAGGATCCCTTTAGTGATACTTATTTTAAAATGTTCATCTGATTAGGCGAGGCTAATCCAGGATAATTTCTTATTTTTAAATAACTCAAAGCTAATAGATTAGGGACCTTATGTTTGCAAATATTTTCCATATAAGTTAACATAATTATGGGAGTGCTCTTCTGCTACATCACAGGTCTTGTCCATACCCAAGGGGAGGCAGTTACATGTGTATGGATTATTGGAGATTATTTTATTTCTGCCTACTAAAGTGGACAAGCTTGCACTTTTAGACTTTATGTAGTTTTAAATGATGGCTTAGAAAATCAACAAACAGGCATGATAGTGTATAGGACAGTGTTATTTAATATGCGACATTTACCAATGACTGTAAAATTAAAGTGATAACTGTATGTCAGGCTTCAGTCACAGATACAGGACCACAAGAAGATGAATCTTTCTCTCCATCTCTGTTGATTTATTACAGGGACTTCATGCAATGATGTGAACCAGTTAGGTCATCTCTGAAAGGCTACTGTTTGCATGGTCATGTTGGAGATTGTTGTCTGAGGGCAGGCAGTTGGGAAGGAAGATTGCTATAACATAGGGAAGATCAAGAACAAGCTGGTGTTTGAGCGTGGTGGCTTATGCCTGTAATTCCAGTACTTTGGGATGCTGAGACAGGTAGATCACGAGGTCAGAAGTTCAAGACCAGCCCGACCAAGAGGGTGAAACACTGTCCCTACTAAAAATACAATAATGGCCAGGCACGGTGGCTCATGCCTGTATGTAATAGTCCCAGCACTTTGGGAGGCCGAGGCAGGCAGATAACGAGGTCAAGAGATTGAGACCATCCTGGCAAACATAGTGAAACCCCGTCTCTACTAAAATATTAAAGAAACATGAGCTGGGCGTGGTGGCACAAGTCTGTAGTCCCAGCTACTCGGGAGGCTGAGGCAAGAGAATTGCTTGAATCCGGGAGGTGGAGGTTGCAATGAGCCAAGATCCTGCCACTCACTCCAGCCTGGCGACACAGTGAGATTCTGTGTCAAAAAACAAAACAAAACAATAATTACCAGGGTACAGTGGCAGGTGCCTGTAATTCCAGCTACTTGGGAGGCTGAGGCAGGAGAATCACCTGAACTCAGGTGGCAAAGGTTGCAGTGAGCTGAGATTGCACCAGTGCACTCCAGCCTGGGTCACAGAGACTCCATCTCAAAAAAAAAAAAAAAAAAAAAAAAAAAATCAACAACAACAACAACAAAAATCACCCCCCCCCCAACAAAACAAAACAAAACAAAACAAACTGGAACCTACAAGAGTGGATTTCAAAATAGTTTTAAAGCTCATAATTCTTAAATTGCATGGTACTGAGAAAACAGTTACTCACCAAAGTAAGTAGTTGATAAGAATTATTTCAAGTAGTTCACTTATCTTATAGTGTCAAGATACCTATTAACCTGGTCCAGAAGTCTGGAAGATTGGTAGACATTTTCTTTTTCATGGGGATATGAACAGTTAAAATTCAAAATTAACAAATTTTCATTGAGTCTGAAACGGTCGTTTGGTGGGGCATACTTTTAAAACACATTTATCTATATTAAATGCTTTATAGGAATGTTTCCCCCTCCCTCTCCATTACAGAATAAAATATTCTTCTTCTTTCAGATGACTTGAAGTTTCAAAATTTTTAGGAAGTATCCTTTAAAGTGTTCATTCACATTTTCTTTTTTTAAAATTTTTGTGGCTGGTACCTCAGATATCATTAGAAACCTCATAATGGGGAAGGAATTTTTGAATCGAGGTTATTAATATTATGGAGAATAGTATAAGATAATAAGTTTGGGCAGCCCTGTTGTTTTTGTATTAACATTTCTTTATCAGCTAAAATAAAAAAAAGATTAAAAAATGATTTTTTGTCTCATTTGAAATATTCATATAAAAATCTTAACTTCATCCAGCTGCCAACAGAACAGTATTATAAAACAGTGCATTATGGAATCCATTATCTACCATATTATCACTAAGTCTGAAGGATATAGAATGTAAAGATAATGTCTTAATAAACTGACAATTTATATAGTATTATCCTCTACTGTTTTGAAAGATACATACATCTTTTTAATACCTGCTTTTGTTTGTGAGTATGCATTATCTATTTGAACACAAATGTCAACAGCTCTAGAGCTACTTGTTATGTCATTTTCCTTCTGTGGCTTTTATTCTTTTATCAGATTTTATTATATTTCTTTTACATCATTGATGGTGTACCAGAGGTGTTTACCATATCACTTTTCTGCACAGACACAAGCTAGATGACATTTCCCAGTGTCCCCAGTTTAGATAGGACAGTGTGACAGAGTTCTAGGCAATGGAGTGTAAACAGAAGTGATCTGTGTCATCTGCAGCTTGATCCATGAAGATTTCTCCATGCTTGTGCTGGATTGTCCACTCCCACCCTGTTCTAAGGACTCGTCTTTGCATCATAAGCTTCCCTGTGTGATTCTGTGTTAGTGTGTCCCTGAGATGTGGAAGATATAAGAGGAGAGAGGCCATTGATGTTTTTTTTTTTTTTTTTTCTTTCTTGAGATGGAGTTTCGCTTTTGTTGCCCAGGCTGGATTGCAATGGTATGATCTTGGTGCATCGCACCCTATGCCTCCTGGGTTCAAGCGGTTATCCTGCGATTCTCCTGCCTCAGCCTCACGAGTAGCTGGGATTACAGCATGTGCCACCACATCCAGCTCATTATTGCTGTTTTTTAGTAGCAGTGTGATTCCTCCATGTTGGACAGGCTGGTCTCGAACTCCCAACCTCAAGTGATCCACCCGCCTCGGCCTCCCAAAGCCCTGGGATTACAGGCATGAACTACTGCACCAGGCTGAGGCCACTATTGTTTACAGAGAGCTGAAGCAGATTCATGGGCACATAGGAGGTTTGAAGCATTTTTCAGGGAAGTCCAGGATAACCACTGTATTAATTTTATATTGTTGCTGCAGGAAATTACACAAATTTAGAGTCTTAAAACAACAGCCATATATTATCTTATAGTTCTGGAGATGGCATGCCAAAGTCAGTCTCAGTGGGCTAAAGTGGAAGTGTCTACAGGTCTGTTTCCTGCTGAAACGGCTGAGGGGAGAGAGCCCTCTTTTTTTTTGTCTTTTGCAGCTGCATTCCTCATGATTATCATTTCCTACTTGACATCATTCCAGTCTGTGACTTCATTCCTACATCTGAAAACCTGATGGTGATTCTCTTCCTTTCCGCTTACGGAGACCCTTATTATTTTGTATTCACCTGGGTTATATAGGATAATCTCTTCCCATTTCAGGATCTTTTGTTTAATTACATCTTGTATCAGGTAAGGTAACATACCTAGTTTCTTGGAATTAGGACTTGGACATCTTTGGTGGGGTGGGGGAAGTCCCACTTTTCAGAATACCACAACTACCTGCTTAGCTGTTGCAGACCAGGATGGTTGGTGGAAGCTTTCAAGAAATTCAGGCACTCTAGGTGAGCTTTTGAGAAGTCTTCTGCTTTGGAGCTATAGACAGAGATTGTATCTGTTTTTTTTTTAACTTTGTTTCTTTTGTCCTTCCCCAGTGGTGTTCTAAGCTTCATCTGATTCTCTCTATTAAATACCTTCATGCTTGGAACATATGCAATGGTTTCTGTTTGCCTGACTGAACTCTGATGCAAAGCTCTTTCCCTATAACTAGGGTGAGAAGTAAAGAGGGACCGGGAAAGCCATATGTTGCGGATGGCAGAGCAGCCGTCAGCCTAGGCGTGGATGACTGTGTGGTACAGTCTTCTTGCTGTCTGAATTCAGCTCTAGACTGTTACGTGGATGTAACCCACTAAAATTTGGGTGTCTGTCTGGTACTACAAAACTTTCTATAGCTTAATTCATTCTTGCTAATAAAGATGACTTATTGAAAACAAAACACCAAAACAAATTTCATCCCTTACTGTGTAAACACACCTGATTTAGAGTAGTACATTTTCTTTGTTTTTGCATCTATGAATATATTGTGTAGGAAAACAGACTAGTAACATTTGCATCCATCATTTGTTAACAGAACCACTCAGCCCCTAAACTAACTTATTGGTATGCATTCTCAATGTTTTCTCTAGACAACATTATCAGAAGATGCTACAGTTTGCATATTTAGAGCAGTGATTCATGTCATATATTTTTTGGAATGACTAGACCAAAACATAGAATTCGGAAGCCGTTCTTTAATAGTAGCTCCCTTTTATATGAGACGCGGCAGTTTTATTGCCAGTGTATGTTCATCATCAGCTTTATTTATTAATGTTTTCCTGGAGCTTAGAAACAGATTTTAGTGGTTGGTGTTTTGAGGAAAACAACTTTAAATCCCTTCATTACTGCTCATAGGATTATTTTGAAAAGGTGCTATTGTTACCATTTTAAGATGAGGGGACCTAACTAAGTTCAGATGTTTTTATTTCATGGTAACACAGCTGCTGAGGTAAAGAGCTGGACCATGACAACTGATCATCTGGCTCTAAGTTTACCACTTTTATCATCGTATATTCCTCAGAGGAGGTATATGTACTTGTTTATCTGGCTTCACAGAAGACATATATTCCTTTTTTTTTTTCCTTTTTTTGAGACAGGGTCTTGCTCTTTTGCTCAGACTAGAGTACACTGGCACAATCACAGCTCACTGCAGCCGCAACCAACCTCCTGGGCTCAAGCAGTCCTCCCACCTTAGCCTCCTGAGTAGCTGGGATTACAGGCACATGTTACCATGCCTGGCTAATTTCAGTATGTCACATGCCTGGCTAATTTATGTGTGCATGTGTGATTGGATTTTTTTTTTTTTTTTTTTTTTGGTAGATAGTGGATTTTTCCATGTTGCTCAGGCTACTCTTAAATTCCTAGGATCCAGCGATCCTTCTGTTTCAGCCTCCCAAATCATTGGGATTGCAGGTGTGCCTTGCTAACACATATTCTTAAAAGTTGTAACCTGAGTCTTATTTTGGTCTTCAGTTAGTGATGACCACCAAGAGGGGATTTTATTACATGTAGTCTTGGCTAAGACAATGGCAAATTGGGAATCTGTAACAAATTCTAGTCATAGCTCTTTTAACTCTTAACCCGGTGATCTTGGTTAAGCCACCATATCTTTCTGGGTCACAGTACTTCAGCAGTTAGAATTAGACTTGAGCCAGATCAAAGATGCTTTGAGCTTTAACATTTTATCATTCCTTTTAATGAAGGAACTGAAAAACACTTCAGGGCAGTAGGGGAAGCTTTATTTTCAGAACACTGAAGTTAATATGTTTTCAATTAAAAAATAGTTCTTCCTAACTTACTGTTTCTTTACTTAGCCACCAAGCATTAGTCAGTCTTGAATCTATTACAGTAATTGGAAAAGTTCTCCTATCAAATACTAGCATAAGGTCCTTTACATTATATATCTTCATATCACCTGTGGAACCTTGCCCAGAGTAGATACTTACTTGTTTAACAATTAAAATAGTAGCAAACATTATCAAGTACTTAAGAGTCATCTTAAATAGTACTTGGAAAGAGGCCAGTTTATGATTTTAGTTAAAATGATGAACAGTATTTCATAATGGTAAAAAAGGTGTGGAATTCTGTATGTGAAACTAAATCAAAATTATGAAAATTTGTTTAATCATATTCTTAAAATTCAGCTTTTATTTACAAGTAGTCATGTTTTGTTAGAATGAAGAAAGAATAAGTTCTGCTATTTCTTGGTGTGATTTTTCTCAAATTATATGATGGCATGATAGAACATCTTCAGTTACTGTTTAACTTCTGGAGCATGATTCTAGAGGTCATTTCTGCAAAAATATTTTCAGCTTTACCAGGGCTTCTTTGAATTCTTTGATAGTCTTTCATTTGTATTTGAAGTAATATTATCATCTTTGTTGACTTTTACTTTCTCTTTTCAAATGTTAAATATAATCTTGACAGGTCTTCATTTGTCAATGGCTTTGCATATAAACATGAGTAACTCTCTTGCATCACTTTTTAAATATCAACTTGATGAAATCCTTTGTCATAGATAAGATTGCAGTCAAATATGAGAGTGACCAAAAAATAATGTGACATGATGGGTTGGGATAGATGCTAGGGTGAAATGAGGATGGATGTCTGCATAGGGACTACTTTTGTAAGTGGTTGGAATATAACAAATGATTTTTGCCTCTCTAGGAAATTTTGTGGTTTTTATGTGCACATTTTGAATACTTAGCTAAGGAGTATCTCCTGTGGCATATGCGGGACTAAAAAGGACTAAAAAATTGCTAGGATGAATGCCATGTTTGCATTTGGGTTGCTGGTAATGAAAGACACATTGAGTAAGGTGTGGTACCCCTTATTTTTGTTCTCTGTAGGCCTCCATTCCTTTTTCTTCCCTTTGTTTTCATCTTAACCCCCTTTTTAATGGTCACATAGGTAAGCATATCATCAGGCAAGGCTACACATATTACTCATTCCTCTTGCCATCATGACTGGGACAAGGTTGGGAAAGTGACTAGAGCCATCCCCTGAGGTTTGTCCAAATGGAGCTAGCAGAACGATTGCCTTGTTAATTGGCTTATGAAATTGGAAGGATGTGCTTTTAGTTTGCGTGTCACTTCTGGCATGAAAAACTCTGTTGTGCAGAAGTTAAGCAAAAACACAAAGAGAAGAGGTATTCATTTATTCAGTCAATATTTAAGCACTAGTTCTGTGCCAGTCTTTGTTCTGGGTGCAATCACAATGCAGAAATAAACAAATGTATAAAAATCGTTGCCCTTGTAGAGGTTTTATAGTGAGAGGGAGTACTGATAATACCAGTTAAGTTCTTGTATCTGGTCATCCCTGAAACCAAATTTATCTCCATACTTATTATGTGAACTTAGAAAGTCCATTTTGCTTAAACTAGGTTGAATTAGGCTTATGTCATTTCTAATTGTTTTGATAAATGTGAAAGACGTTTGTAACTTCTTTCAGCTTTCCTTAGGAAAACAATACAGAATTTAAAAATATATAAATTATTATTTTTTTTTGGTGGAGTCTTGCTTTATCACCTAGATTGGAGTGCAGTGGCGGAATCTCCTCATTGTAACCTCCATCTTCCCGGTTCAAGTGATTTTGCTGCCCCAGCCTCCCATGTAGCTGATACTAAGGTGCCTGCCACCTCACATGGCTAATTTTTGTAACAAATATGTAAATTCTTATTACTGTATTTATGTAAAAGTTTGTCATTTATTTTCACTTTTTTCCATTTTTGGTACTTGGAGATTACATTATTCTTTATTTTTTTCTTCATATTTCATTCTAGGCTTTAACCTCATGATTTTCTGGCAAGGCATTTTGACCACTTTCTTTAGTCGTTCAGGAGAATGTAACTGTTTGTTTAGTAGTTGCCAAGTAGACTTGATTTACACTTGATAGTTTTGGTAAGTCATTATTGTGTGACTTGTTATATCTTAAATGATCAAATGTTAAAAATTATAAAAAGTCAACAGTTTCTTTTATTACTATATAATTAATAGTACCATGTGAAATGTTTATTTATAGTCTTATAATTATTGAAATGTCTTTGTCCCTTCTGCTTCTACATTTGGCATAGCAAATACTGTAAGATAGATAAGCTGCTCAGTTCTTTTAGTCTTTCTGTTGTGCTCTTCTGCCTCTATTTATATAGGTATTCTTGGTACTTGCGGGAAAATACATGGGCAGTTTATTTTCATTGAACATATATACTCCATAAATTTAGATGAGTTGAGGTGAGAATCAGAGTTTCCTTATGAATTTGAGATAACAAATTACAGCATCATAATAATGAAACTACATTATATACACACACAAAGTTTATTTAAGTTGTCTCAGAATATATGTGTATTTATCCTGACATCTGTACCAGGGCAAAGTCAATAGCTTATAGCCAGAAGGAGCCAGGTACTTAGAAGGAGCCTGACTATATAATTTATCATTCAAACCAGGACCCGTGGGAGAGAAATAAGGTATAATTAACAATTTTGCTGAGATAATAGGAGTAAACTGGGACTGTCCCTGGGCTAACGGGGACATCTGGTTACCTTAGTTAGAGGTAGGGTAGAAGGGTTTTAAAATGGATACAAACTGTTTAATGCATTTTTGTTGATTAGCATCATTTTTAGGAATCTCAGTTGAAAATTTTTCTTGTCTGTTTGTATTCAGATACCATGTTACACTCTGTTGTTTGATTTGTAATCCATTTAGTGTGGACCAAGTTTAACATGTTGCTTTGGTTGCTTTAGTGCTGCTTATTTCTCTCATTTTTAAATTCAGCTTTTAAAATTTTGTCATACTATTTGTCACTTCATCACTTAAAAGACAATTCATTTTCTTAAAAAATAAATAGGTTTATTTGTATCCATTATAAATAATGAATATGGGATCCCATATACAGAGTATTGATGGAAAAATTTGTTCAAATAGAACCTTCAGGTTTGTAAAAGTTTCTCCTATTATTATTGTTTATAGCTTGTCCATAGCATTATAAATTCTTGGCTACTTTCTCATTGTAGGGAAGTTCTGATTTTGCATGTCATGTGTCATCTGTATAGAGTGATTTCACAAAACACTCCACATCTTTTTCCAGTGTTAAAGCAATATTGTTTTATAATGTATTTTGCACGCACACACAAACATGCATGCAAACACACACACTCTCTCTCTCTCTCTCTCTCTCTCTCTCACTGAAACATATCTAATTGAATGTTGAAAAATTTTCCTAATGATGCTTGCTGGAAATTGGTTGAAAGATTGTATTCTTTGGTTTGAAATAAGCTACAATTATATTTATAGCATATGAAAGTATGTAAATTCAAATAGAAGCCTCTGTCATTTTTCCCCCATGTGAATCAAAAGAGCTTGGAAGGAGAAATTGGAAATGATTTTAAAAACGTGTAATTGTTTATATTTAATTAAGTGGATGCAACAATTTATGCGTACATTTCAATGTAGTTGAACTAACGATAACCACCATTTATTTGGTATTTACTTAAGTATTTTACATGTGTTGTTTCATTTAAGCATCATAACAACCTTAGCATGATTTTATTGTATAGATGAAGTTCAAGAGTTGAAGTAATTTGCCTGGAATTATGCAACTTGTAATTGGGTCGGTATTCAAATGCAGAATTGACTTCAAAGCTGTTCTGATTTAACTACTCTTTTATCTGTGCTTCTCATACTGAAGAAAGAAGAGACTGAATGCATACCTCTAGGGATGTGGAGGTGCTGCATTTAGCTGCCTGATTGTTCAAAATATATTTTTGATCTTATATTAAAACATTTTGGAATCTTTGCTTTCTATTCCTTTGCTTGTTAGTATTTTATTTTATTTTATTACTTTATTTTATTTTATTTTTGAGATGGAGTCCCACTCTGTTGTCCAGGCTGGAGTGCAGTGGCATGATCTTGGCTCACTGCAACCTCCATCTCCTAGGTTCAAGGTACTCTCTTGCCTCTCAGCCTATTATAGGCATTTGCCACCACACCTGACTGATTTTTCTATCTTTAGTAGAGTCAAGGTTTCACCATGTTGGCCAGGCTGGTCTTGAACTCGTGACCTCAAGTGACCCACCTGTCTAAGCCTCCCAAAGTGTTAGGATTATAGGTGTGAGCCTGTCTGTGCCCTGCCCCTGAGAGTGGTTTTTTTTTTTTTTTTTTTTTTTTTTCATTTTTTTATTTTTATACTTTCAGTTGAATACAGGCGTATATTGGAAACACAGGCTTGGTGTCAGGCCACTATAATAAAGCAAATATTACAATAAAGAGTTACCAAGTTTTTGGGTTTCTCAGTGCATATAAAAGTTATGTGAACACTGTATTGTTGTCTATTAAATGTGCAATAGCACTTTGTCTCAAAGAAAAGTATGTAGGTCGGGGACAGTGGTTCATGCCTGTAATCCCAGCACTTTGGGAGGTCGAGGCGGGCAGATCATGAGGTCAGGAGTTTATGATCAGCCTGGCCAACATAGTGAAACCCTGTCTCTACTAAAAATACAAAAAAATTACCCAGGCGTGGTCTTGGGCACCTGTAATCGCAGCTACTCGAAGACTGAGGCAGGAAATCACTTGAACCTGGGAGGTGGAGGTTGCATTGAGCCGAGATGATGCTATTACACTCCAGCCTGAGTTACAGTGCAAGACTGTCTCCAAAAAAAAAAAAAAAGAAAAGTATATAAACCTTAATTTAAAAATGCTATATTGCTTAAAAAAATAAATCATCTGAGCCTTCAGTGAGTCATAATCCTTTTGCTGGTGGAAGGTTTTGCCTCTTGTTGATGGCTACTGACTAATAAGGGTAGTGGTTGCTGAAGGTTGGAGCAACTGGCAATTTCTTACAATAAGAAAGCAAATTAAGTTGGCCACATTGATTCTCTCTTTATTTCATGAAAGATTATTCCCTTGCATGGAATGCTGTTTGATAGAATTTTACCCATAGTCTGACTTCTTCCAAAATTGGAATCTGACTTTTTCCAAAATTGGAATCCTCTGAAATACTGCCACTGCTTTATCAACTAAGTTTAAGCAGAATTCTTTCTTTGTCCCAGAGCTTTTTAATGACCAGGTGCTTTGGCTATGAGCTATAATACATTGAGAGGAATCTTTTCTTTCTGAGCAGTAGGTCTTAATGCTGGGCTTCAGATATTCAGTAAACTATGCTTTAAACATGTGGGCTGTTTTTCATCCAGGCTTTTGTTGTTCCGTTTATAGAGCTCTGGCAAAATAGAGTTAGCTAAACTGTGATGGACCCTAGGCTTTTCAGAATGGTAAATGAGCACTGGCTTCAACTTCCTCACCAGTGGCGTTATCCCCTACCAAGAGATTCAGCCTGTCATTTGAAACCAGTCATCGACTTCTCTAGCCCTGGCATCTCCTTCCAGTAGAAGGATGTTTGGTCTAGTCTGAACATCTGTTTAGTATAGCCACTTCCGTCAATTGTGCTAGCTAAGTCTGGGTGACATGCTGCAGCTTCTTGCTACATAAGCAGTTGCTGTTTCATCTTGGACTTCTATGTTACGGAGATGGTTTCTTTAAACCTCATGAACGAACCTCTGCAAGCTCTAAAATTTTCTTCTGTAGCTTCTTCACCCCTTTCAGCCTTCATTGAATTGAAGAGTTTGGGCCTTGCTCTGGATTAGGTTTTGGTTTAAGGGAATGGTATTATCGATTTGAGCTGTCCAAACTATTTAACCTTTATCTGTATTGGCAGTACGGGTGTTTTGCTTTCTTATCATTTGTGTGTTCACTGGAATAGCACTTTAAATTTCCTTGAAAAAATTTTCCTTTGCATTCACAACTTGTCTAACTGTTTGGTACAAGAGGTCTAGCTTTTGGCCTGTCTGGGCTTGCCACATGCCTTCCTCACTAAGTTTAATCATTTCTAGCTTTTGATTTAAAGTGAGAGACATGTGACTCTTCATTTCACTTGAACACCTAGAGGTCATTGTAGGGTTATTCAGTGGCCTAATTTCAGTATTTTTATGTTTTAGGCAGTAGGAAGGCCTGAGAAGAGTTAAGGTGGGAAATGGTTGGTGGAGCAGTCTGAACACACATGACATTTGTTGATTAAGTTTGCCATGTTTCGTGGGCACCATTTGTGGTGCCCCAAAACAGCCACAAAAGTATCATCAAAGATCACTGGCTACAGATTACCATAACAGAAATAATAATAATTTTTCTCCAGAACATGTCATCTTGCAACTTTCCTGACAGTTTCAAATATGGCGGTGATAGGAGGGGGAAGTATACTATCTTCATAGTAGAAGGTGGAGAATGAAGAACTGGCTGAGCCAGTCCTCTTCTTAGGTAATTTCAGGTACTTCCCTGCCATTTTTTGGTGATACTTTGTTCCTGGAAGTTATTGCAGACTTTTTTTTTTTTTGATCCTTTACTGTATTGGATGGACCTAAACGGAATTTCAGCATTTGCCTTCAAGGGAAGCTCACTGACATACAGCAGTGACTGGCCTTAGTAATTTATATCTCCCTAATTCTTTACTCCCTCGTACCCTTCCTTTTCGTTTCTCCTTCTCTCTCTTTCAATCTATAGAGATTCCACCTTTTGCATTCTTCATTGTTGCTAACAAAAGTATACAATTATAAAAAATATGATGAGTATGGGTAAGTTGTATAGATTATGGAGTTGTCCAGAGGCATTATACTTTAGTGCTCAACTTAGTTTTTTGCGTGTTCTCTTGTCATCCTGCTCTCATTTATTCCCTAAAAAGTCTTCATCAGGCTCTCTTTTGCATAGGCCCTTTGCTGTAACTGGAAGATTGTTTTCTATTTTTAACTGTTTAGAGTGGGTCTGGTTACTCGGTATTATTTAGTAAAGCATTCAGCTACCTCTTTACCCCTCGAGAGCAATTTATAAGTGGTAATTTTTCTGATAACCGTCTCACAAAGCTTAATTTTAAGGTTTGCCACATAGTTGCTTCCATGAGAGCTAGGTTTTATTTGATAGCTACATTGTTTCATTTTCTCTTAAAAATTTAAGAGAGTTTATACTACAGAGAAATGGATCAGTGAAACATTATTTTAAGCTAGATGTTAAACTTTGTGTTCAAATGGTTTTTATCTAGGTGTAAATCACTTGGAAAACACTTAGAGCAATCATTCAATTAGAACCTAATGAACATATTCAACTTTATACTTTTCATTTATAAGGAATGTCTCCTGCTGTGAAACTAACTATTCTAGTGTTATTATATTTTAAGGTTATTTTGAAGGAGAAAAGAGAGTTTAACTTCGGGATGGTTGTTTTTCTGAAGTGCTTCATTTTAATTTAAATATTTCTTGAATTATTTAGAAAATGTTTATACTTACTGTAAATTTAACAGTAACAATGGTTTTCAAAATAGTACATTGTCATTTAAAATACACATTTTATGGGACATAGTCAAACAGTAAATTTTGGGATATATACTTATTTGCATATAAACTTGTATTACTTTTTATTTGGAATTAATAGGAATTTTGTAAAGTATGTTTTGTGTATTTGATTTTTAACACATTTCCTTAACAGGACTAAGGCTGCTTTGTCACGTGGCCAATGTCATATCAAGAGTCCTCAATGAGAATTACTTGATTTTATTTTGCAATGATATTCAAACTTATTTTTTTAAGTCAAATGGAATTTTTATGTGGCAACTAATTTAAATATTAAAGCTAGGTAATATATGTGTGTACGTTCATTGCTTCCTTATAATAGAATAATATATATTTTATTTCAAAAATTCTTCTGAGGGTGAGGCGTGTTGGCTCACAGCTATAACCCCAGCATGTTGGGAGGCTGAGGCAGGCGGATCACTTGAGGTCAGGAGTTAGAGGTCAGCGTGGTCAACATGGTAGAACCTCATCTCTGCTTAAAATACAGAAATTAACCGGGCATGGTGGTGGTTGGCATGGTGGCACCTGTAATCTCAGCTACTTGGGAGGGTGAGGCAGGAGAATCACTTGAATCCAGGAGGTGGAGGTTGCAATCAGCTGAGAGTGTGCCACTGCACTCTAGCTTGGGTGATAGAGTAAGACTCTGCCTTTAAAAAAAAAAAATTCTTCTGAGATGTAGTTTTGCAAATACTATGCATAGTTCACATATTTTTGGTGGAAATTATACACGTTTAGGCTTTAAAAACAGCTTTCATATGCAAGACTGCGATGAATTTTACGTTGGAGAAAGTGTTATAAAGGGATAATCAAATTTATGATTTAAATATTCAATAATGTATTGTGAATTGACGTAATTACTGAATAAAGTTACTGATTCAGATTTTGAAATGGATCTCAACTTTTTCCTTTTGAAATATTATAGGAGTTATAATTAAATTGCTTTATTTGAACTTACCTATTACTAAAGTTTCCATTTTAATTTTTCTATATAATGATTTCCTGGTAAAGCAATGAATCAGAGTTTTTGAATGATGTGTTCAGAATTCTTTTCTGTTTAGTTATGAGAGACTGAATTATTACTTCATTAGTTGATGGACTAGTTTTCTTTTGGTAGGAAATTAAAAATCCATTGAGCTACTTGAAGGATGAGACTTAAACCAGTTTTTTACAAATTTGTTTTTTATTGTTATTTGGAAATGGGTTGAAGATACATACCTTCATGCTATAATGAAGGACATTTTGACCATTTTGAATATCAGTTACTTTATCTTAAGTTTCTAAAAATTTGTATTTACATTTTAAATGACAATTAAAAATTAAAGCTCAAAGAGACTATCAAAGATACTATAAATAACATTGTGAAAGTTGGTCTTACAAATTGGGTCAATCTTGGCACACCCAACTAAAACAGAGTTAAGAGGCTAGGGGAATAACACACTGGTCATATAGGATTGCTGTAAGAATGTAATTCTCTGCAAGTCTGCTGCTGAAACTGCCTGCTATGACCTGAAACCAGTTTTATCTCATAGCTGCTGGAACAACCTGCTGCAACTCTAAGATTAGTCTTACCCATTATAGTCACTCACCAGCTCCCCAGGACTTTACTAGAGCCAATAATGACCTTTCTTTAAAAATGATATGCAACAATTCTCCTTTTTTAGAAAACCTACAGCCTTCTCTTTGTTTTTCAGACATATCAAAGACCACTCAATTTGTATGTACCCCAAATTGCAATTCTTGCTTCCCAAATAAAATGTTAAATTTAGAGATTTGTCCGTATATTTTCATTTTGATTTGAACAACATGTAAAGATGCCTATAGCCGGGTGACCATATAATCGATAATAGAACTAGAATACATTTGAAAATGAAAGGAGATGCTAGTAAAATTTACCTCATGGCAGTAGGAATAAACTAGAACTGTTGTAAACAAATCTAATGCAAACAAACTGAGATTTCATATCATAAAAATGAAATTAAATAGTATATTTTAGTTTAGAAGTCTTTTAAAAGCAATGTAAGACAAACATTTAATATTTGATCACAGTGGTTGTAGAATTCAGAACTATCTTCAATTCTTTTCCATGCTTTTTTGGTTTATGTTCATAGTCATTTTGTAATGTAATACAGAACTAATAAAACTTACTTTAGATTTGAAAGTTAGAGCTAGTGCAGAGAAGATTGACAGTGATGGAAAAAAGTGAAAGTCATGCTACATGAGGATTACTGGAAGTAATCCTCTAAGTTTAGCTTGGAAAATGAAAAATAATGGGCTCATTGTTGTTCCCTTTGAATTATAAAAATGTGTCTTCTGTGGTTATGGCTTATTTATTCTTTGTAGCTCCAGAGGGCAAAATAGGTCCCGTGGATGGTAAATATATACACAGTGTAAGAAAGAAGAATTTTAAAGTATGATCATTGTTTTGAAATGAAATCGGCTGCTGGGGGAGTGTAGCAGATAGCAAGCTAATTTGTACTGGAAGTGTTCACCTTTGGTGTTCAATTCTTACGATTATACATGCCATATTGTGTGGGAAACTTAATCAAATTTAAATAAAATGGATTTTTTTTTTCCTTAAGCAACTCTTGGAAGAGTACGTTATAAGAAGTGTAAGCCATTTATATGAGTATATCCTAACACCAGAAAAAAAACCCAACAATGCTTATTTTATTAGAGAAGAGATCTTTCTTAAAATGACGATTCAGGTTTTGGAAGGAAAAACCAGGAATGGGAATAAGGAAGGGGACTGTCACCTTAATAAGCAGATGTGCTGAATCAAATCTTGTGATAGATAATGTCACTAATTTGTCCTCTCTATTGCAGGGGCAGTATTTTGCGAGAAAATATTGTTTCAACAAGTACTTGTAGGAAGTCTAGTCAAACACAGTGACTTAACTGTTTTAATATTTCTGTGGGAATTTAAAATATTTACATGCTTAATTGATGCTGAACTTATTTAGTATTTCTTTAGCATTCTTAATTGTGAACCTCATAAAAGTATTTTTATGTTTGAGTAGTTAGAGAACAAATGTATTGGTGTGTAGTTAGTGGAACATTATGGTTTGTTACTATTTGTCTTTTATGTTAATAAAGCATCCACAGTTTTCATTCCATTCATATTTTTAAATCTTTTAGTTGACATACAATAATTATATATACTTAAGGAATGCAGAATGTATTTCCATGTATTTATCCAATGTGTAATGATCAGATCGGAGTAATTAGCATATCCACCCCAAATATTTATCATTTCTTTGTGTTGGGAGCATTCAGAATCTTCTCTTCTAGGTCTTTGAACATATACAGTAATTTATTGTTAACTGTATTTACCTTACAGTGCTATAGAGCACTAGAACTTACTCCTCCTATCTGGCTGTAAATTTGAATATATTAACCAATCTTTCCCTGTCCTCTCCTTCCTCCTGCACTTCACAGCCTCTAATAACCAAAATTCTACTCTCTACTTGTGTGAGGTCATTTTTTTTCACATATGTTTGAGAACATACACTTTTTATCTTTCTGTGCTTGAGTTTTTTAAAAGTTAAGATAATGTTCTCTGGGTTGATCCATAAAGCTTCTAATGACAGGATTTCATTTTTTTAAATAGCTGAATAATATTACATTATGTATATATGCCACATTTTCTTTATTCATTTATCTTTTGGTGGACATTTAGATTGATTTCGTATCTTGGCTTTTGTGAATACCGTTGAGGTAAACATAGGGGTGGCAGATATCTTTTTAATATACTGATGTCCTTTCCTTTGGATAAATAATCAATAGTGGGATTGATTGCTGGATCATTTGGTAGTTCCGTTTTTTAGTTTTTTGAGGGACCATCATACTGTTTTCCATAATGGGGGTGATTTCCACCAGTAG
Organism: Saimiri boliviensis; assembly: GCF_048565385.1. Taxonomy (NCBI): domain Eukaryota; kingdom Metazoa; phylum Chordata; class Mammalia; order Primates; family Cebidae; genus Saimiri; species Saimiri boliviensis. The sequence goes on from NC_133461.1 coordinate 90,892,380, forward strand.
TGTGTAAGAGTTCTGTTTTCTTCACATTCTCATCGATAATTGTTTTTGTGGTTTTCTTTTCTTTTTTTTTTTTTTTTTGGTCATTTGATACTTGTCATTCTGGGATTAGATGGTATCTCACAGTGGTTTTAATTTGCTTTTCCTTGATGATTAGTGATGTTGCACATTTTTTCAGATACTTGTTGGCCATCTGTATATTTTCTTTTTAGAAATGTCTATTCAGATCTTTTGCTCATTTTAACACTAGATTATTTATTTTTTGTATATTCTGAATATTAGTTCCTTGTTGGAAGAATAGTTTGCAAGTATTTTCTCCCATTCTGTGGGCTGTCTCTTCACTCTCTTGATAGTTTGCTTTGCTGTTCAGAAGCTTTCAAATTTTATATAATCCCATTTGTCTACTTTTATTTTTGTTGTCTATACTTTGGAAGTCTTACCAGTAAAATCTTTGCCCAGACCAATGTCCTGAAATATTTTCCCTGTGTTTTTTTTCCTGCTAAAAGTCATTATATTTTGGGTCTTACACTTAAAGTCATTATATTTTGAGTTAATTTTTGTATGTGGTGAGAGACAGGGTCTAGTTTCACTTTCTGTGTATGGATAGTCAGTTTTCCCAGCACTGTTTATTGAAGAGGGTGTCCTTTCTCCAGTGTTTGTTTTTGGCACCTTTGTTGAAAATTGGTTGGCTGTGAATATATGAATTTATTTCTGGAATGTCTGTTATGTTCCATTGGCCTATGTGTCTACTTTTGTACAAGCACCATGCTGTTTTGGTTATTGTAGCCTTATAGCATTGTTTGAAATTGGGTGATGTGATGCCTCCAGCTTTGTACTTTTTGCTTAGGATTGCTTTAGCTATTTAGAATGCAGTTTGTTATTATGTAATGACTTTGTCTCTTTATTTTCTTATTAAATTTAAAGTATGTTTGTCAGATACAAATACAGCTACTCCCACACTCTTTTGGTTTCCATTTATGTGGAATATATTTTTGCATATGTTTGCTTTGAGCCTGTATGTGTCTTTACAGGTGGTACAAGTTTCTTGTAGGCAGCATATAGCTAGAGCTTGTGTTTTTAATCCATTTATCCAGTCTATAACTTTTAATTGGGGCATTTAAAACTGTTTACATTTTGATTCAGAGTCTGCATTTTAACAAGATTCTGAAAGGATCCATATGCATGTTAAAGTTGAAGAAGCAGTGCCTTAGAGAATGGTATAGGATAAGATTAGCATATGGATCAATTTTCATAAACTGATCAATTAGAAACCTAAAGATGAAATTTAGGGAGGAAAAGTATAGTATAAAGAGAGGTTTAACATGAGGTTAATAGTGGCTAATTAAAATTAGAATTTTAAATTAATGTTAAATTTGCCTCTAGATGACAGCCTCCTGCCACATTGGGATTTATAAGTAATGTACTGGATCTGTAAACTAATGTTGTTATAACCTCTATAAATTAGGTTCTTAAAGTTTTTAAAACATCTTTACAATATTAAGAAGAAAAAAATGCGTATCTGAGTAGTTTACTTGTTTTTGGTAAGTCACTTATCATCATAATCATTATCATCTTACAAATGAGCATATAGCCTTAGACAACTTAAGTAATACAGTCAGTGTCCTACCAAAAGTGAGTTAATGGTTGAGCCAAGCCATGATCAAAATTCTGATTCTATAACCTTTTTTAGAAAAGTTTGAAGTATAAAATCTCACTGTTTCTAATGAGGATGTAATAGGAGAGAACAAATCAACTTCAGCTTAATTTAATATAGACTTGATCTTTTTGGTAGGGGTAAATTTCACTTCATAATGCTTCTCTGTTATTTCATAATGCTTCTCTAAAAATTCCATTTAAATTTTGAGTTAGACCCAACTCTATTAATGTTCTGTTAAAAGCATCTGACTTAGTATTTAGGAGGTCACCAATTGTATTGTAAAAGAGATGATAGATGACATTTACGGATATTTTAAAATTATCTTAGATAATTCCAATGTACAGCTTGCTAATGGTTTACACATAAGTTTCTGATTTTACTTTTCACTCTGCTCTGACTTCAGGCCTTTATCTCTTTAGTCTTTAATTTTGCAGGTGAGGAATTCCAGAGGATCCCCAGAGAAGTCTTATAGCAGGTTAATGGCAAAGACAGTTTATGGCAAAGTCAAACCTATCCTGCTTATGATACAAAACCCAAGCTTTAGGCCACGAGGCCTAGTGAGAGACTTCATGAGTGAACATTAGCTCTTGTTTTCTTTCTCCCCTGGATTCTAGCTTTCTTTTCTTTCCCAGCATCTAGGAAAATAAATTGTTTCTTGCCAATTCCCCCACTAACATTTTATTTTTGTTTTGAACTTTATTTACTATTTTTAAATATTCTGGAATAGAAGGAACTTCTATTCCAGAAATGAACCCAAGTTCAATATGGTTCACATTCCAACCATATGAACCCAAGTCGGCCATATGGCTCTTTGCGGGGGATTCTTCAAAGTGTTTATAATTCGTTTTTGTTGTTGTTGTTTGTTTGTTACTTTTCTGAGACAGGGTTTTGCTCTGTTGCCCAAGCTGGAGTGCTGTGGTATAGTCTTGGCTCACAGTAACCTCTACCTCCTGGGCTCAAGCCATCTGCTCACCTCTAGCCACCCAAGTAGCTGGGACAACAGGTGTGCTCCACAGTGCCTGGATGCCTGGCTAATTTTCTTTTTTTGTATTTTTTTGTAAATGGGGTTTTGCCATATTGTTCAGGCTCATCAGTCTGTGTGCCTTGGCCTCCCAGAGTGCTGGAATAAAAGGCTTGAGCCTTTGCAACCAGCCTGTAATTTGTTTTGGAAGATCTGATATAAACTATGCCGAGTTCTTACCTTTAAAGTACTTTATGAAAGTATGATGCTTGGCATATAGGAGGTGGCGAACAAATGGTAGTTGTTTCTATTTTTGGTATCATTAGGTCCTTTTTTAGGTTATTTTAGAAAAAAATGTTTGAAGATGTAAAAGTTGCCAGAAATGAACAGATCATTCCTGGGAGTTTTGCAGCTTAATAGTTTGAGATTTTAATTAAATTAGTTTTTTTAAGCTTTTTATTAAAAATAGTTTTTCAATTTTTAATGGTTCAGATAAATTGAGGGTTTATTATGTCTACATTTATGTATTTAAAAAGTTATGCTTACATAGAAAAGCTTTCTCCTATAAAACATGTCATACAGGTTTTTGGACAAAGTTTAATCTATTCATTTATTAATTTCTTTATCAAAATATTGTTTGCTGTGATGTTACTATGCAACAGGCAGTGTACAAAGCTCTGGAGAAATAGGAGCAAGTTGTGAATACTTCTAGTCATTGTTAGTTCTAGTAGAAGACGGAAGTATCAAGCAAATAAACATACAGTTAAATGTATAAATATTACTGTCATAAGTGCTCTAGAGGAAAATAATAGGTTGTTGTGAGGGAATAATTGGGAAAAGCTTTACTTTTGACTTGGGGAGTCTACATTTCAATGGAGATCTGACTTTTAAGTGAGAATCTTCCAGATACAAAAGTTCTGTGTAGGGGAGGAGTATTCTAGTTAAAATGTAGAATGAGCCAAGGGGAAAAGGGTTATAATAAGATTAGAGTGGTAGGCAGAGGCCAGAACATTGTAGCGCCTTCTTAGTAATGTTAAGAAGTTTACTTTTTAAGTGCCAAGAGTAGATGGTCAAAAGTTAAAGCAAGGAGGTGACATGATCTCTTTTACATTTTAAAGTAATTACTCTTCCAATAATGCAGAGGAAATGAGGAAAACCTTCAGAAGCCAGCTGTAGTAGTCTAGGTAAGAGAGATAGATGGCTTGACTAGGCAGCTAATAGTGTAGATGGAAAGAAGAGAAAGTAAGTTATTCTTTGGACTTGGAGATGTAGGAGCTGAGGAAGGGAGGTAATAACAAATACTTCCTAGTTTCTTGACTTGAATAGTTGTTTTCCACTTAATAAAATGGGAAAAAGTATAGGAAGAATAGGTTTTGAAAAGAAAGTCAGAAATTCAGTTTGGGTCTGTTAATTTTCCTGTTCATTTAACAGTGTCGCTCTCAAGGCAGACAGTTGCATATTATAATAGCAGTAACAACTAATGCTTATTAAGCTTTTTCTTTGTGAATAGCACTTGATATGGTTTGGATATTTATCCTCTTCGAATCTCATGTCAAAACGTGATCCCCAGTGTTGGATGTGGGACCTGGTAGGAGGTGTTGGGGTCATGGTGGTAGATCCCTTGTGAATGGCATAGTTCCCTCCTCATGGTAATAAGTGAATTCTTAGCATTGGTTCATGTGAGAACTGGTTGTTTAACAACTCCTCACTCTCTCTAGGTCCCTCTCACCATGTGAAAGACTGACTGCCCTTTTGCCTGTCACTGTGATTGTGAGCTTCCTTAGGCCTCATCAGAAGCTGACGTTGTGTTTGTACAGCTTGCAGAACTGCTAGCCAAATAAACTTCTTTTCTTTATAAATTAGCGAATTTCAAGTATTCCTTTATAGCTATGCAAAATGGACTAACAGCACTTTTCTGTATTCTCTTAAATGTATTAACTCAGGCCTTACAACAAACAGGTGGTATAGGTGCTACCCTTAATCCTTATTTTAAAGATGAGGAACATGAGGCAAGATGAATTATTTTACTTCAGTTAGCCAGCCAGTAGTGTTGTCATCAGGTTTCAAACTCAGGCTTTGTGGTTCTTGAGCCTATGCCCTTAACCACTTAGCTATAGTGCTTGTAAGTTTTCAGTATGAGGAAAGGTCAGATTTGAGGGTATGAACATTTTTGGCATCATTAGCCTATGGATAATGTTTAACATAAACTCTCTATTATATATTCAGATTAAAAAAAATTTTTTTTTTTAATGTGATTTAAATTTTTTTTTTTTTTTTTTTTGAGATGGAGTCTTGCTCTCTTGCCTAGGCTGGAGTGCAGTGGTGCCGTCTTGGCTCACTGCAACCTCCACCTCCCAAGTTCAAGAGATTCTCCTACCTCAGCCCCCCGAGTAGCTGAGATTACAGACACATGCCACCATGCCTGGGTAATTTTTGTATTTTTAGCAGAGATGGGGTTTCTCCATGTTTGCCAGGTTGGTTTTGAACTCTTGAACTCAGGTAATCCACCTACCTCAGCCTCCCAAAGTGCTGGGATTACAGGTGTGAGTCACCACACCCGACCATGTATTAGTATGCTTTTAAACACTGTTTATCACTTACTGAAATAATAGAAGTATATTTTCACCACGCGAGTAGCATGATTAGAACATTATTATATACTTACACTGAGAAAGCCAAGTAAGTCATTAATAATTATGTATACATCATCTACTTTCTGACTTGTTAGTTTTAAAACTTTGCTGAAAGTTGAAACCATTTATTTTCCATGTATTGTCTCAAAGATTAATTTAATAATACAATTGTAATCCTCATAGCCAGACTTATTCCCTCATAAGTCTCTTATCTGTGCCTTCATTTCTTGTAGTCTTTTTACATTTCTTCCATTATATTGAAATTACTTCATTAATTTTCAATTTTTCCCTTTCTACATTCAAGATCCTTTTCCCTTACTCTTTATGTTCTGTGCACTATTGGTTACCCTTGTCCAGTTCCTCCTTTCTTTTTCTCTTCTTGCATTTTAACAGATGCCATCTCTTTTTTCTTCTTCACCAATCAAAATGTTTTTTCTGAGGATCTACTATAAGCATTAATCTACTCCATAAAGTTGTTGCTGATCATTGAAATCAGTATTGATCTTTCTGTCAAAAGATTTTTGTACAACTAACTTTGGCATGTACTATAGTATTTGGTATTTTATACATCCTTTCTCCCCAACTTGTATACTGCTAGTATAACCATTTTCCCTGACTTGTATATTACTGTAATTATACATTTAATAGGCCACTTAAAGTTATCCCATAGTTCATTGAGACTGTGCAGTTTTTTTTTTTTTTTTTTGAGACGGAGTTTCGCTCTTGTTACCCAGGCTGGAGTGCAATGGCGCGATCTCGGCTCACCGCAACCTCCGCCTCCTGGGTTCAGGCAATTCTCCTGCCTCAGCCTCCTGAGTAGCTGGGATTACAGGCACGCGCCACCATGCCCAGCTAATTTTTTGTATTTTTAGTAGAGACGGGGTTTCACCATGTTGACCAGGATGGTCTCGATCTCTCGACCTCGTGATCCACCCGCCTCGGCCTCCCAAAGTGCTGGGATTACAGGCTTGAGCCACCGCGCCCGGCCGAGACTGTGCAGTTTTTAATTTGTCGTCTTTTTAATTTTAGATTGCTGTTCTGGAATGGCTTCAAGTTTAATCTTTCCTCTGTTGTTAATTCCTTCCATTGTATTTTTCATTTCATATGTGATAGTTTTCATCTTTTAAGTTGGGCTCTTTTTATATCTTTATGATTAATATCTTGAATATGTAGATTACAGCTTAATGTGCTTCTCTGCTAATTTTAACATCAGTATCAGTTCTGGGTTGGTTTGGATTAATTTTTGTTTTCCTTATGATGGAATGTAATTTCCTGCTTTTTTGCATGCCTTGGAATGTTTCATTGGATGATAGGCATTGTACATTTTGTTGGGTGCTGGATAATTTTGTCTTCCTGTGACTGTCATTGAGGTTTGTTCTGGCTGTGATGCAAGCTAGTATTTTGATCTTTTATGTTCTTGATTATAAGATTTGTTAGGCAGGATCAGAGCAGCATTCAGTGTAGGAATAATTATTCCCTACTATTGCAAGAACATTTGAGTACTCTACATAATATCTTACAAATTACAAGTTTTTTTTTCAGTCTGGCGGTGGGAATAGGCACTATTCCTGGTCCTGTACAAGTAGAAGATACTGCTCTTAGGAAGCAGGTTTGCTGTGTCCTAACTTATCAACTGGAGTTTGGTGAGATGGAATATATTTTACATGAAATATGGAACATAAGTTACATGAAACAGATTTATTACTTACAGGCAGGTGGCAAGGGACAACAGAAACCTTGGATTCATTGCTGGTTGCCCACGGCTCAGGGAAACTTCATGGGACAGATGGAATTTTGACTGTGTGTGCATCATTTGCCCTGCAGTTGAAGAACCCTGGAAAATTGTCTACCTTAAGTTTTATATTTTGGGGCAATATGATGCTCTGGGCTAAAGCTCTGGAGGACATCCTGTTTCTAAGGGAGACTGGAACAGAGCTTGTGCTATTCCAGCCAGTCCCTCCCTATCTCAGAATGTTGTATTCCCATCACTTTGTACAGTTATTCTTGAGAGAACTGCAGGTGAAAAATAGAGGAAAGCTGGGCTCTTAAGGCCATTTGTAGAACTGTCCTGTGGTTCTCATTATACTTTCAGATAGAAACTTTTCCCAGTCTCTGGTAATTTCTTTACGCATAGGATTTGATCAGCACTCAGCTGAATACTCAAGGGGAGTCTTTAGATTTCCAGGCTTCTCTGTGTGTGACTTCTTCCTCTCCAGTACTCTGCCCTGTGATTATACCTGCCTTGGTTATCTGGACTTTCTGCTCCATCTCCGTTGCTCATGAGTGGGCTGATCTCTGCCTATACTCTCTCTCTGTGCCTCAGTCTTGAATCTCTCTCAAGGGAGTAGGGTGGAACAGTCAAAGGGCTCACTTTGTTTCATGTCTCTTAAGCAACAATGTCTTCTATGTCCTGATGAACAGAGTTCTGAAAATTGTTTCATATATTTTGTTTCCTTTTGTTTGTTTCAGGCAGATGAGAAAATCAGTCCGCTTTGCTATAGCTTTGCCAGAAATGGAAGAAATATATTTTCTGTTACTATTTCAAAAGCATCCAAATATTCATAAGAAAAATGGGAGAAAGTCATTTTTAAGCCTAGTGCAATACAACGTAGCACTTATTTTAGCTTTCTACTTCTGTAAGGTTTTCTCAAAAATTCAATAAGTGAAATTATTTTCTAGTATGTGTGTGGAAATAAAAATAGACTTAAAATAATATTTTTAGTCTTACAAGTTGTACTTCTGCTGTCTTTACTGTAAGAATTAAAACGACAATCTTAATAAGGTCCAGGTGTGCCATAGGGACATAGTGATTTGACCAACTGAATAGTAATGGACCCAAAGGTATATCTTTAACATATTTCTTCAGGTCTTTAGAATAAAGGTTGTGGGTGAAATAGGTCCAAGGTCATAGCCAGTATTCAAACATGTAGTTTAATAGTTTTCTAGTCTCTCATCTAAGGTAATAAAACATTTATTTTCTCAGAATGAGTTTTAAAGAGGCATTAAAAAACCTAAGTATTCTTTCCCATTTTATAGTCACATGTTCTAATTGGGAACATCTATCCATCTATAATAATGATATACAGTTTTGAAATGGTTGTCTTTTTAAAAGTTTACTTCATTTGCATAATTTCTCAGAGAAGGAAAAATATAACGTGTTTTTAGGGGTGTTTCAGTAAAAAATAATTTGGAACTTACATGCCATGTAAGAGTAGTACATAGTACAGTTGACCTTTCAACAACTTGGGTTTGAACTGCACAGATCAGTTTTTACACAGATTTCTTTTCAACCAGATGCAGCTAAAGATACTGTTTCCTGAATGCAAAACCTGTGGACACAGAGGGCCAACTTTTCTTATATGCAAATTCCACAAGAACAATTGTGGGGCTTGAGTATATGCAGATTTTGGCATGTGGGGTGTCCTAGAACGAGTCCCTGTGTAGACTGAGGGATGCCTGTAATTTTAGGGTACTGTGGGACACACTATAAGTTGTAACCTTCATTTTTCACATTATTATTATGTTAATGTCTTCATATATTACAGTTATTTTTTCTTGACTTGATTTTTTTAATTGCTTTATAAAGATGTATTGAGAGTGGAAGATGTGTTGTCAGTATTGGGAGAATTTATGTTGCTCTACTGATTGGATATAATGTTTTGGTTGGGGTTGAATATAGTTGTATTACTGATAACTTTTTCTCCCTTCCCTAAATGTTTTATGAAAAATAAAAATCTTCTAATTGTACTTAATTATTATTTCAAATAATAGAAGATCTTTCTTTTTTTTTTGAGACGGAGTCTCACTCTGTTGTCGGGGCTGGAGTGCAGTGGCACGATTTTGACTCACTGAAGTCTCCACCTCCTGGGTTCAAGCAATTTTCCTGCCTCAGTCTCCTGAGTAGCTGGGATTACAGGCATCCGCTGATACGCTTAGCTAATTTTTTGTATTTTTAATGGAGACCGGGTTTCACCATGTTGGCTGGGCTGATCTCGAACTCCTGACTTCGTGATTTGCCCGCCTCGGCCTACCGAAGTGCTGGGATTACAGGTATGAGCCACTGCGCCTGGCCAGAAGATCTTTCTTAATTTAACATAGTTGACTGCAGGTTGTGATAGATACTGTGTGGAAGGTAACACGGTTAATAGTCCAATTTAAAGCTTGGTCAGGTAGCAACAGTTGAAAGTTAATAACTACTTGTGGAAGGCTAAGAAAAGCTGGGTCAGTTCAGCAGAAGTTAGACTTGATGTCTGAAAATATCAGCAGGGGTAGTACAGTAGGAAGAGGTTAGAGATACAGTGATTAATAGAATGTGGAGATGAGGTAGCACCTTGTCCAGGGTCAGAATTATGACAGTAAGAAGAGAGGCTAACTTAATAATAGAAATTTGCTGCAGATTTTAATGGAGGTGATTTAAGTTTCTCTCATTTCCGTTCAGGATCTCTCTACACTGATTTTGAAGCCTGTGGCCCTTTGACCTTATATCTAAATACGTATCATTTTGTTTATCAGAATCTAATCTGGGAAACTTTTCTTCGAGATAAACTTTGTCTTCTTCTTGAGCCAATTGGGCACGGCATTCCTGAATAGTTGCTTTTATGTTTATGTTTGTCGGTTATGCTTTGGTGATTTATTGAGTAAATTCACATATTCTTTTTATTTCTTTATTCTCTTTGACACAATAAACTTTAAATAAAATTCTTTGCAAATCATTTTAAAAATAATCAAGCCTATAAAATACTAACAATATCTAACATACAACATCTAAAATACTAGTTTTAAAAGCTTTGAGCATTGGATATGTATAGTAAGCTAAACACACATTGATGTTAGATTGACAGTAGTTAGAAAAACAAAACCTTCATGAGTTTGTTCTTTGAAAATGAACAGATATCTGACATTGGAATTAAGACATAACACTTGAAAGCATATAACTCAGTCTTAATTTCTTGACCTCTAATGCTTCCGTACTTTAATTTTTCAGAAATGAGTATAGGCCTACATTTTTAAGGCATTTGAAATTCTAAACTGGTAATGGGTGAAAACATTGGTTAATATCGTCTCTTAATTTTAGATAATAGTATATAGTAAATGTTTATTGATCAGCATTTATATCTGTTTACACACATGCACATACAGCACTTGTTCTGTGTCCTAGCATTAATATTTTCAAATTGTTTTTCACATGAGTTTGTTCTTTCTCAGTTCAACATAAATAATTGCGTTGAGCATCAAGTTATTTCTTCATGACTTTCTGCTTGAATAAATCTGGTTGAAAGCAGAGTTTGGAGAGCATAATATCAATTGGGATTTTATGTGATCTCTGTCATTATCTAGAACCTTAACTCTTCCCTGTCCTCATACTCCATCCAGATGTTTATTAATACATTGAAAGTTTTTCTTCTAGTTTTTCTTGTTCTATACATATTTTTGCATGATACTTTACCATTAAAAATAGCATACCTTTTTGTTTCGAGTAGATTTAGATTTCACAGCAAAATTGAGAGGCAAGTATAGAGATTTTTTATATATCCCTTGCTTCCACACATGCATTGCCTCCATCATTATCAGTATTCCTACCAATGTGGTACCTTTGTTACAATTCATGAACCTACATTGATAAATCACAATTACCCAAAGTCTATAGTTTATGTTAGGATTCATTCTTGGTGGTGTTTATTCTATGGGTTTGGATAAATGTATAATGAAGTGTATCCATCATTATAATGGATAATGCCCTAAAACTCCTGTGTATCTCACTTTTTCATCCCTCCTCCTTCCTCAGTCTCCAACCTCTGTCAACCACAGATCATTTTACTGTCTTCATAGTTTTGCCTTTTCCAGAATGTCATATAGTTAGCCTTTTTTAGATTGGCCTCTTCCACTTAGTAATATACATTTACGTTTTCTCTGTTTTTTCATGATTTGATGGCTAATTTCTTTCTAGCACTGAAAAATCTGTTGTCTGGATGTACCAGTTTATTTACACATTCACTTACTAAAGGATGTCTTGGTTGCTTCTGAGTTTTGGCACTTATGAATAAAGGTGCTATCAACACCTATTTACAGATTTTTGTGTGGACATAGTGTTCCATTCCTTTTGGGTAGGTCCCAAGGAATGCATTTGCTGGATCAAGTGGTTAAAATTCTAGTAATTTTATAAGAAACTGCCAAACTATTTTCCAAAGTGTCTGTACCATTTTGGATTCTTGCTAGCAGTGAATGAGAGTTTCTGCTGCTACACATCCTCTCTAGCGGTTGATGTTGTCAGTGTCCTGGATTTTGTCATTCTAATAGGTTTATAGTTCTCTTAATTTGCATCTCCCTGATGACATGTGATATGGAACATATTTTTATGTGCTGGTTTGTCATTCGTATGTCCACTAGGGTGAGATGTCTCTTAAGGTCTTCAGCCTGTTTTAAAATTGGGTTGTTTTGTTCTTATTGATGAGATTAAAGAGTTGTTTGTATATTTTTGCAACAGCTATTTATCAGATGTATCTTTGGCAAATTGTTTCTCCCAGTTTGTGGCTTGTCTTCTCATTTCTTTGACGATTTCTTTTGGAGAGCAGCAGTTTTAAATTTTAATCAATTTTAATGAAGTATAGCCTATTATTTCTCTCATGGATACTGTCTTTAGTATATCTAAAATGTTATCTCCATACCCAGTTATCTAGGTTTTCTTTTATGCTGTCTTCTAGTAGTTTTATAGTTTTGCATTTCACCTTTAGGTCTGATTCATGTTGAGTTAACTTTTGTGAAGGGTGTAAAGTCTAGATTCATTTTTTTGCATATAGATATCCCGTGTTCTAGCAGCATTTGTTGAGATTATCTTTGGTCCATTTTATTGCCTTTGTTTTTTTTGGTCAAAGATCAGTTGGCTATGTCAGTCTGTCTTGGCCCTCTGTTCTGTTCTATTGATCTATTTGTTCTTTTGCTAATACCACACTGTCTTAATTATTGTAACTTTATAGTGTATCTTGGGGTTGGAGGTTGGGAAGTATCCTCTAAGCTTGTTCTTCTCCTTAAATGTTGGTTGGCTATACTGGCTCTTTTACATTGCTAAATAAACTTTGTCTTTCATCACTTATGAGTTCCAGGAGGTTTCTTGTTGATTCTTTGAATTTTCTACAAGACCATCTTGCCATCTGCAGACAAAGACAGTTTTATTTCTTCTTTCCTAATCTGTATACCCTTTATTTCATTTTCTTGGCTTACTGCATTAGCCAGGAATTCTAGTATGATGTTGAAAATAAGTGGTAGAGGAGACATGGCCAATGCTTTTTAAAACAAAACAAGAATTATTTTGTAAGCATTTGTTTGTCTTATAAAATTCTAACTTATTTTCTAAATATATTTTCTATTAGAAAACTATAGTCAGTCTATGGAAGACCATTTGACAGTAGGGAGAATAATGACCTTTGTAATGAGAACAAAGTAAAATAATATTGTGGTAGTAATAGTAATTAAGAAAAATGTTGAATACTGAATTAGAATAAAAAATCGAGATGCTTACATTTAAGGACAAACAGATTTGAGTAGGATGTCAGTAGGCTTAGAGAATATGAACATAATCCTAACCCACTTTAAGGAATTATAGTTGGGCAGTGATTTTTAGTTTATCTCTTCCTTGATAGTTTTTTGTTGTTATTGTGACTATTAAGTTTGTTAGGCAAATAGAACATACTGTTTTATTCTCGTTTGCTTTGTCTTAATGGGTTACAGATTTTTAAATTGGATGTGAGATGGAGAAGAGGGATAAACATACATGAATGTTTGAGTAAGTGACTCAGTAATTGTTACATGAAGTGTGAGGTAGTGTTTTGCCATGTAAGTTAAAAATTAAAACTACTCTCTTCTTGAACCCTCTCAACCAACAGTTCAGCTACTGCCTATGGATTTTAAACTTTTAAATATTTATTTTGTTAGTATTGTTGATCTTGTGTGTAAAGGAATTTTATTCTTGGTAGACTGGTTAAATGTACTATCAGTGTAAAATTGCTTAATAACAATAGAAATGTTGAACCCAAATTGCATAATAATAATAGCAGTTATACATACTGAGAGCCAATGTGTACAGATACTGTGCTAAATACTTTGTATTTAGTGGAAATAGCATTTTTTTTCTCAGAAATACACAGGTTCACTGAAATCAAGAGAAGTAATTCAGAGTGCAAGCTATAACACTACAGAACTTTAAAATATGAATTAACTTTCTGAAAGGTCAGCAGATTTGTTATAGTATCCATAGATAGGTAGCAAGCTTAAAGTGAGTCTGTTACCTAAAAGACTATGAGGAGGATGAGTTCTTATTTCTGAAGACTGTTATTTTAACAGGCAGTATTTGAATTTACTTATCATGGCTGTGTAATTTATATTTGTCAGTCTATAAAATGCATTGACTCCTCCCCCTTGCCTATTAAAAAACATTTCTTCAAACTATTCTGTTACTAGTGTGCACCTATAGTAGAGATATAAGGCCTAAGTGTGTAAAGCAACAAGTTTATAGTTTGAATGGATTTAGGGAGAGATACAGGCACACTGAATAAGAAAGGCTGAAGTAGTGTCTCCCTTCTAGTGGCAAAGCCTGGCAACCCAAGACATTAGAGGAAAACTAAGATGCCCTTCTTTGGAGAATTTTTTTCTTATTTTACAAATTAATAAGTGGAGGCCACACAGCTGATCAGGGGTAGAAACTAGGTCACTTCCATAATAATTTGTATTTAAATTTGTTACCTTTTTCTTAAGTTCTTTATCTATTTATAAAATCTATTCTGTAGCAATATGGGCATTGCTTTAATATTAGATTCAAGGTAAATCTTAGGAAGTAAGTAAAGAAATGTATTATGTATAGTGATGATAGCTTAATGTAATGAATGATATTGATTACGAGCTTACCTGAGTTTCTGAAATAATGATGGGTTTTGAGATTTTGTGAGTTGCTTTGTACCAGTCTTTATGGATATATTTGTGTTGTGTGTATATATTATATAAGAATATATTCATATAATATTGTGGTTACTTATATTGTACTTTTTTAGTTCCTAGAATTAACTGGCATGCAGAACTAGCATTTATTTGTACCTTATGATTTGTATCAATTGAGCATCCCTAATCTAAAACTATGTCTGAAATCTGAAATGCCCTTAAACCCAAAGCTTTTTGAGCACTGACATGTTGCTCAAAGGAAATGCTAATTGAAGCATTCTGGATTTCAGATTTTAAAAATAGGGATGCTCAGTCAGTAGCCATCCTGAAAATATTCTGAAGTCTGAAAAAAGTCTTAAATTCAAAATGCGTCTGTTCCCAAGCATTTCGGGTAAGGATACTCAGTCTATATATAGGACTTTGCTTATGAATACATCTGTTTTCTTATTGCCTGTTCTCCATGTAGAATTACTTAATTTTTGTGGATTTGAGCAGAGAATATATGATTAAAGTTTGATTTGTCTGAACAAAACTTCCATCATGAATTTTTATACAGTTACAGGAAAAATATTAAATAGGTTTTATTTCCCCACAGTTTATCAAATGGGCTGTACTTTTTACACCTTACTTGTGGAAAGTATTATTGTGTTTATTTAGAGGTAGTTTCTCTTGGTGGAAGGAGGAAGTAATGCAGTAGTTGGAGATAAGTAACATGGGGTTTGCAGTCAGATGGGCACAAGTACCTATCTTTGTGATATTGTGCAAATTGCCTAATCTTGTTGACTGGAGTTGTAGTAGTTGCTCTTTTTTTGAGTTGTGAAGATTAAAATGTGTGTGTGTGTGTATCTATATGTATGTATATGTGTATATGTATACGTTGGCTATTTTTATCACTTACTATTGTATTTGTTTTATACAAAGAAAACAGGAATTGAAAGTGATCCATGGAAAAGTAAAATTAGATTATTACTTTGACATAAATAAAAAATACAAACCTAAATGTAAATAACAGTTTAATGTTAGTAGATTAGGAGAATATTTTATAATCTCAAGATAGGGGAGGTCTTTTGAAGTAAGAATCAGAGAAGTACAAGTTATAAATAAATGGAGTCAGTTGGACCACATTAAAAACAAAAGTCTGTGTAACAAAAGAGCCCGTAAGTAAATTGATATGTCAAGTCCAAGGCAGAAGATACCATAGTTGCCACACATATAGTTAATTACTAATACTTTACGAGTTATTTACCAGTAAAGAACAACTACAAATTAATAAGAAAACACAACCCAATTGAAAAATATATAATCTTGGCAGAGTTTATCACAGGACCCTGAATGGTTAATAAACAATATATGTATAAGGTCATTAATAATCATGGATATGAAAATTAGAAGAATATTGAGGAGCTATCTGTTATTTACCAGCCTGGCAAAAGAATGTAAAAAGTCTGACAGTGTTACTGTTGATAAGTATGTGGGAAAATGAGAACCCATATGTTCCTGGTAGGAGTTAGTCTCAAAAAAAACAGTTTGGCAATATCTTACGATTGGTTAGTAAGTTTTTGTATTCCATGGGCATATTTGACAGTCTGGTGAATGAAGCCTGTGCACTTCTTTGCAGAAAATTTTTTTAAATACATAAAGTATATAGGATTATAAAAGTCATACTGAAATATTATCAAAATACAAAAATATGATATAGTAATATTTTTATGAAAAGTTTATAACAGTCTAGTGACAGGTCTGATAACCATTACAGTTTCAGAATGGTGATGAACATGAACTATATCTTGAGCTATCAGCAACAAATAGAATAGGAAAATACCTGCAATTTCTGTGGTTTACCCAGTCACAGGTACTGCTAATTCTGTTTTTTTTTTTGTTTGTTTTTTTGCCACCACTTACAATTGAAATGTTACATTTTAGAGACTTACGTAAATGAGGATATTCACTCCCTTTTCAAGTTTATCAGCTCCTTGAGTTAGAATCATAGAACTTAAAGATGCCAGTTTAAGAACCTTTTTAGAGTGATTTTTACTCTTGAACAATGCTAATGAGAAATCTTATGTGACCATTATTAAGAGAAATGGAAAAATGTAATATATTAGTGTGTTGGGGTGCCCTGCAGCAATGGAATTGAATAACTTACCTATAAGCATCAATATGCAGAGGATTTTAAAAAGTATGAATTAAAAGTTTTGGTAGGATATTGAGAAAGAATATTATGCAAATTAAAGACATATATAACATTCTATTGTATAGTTTGTGATTTTATGTATCCATTTATGTGTGTGTCTTTACACACAAAAAGATTTTGGAAAAATGGTATTTCTAGTTTACTCAGTGGAAGAGAGGAGAGTAAGATGGGATAAAGGAATTTGGATGCATCCGTAGTATTTTAATTATTTATGTTAAGAAATATACAGATTGCAAACAAACAGACCTTATTTGATGATAATTGTCATTCATGGTACATGGGTGTTTGTTTTGTTATTATTTATACTTTTTTGTATTAAAGTAGCTCCTCAAATTTTCAAAATAATAGTTAAGAAAATATTTTCTTGTAATTACTGTAAATAAATATTTTAATAAAAACAGAAATGGCACCGAGATAGATTATCAGTTGCAGAGGGGATTAACTTTGTCATTTGGTTTAGGTACATATGGGTTACTCAGGTACGTAATTACAGAATTGATTATTTTCAAGTTAATGCAAAGTCTTGCTTGCATTTTGCTTTTCTGTTTAGAATGTCAAAGTAAGCCTTTGAACAGTGGTTGATATTTATAGTACCAGAATGTAAAATCCCTGAATATGGTTAGGACTGTAGTACTCTGCAGTGACTTAATAACCCTAAATTTTTTTTCATTTTTGGCATTTTTATCACCAGAGAATCTCAAAACTTTATCTTACAGGACCCAGGAAAATGGTTTTATTTGTTGGGCTTATATTGGTTTCTTGTATCTCTTTTTCTCTAATGGTTCACTAAATTAGATTTGAAATATCTGGGATTGCTTTCTTCAGTTCCTTGGTAAAGAGATACATAAAACTTCGGTTATTCTAGAAGTTCTGATACTCCGGGTTTTTACTGAAATGAACTAAGGTGTTAGTCAATAAAGATGAATGTAGTAGTGACTGTGGGAGTTAGGATATAATGAAACATCCTCATTTTCTCAAACAGCAGCCTGACCCCAAGTGTGAAGTAAGCATAGCTTCCAAAAGAGTGGAATCAATCAATAGATGGGAAGATTAGTATAGGAACAGCAAGGAAGCACAGAGTAATTAATGCCATTACCTGGCTTTGTTTTATATTTTTTCCTAGAGTAATCAAAATTACTCACCTTTTAGCTACTTTTTTTTTGGCTATCTCTTTTATTGTTTATTTCTAACTGACAATAACTGTTGTTCTGTTTATAAATCAATACAGGTAAAAATTTCAAATCATATAGAAATTTATAAAGTAAAAATAAACATAACCATTAATCTTCTCCTCTGGAATGAAACCATTATCTATTTGCTGCGCAATTGACCCTTGAACAACACGTATATGAACTGCATGGATCTATTTATACACATTTTTTTCAAATCAGAATGTTGGAAAATTTTTTGGAGATTTGTGACAACTTGAAAAAATTCTCAGATGAACTGCATTGTCTAGAAATACCAAAAAAAAAAAAAAAAGTATGTCATGAGGGCATAAAATATATGTAGATACTACTCTGTTTTCATCATTTACTACCGCAAAATCACACGTATCTATTATAAAAAGGTTGAAACTTATCAAAACCTAGACACACAGTTGCAAATCTGGCATTGCACTCAGTTACAAATCTGGCATCACTTGCAATTGAGAGAAATGTAAACTAACATAAGGTTGCAGTATTAAATCAGAACTGCATAAAATTAACTGTAATACATAATATGCTACTGTCACCACTTTGCAGCCGCGTTCTTTTGCTGTTGGGGTGAGCTTAAGTGTTCCAATATCCACTTAAAATGTTTTATGACATTGATCATCTCCATGTGAGCATTCATCCCTTCAGTGAATTGCATATTGCAGTGAAAAGTGATCTCCTGAGGTTCTCCCGTATTTTTCATTCTGTTTAGTGTAATACTGTAAATCTTGAATAACACCATGGGACCCATACAGAGTGCCACTAGTGATGCTGGAAGTGCTCCCAAGCAGCAGACAAAAGTCAGGACATTACAAGAAAAAGTTAAATTGCTGGGTAGATACCACAGATTGAGATCTGTAACTGTGGTTGCTGCCATTTTAAACGATTCATCTTGTAAGCAGGTGACATAAACTTACAGGCTGAGTGAATACAGTACAGTACTATAGATATATTTTGTCTTATGATTTTTTAAATAACATCTTTTTCTATCTTTATTGTAAGAATATTATATATAATAAAGGTACAAAATATGTGTTAATTGACTATGCTATTGGTAAGGCTTCTGTTCAACACTAAGTCTATTTTTTGGGGGTCAAAACTTACATGTGATTTTTGACTGTGTGGGTGCCCCTAACCTTCCCATTATTCTGTATTATTTCAGATATTTAGTATGTATGTAAAAAAGTTAGTGAATAGATACACATAAATTATGGATATTCTTGTAGGTAAATCTGTTTTACCTTGTTAAATAACTATAATATTGTCTTGTTTCATACCATATTATGAGTTAATCAAATTCCTCTTTGTAGGCATAACTATTATATCCAAATATTTGGAGTTATAAACAGTATGTCAGTGAATATCCTTTTAAATATACATGTGTACTTTGTCTGATTATTTCTTTAGGATAAGTTCCTAGAAATGGCAATGCTGAACTAAGGAAACACACATTTAAAACTTCTTACGTATTACAAATGTGACTTCTTGAAAGATGTTACCAATGCATAGCAATATTGTATCCCTTGATGTAGTTTTAACTTACGTTTTCTAGTGTTATTTTTAATAAAACACATTTTTGTATATGTGTAACAAAGTACAGTGTTTTCTTAAATTTTTATCTAGTTAATATTAGTATTAAACACAATATCTTATGTACAGACTACCTGCAAGTTTGAGTAGTAAGGTTTTACCCTGGGCTGTTCTCTCTGATCATAATTGGAAATGCTTTAAAAAGGATATTTCTCCTGCCATAAATGATTGGGGGAGAGTGTCTGAACCAAGGAAAAGTGTGGACCAGGAGAGAGCTGTGTTAATTCTTATTTCTGTATTTTCAGTATGCTTATTCATTAATTATAGAAATACTTATTTAGTGAGGCAGGCACTGAGCTGGTCACTGGGGATACATTGATGATAAAGACAGTTCTGATCTCTCAAGAGTTTATAATTTAGTGATAGAAACTTTTAAGTCACTTAAAACAGGCAGCTGCTTTAGAAACTACAGTTATAACACATTTGTAAAGTGTGTTTACAGTTTACAAACATTTGTAAAATATTATAACAAAGCAAAATAGAAACAAAGATGAGAAAAAGTTTTATTAAAACATTTCACCACCGAGAAGCAATTATCATTAAGTAAAATTTACTTTTCCTCTAACTTTTCGTTACGAACTTTTCAAACATATAGGTAAGTTGAGAAAATTTTACAATGTATACCCAAATATGTACTACCTAGATTACACAATTAACAATATACAGTGCTTGCTTTATTGCAAATCCATCTTACCTATCAGCAATCAGCCTATATTTTTAAATGCATTTTAAAGTAAGCAGGAGATGAGTGTCCTTCCTTCAATATGTATAACATGAACTGTTGTTGTAAACAGCACTGTGTTTCAGTGAAACCCGTATTTATTGACTATATGCTGTAAAAAAAATGTGGAAATTTTGTACTCTTACATTTCCTTCCTACTTCTCTTTCCCATCAGCAAATGTTTGATAAATTACTTTGTCTAGTTATTGAATGTAATGTAAGTGTCATATATTGAATGCCCATATAGTTTACTCAAACTGGAATATTTTTCAGAGACTAAGGGGGTGCTATTGATAACTGTGCAGCGATGTAGCAAGTGCAATTTGGGGTTTCCTCAGCAAACCAGAATGATGAGAATGTCTATAACTATAAATGCTAGAGTTTATTCTTGGTTTTACATTTAAATGTATTTACATTTAATTAGCACTATGTTCAACACTTAGTCTTTTACGATTGCCTAATTCCTGAGTTGTTGATTTTGATTCACCTCTTGGCTGAATTTTATCCATAGCTTCTCTTTTCCTGAGCTCCTTATTTTGATTCAGTTCTTGGTTGTATGTTATCCTCAAGAAGTTGTTCTCTTTTCCATATGGTCTCATGTATACTGAATTCCTTAATTTTTTTGCTTGCTTTGTTACCTTATATTTTATTGGTGTTCTTTGTAAACAGTAAATTCCAGTATAAAATAGTTGTTTATTCTTTGGGAATAAATAGAACAATAGTAGGGAAATCCCAGGGCTAGGGGTGAGCCTAGACTCTTATCTCTAATATGAGGCAAAGTCTTCTACATGAAGTGCAATGTAAGAAGTTTCTTCAGAGATTTTTACCTTTGTATACTAAAGTGGTTTGGTTCTGTGTCCCCATTCAAAGCTCATCTTGAATTGTAATTCCCATGTGTCAAGGGAGAAAACTGATGGGAGGTGATTGGCTTAGGGGAGTGGTTTCCTCCATGCTATTCTTGTGATACTGTGTGAGTCTTAAGAGATCTGATGGTTTTAAAGTGACAGTTTTTCCTGTGCTTGTACTTCACTTCTTTTGCCTGCTGCCATGTGAGATGTGACAGCTTCCCCTTCCACCATGATTGTAAGTTCCCTGAGGCCTCCCCAGCCATGCCTAACTGTGAGTCAATTAAACCTCTTTCCTTTACAAATTACCCCGTCTTGAATATTTGTTTATAGCAGTGCAAAAACTGACAAACACCTATACCTTTTATACAAAATAACCAAAAGAAATCTTTCATTCTGCCCCAATAAACGACTTGCTCTTGCCATTTGGAAGAAACTTGGTAGACTAAACACTGTTTCAGTTGATGAAAAACAAGCATTGGAAATTTTTTAAAGTACATTTAAAGCTTTGCTCCTGGCTTATTTTCTTTTGGATTCTATTTAATTTTTCTTAGTTTTAACAATGTAAGCATTACATATTTTACTGACTGATTTGTGGGAATCAAGAATAAACTTGCTGAAAAAAAATGTCAGTTCTGCAATTTATGAGTAGTCATGGTTTTGTTTTCCCACATTCTGTTAGTAAAAATTTTTTCAGCTGTGGCACATAATATATGGCTATTAATAGTAAAGAGTTACACACAATGGTTTCTAAAGCAGAGCAAGATAATTTTATGATACAATGTATTATTACAGTAGGGTACCTGCTATACTCATTTACACTGGTAATGGTCATCTTGCCTGTATCTGTGTTCCCAAGAGAGGCAGGCCAGATGGCAGTGTACAGCTGGAGGTAGATTTTCCTCTCTGCTTTTAACAGCTGCCCTCATTTCTTATATCTGGTACTTGTTTTAAGATGAGATATTTATTTATAAATGAATGTCCAACAGAAGGATATGAAATGAAAGAGTTCAAGATAAATGATGACAGAAGCTAATGCAATGGTGGAAAAAAAATGGGATGCTCATTTGACCAATTCTGTGACTGTCATTGATTAAAATGACTTCATATTTTGATTCTTCAGAGAAAATATCATGGCTCCCATTATAATGATACTGTTATTGTCTCTTGACAGTAGGGTATTTTACTTAAGCAATTTTATGGTGAAAAATTGCCAGGAGGAAGACAACACATTAAAAAAAAAACACCTGATTTTACTGTACATTAAAAATAAAACAGTAACTCTCAAAACTAAAAGGCCATTTTCAATTTGCATGACTTTATCAAGGAACAGATACACTTCTGTGATACTAATATATTAGTAGGAATATAGTACCTTCTGTCTTTTCATTTACTGTTATGATAGAATGTTTTTACTAGTCACTGACCACATTTCATGTTAGTCTCTAATATTTTATTGAATTATTATGTTCTTTATTTCCTAGCTGTTTTTATTTTTGTTGCTGTTAATCACATAACTGTGTTTATACGTTTTAACTATTTTTCTTTTGAATATCAAGAAAGGTGTGATGAATAAATTAGGATAATCAGTTTAATGTAATTTGTATCATTTTTTTTTGAGGGACTTTACATTTTAGGCATGGTATTTAGTGTATCTTGAGATTCATAAAATTACAATAAATTCATTGATCCAACTTTGGTTTACTACAAGTATCAAATGGAAAATATTTCAATATACTGTATGATGTTTTCTTTGATAAAATTAAGGTATAGCAACATCTAACATTATAATTCTTAAAATTCTAACTGCCAGGGAATAATTAAGTTTCTCATGGAGAGGCTATTATGATATTTTCAATGTAGAATTTAATATTGATGTGTTTATGTGAATTTACTACTTCCTTTATTAATTTATATGAATCAGGAAATCCTAGCAGACTTAAAATTTGTATAGAAATATCAATTTAACATTTGGCAACAGTTATTCTTAAGTTCTTAAGGTTGTATTGATAAGTGACATATATATGAAAGTTTTAGAAACAGTTGTTACTTCAAAATATTCTTTCTTGCTTATGAACCAGAGAACAGAGCAAAGAGACTGGCAAATTAAAGCAAGCCCTCTTAAAAAAGTGACATTTGAATAGGACTACTATGTTACCAATTTCTATATTAGAGTGAAAAAGTTTTACAAATTTTCCATTCATTCAGCAGAGGTATAGAGAGACCTTGAGGGCCCTCTCTATTAAAAAAAATTTTACTTAATTGAATATGGTAGTACCATCAACTGAAAGCTTCTTTTTCAAGAAAAGTGTGATGTCAGAGTAACCTAATTTTTCCATTTCTCATTGGATAACTTTACACAAACAAAAGACCTTTAGGATATGCCAGAGGTGGAATTGGTTTGGGATTTTATAGTATTTCTTTCTTTAATTTTATAGTGCTCTATATCAGATACATTAAAGAACTTTCAGTATAATTTATTTAGTGTATTTTGATGCTCTCACTTTTTTACTTTTGGAAGTAATGATAATTGTTTTCTGATCAACTGTTGATTACATTTTCTCTAGAGATACCATGATTCGCTGAGTTTAACTGATTAACTTACTGGAATTTTTGCTTTCTTTATGACATTGCTCTATGCACTTTATATTTTTGACTGAAATGGACTATTTGTTTTATTTATTGTATAGTGCATTGTGGTCTTCTGAGCGCCTTCAAAGATGCTGGTGGTCTTTAGTGAACAATCAGTTTATAATGTAGATGAGGTGGTATAGTACTTAATCTCTAATTTTTTGGTTTCTAGAAGTATTAATTTCCCTCTTTATATTTTTAAATCTGAGAAGTATGACATAATAAGACATAGGAATATGGATTTTTAAGATCAAATTTCAGACATGGAAGATAACTTTTCTACTAAATGCAAAAATCTGGCTGCTCATGCTTAGTTTATCATTGGGTTTTGATTGAACTCCTTAAATACTAAAGTCTTGAAAAGTAAAGGCTTCTTTTCCTCTCATAGGCTCCAGTAAAAATATGAGAACAGAAAGGGTCATGAAATTGTTTCTGTGTGTTACCAGTTGATAACTTCATCACGTTCCTCTTACTTCAGATCTACATGCTATGAATTACTATAAGCAAGTTATATTATGGCTGTTTTGATGATTATCTGCTACTCAGATAGCAAGTATCCGAATAAGTGCTATATAGGTGACTGGTAAACAAACACTTGAATAGGTGTCCCTTTGGCAGAGGCATCTTGGTTAAAGACATGAGACTACATATCTTTCCTTGGTACATCTGGTCATCATTAGAATGTTCCTAGGGATAAAATGTTGAAACTAACAAAAAAAAGTGACTAGGCCAGGTGTGATGGCTCACGCCTGTTATCCCAGCACTTTGGGAGGCCAAGGTGGGCAAATTATCTGAGTTTGGGAGATCACGACCAGCCTGGGCAATGGGGTGAAATCCCATTTCTACTAAAAAAAAAAAAAAAAAAAATAGCCAGGCGTGGCAACTTGTGCCTGTAGTCCCAGCTACTTGTGAGGCTGAGGCAGGAGAATTGCTTCAACCCAGGAGGTGCAGGTTGCAGTGAGCTGAGATTGCACCACTGCACTCCAGCCTGGATGACAGAGTGAGACTCCATCTCAAAAAAAAAAAAAAAAAGAAAGGCGTAAAAAATGTTAGAGTAGTGAGCTCTTACTCTATTTAAGCTTCACTTTGGAATGAACCATCTTATTACATATTGTTCAATGCAGTCTATTATTTTTTGTATTTTTGGTTATAAATTGGTTATAGTAAGATGTGAATTGAGAAAAAATTGGGTAATGTCATAATTTGGAGATTGGTACATAGATTATGCCAGTTTGTATTATAGTGAATTGCTATAAAGTTAAGCTTTCATAAAATAGTAAGATAAAAATATAAGAAGGAAATAATATAAAAAGGAATGGGCATCTGAAGTTAATATGACTGATTTTATTAACTTCATTAATAGATATGACCTACTAACCTTTTTTTATAAAGTAACAAGGATGGAGATTTTTTTTTTTTTTTTAAGATTCTAAGTTACAAATTTCTTTTTCCTTTTCTGATGTGATAAATTTATGGCATCTTTGTCTCTGTATCCCATCCTTGCATCAGTAACAGAGAAAGCCAACTGTTCACCCACTCTTTACTGATAGGACCAGTGTAGGCTTCAGAATCTTCTGCATTGAATTTAAAGTAGCCACAGAACTGTTGACACACTGATGTTTACTGTGAACATCAGTTAATGTTCACAGAAGCAATATATTGTTTACTATCTCTTCCTGGTTTGACACTAAGCCATTTACTTAACAGCAAAGCTACAACCATCAGACATCAATATAAGCCGTATTTTATAAATACATATATATGACATATATATAATATATATGTGTGTGTGTGTATATACATGTACACTTTTTAGTGCTAGAGCTTATTTGCCTTAAGGCCTTGAAAGTAGGCTCTGTCTTCTCTCATATTCCCCAGATTTGGCACAATGTGTCTTCTCATGTAGCATGTATTTTACAGTGCTTTTTTTTTTTTTTTTAAATTAACACAGTGCTTCCCTTGTAATAAATGCTCAGAAATATTAGATAACTCTGAGATTGAAGGTAGTAATGATATTTTTAAAAATTCTCACTGCAGATATTTTTTTAGCACCCTCATCTGTGTTGTTGATAGATCATGACCTGAAGAGAAGGAAAAGAAATTTAAGTGTCTTATCATTTGTAAGATGCTATGCTAAGAGTTTTCCATACATCAGCCCATGTAACTTTACCAACATCTTTGTGTTGGTAAATTTGAATTTTATAGATGAAGAAACACTCAGAGAAATAACAGGGTCAAATCATTTTACATATACATGCAGAGTTACTGTTTGAATTTAAGCCTTCAAATCCTTTGTCTATGTAAAATTAAATGTATACTTACATGGTTTAGCCGTGTCTCCACCCAAATCTCACCTTGAATTTTGATAATCCCCGCATGTCAAGAGTGGACAAGGTGGAGATAATTGAATCATGAGGGCAGTTTCCCCCATACTGTTCTTGTGGTAGTGAATAAGTCTCATGAGATGTGATGCTTTTATAAAGGGGAGGTTCCCTGTTCATGCTATCTCTTGCCTGCTGCCTTGTAAGATGTCGCTTTGCTGTTCCTTGTCTTCTGCCACGATTGTGAGGTCTCCCCAGCCATGTGGAACTGTGAGTCCATTGAACCTCGTTTCTTTATAAATTACCCAGGCTCAGGTATGTCTTTGTTAGCAGTGTGAAAACAGATTAATAGAAACACTGATAGTATTACATCAGTTTTTGTAAGTTTTCTCGCCTCCCTTAACTACAGAACATTCCCTTTAAGCATGAACTTTTTTGACCCAAGCTGTATTCTTCACTGGGAATAGGGAGCAGAGACTCGTGAGCATAATTCTCTTCAGAAGGCCAAAAGGGACACCTGAACAGAGAAGTTTGAATTAAGCCTTTGAGATCTGCTTTAGAGATTCATTCGTTTTCCCTGTGTTATCTCCCATGTGTACAGGAAATGTACATTTGCTAAGCTTCCGTTGTTTTGTTAATTTTCTTTTTTTGTTGGGGTGGGGGTCTGAGTTAAGAACTGTGAAGGCCTCATAGGCTGGTGTTGAACAATGAGAACACATGGACACAAGGAGGGGAGCACTACACGCTGGGGTCCGTTGGGGGGAAATGGGGGAGGGATGGGGAGGTGGGGAGGTGGGAAGAGGTAGCATGGGGAGAAATGACAGATACAGGTGAGGGGAAGGAAGGCAGCAAACCACACTGCCATGTGTGTACCTATGCAACAATCTTGCACGTTCTTCACATGTACCCCCAAACCTAAAATGCAATTAAAAAAAAAAAAACTGTGAAGGAAAGGAGAGAAAATTATTTTTTTCTACCCGGCAAGACTTTTGAGAATTTTCAGATTATTTAGTACCAAAGTTAAAGTTTCTGAGAAAACTAAGCATTTTCACTGCATTAGCTCAAACATGTATTATTTTTATTAAAGTTTTTGTTTTTTTTTAATCACCTCATGGAAGCACTGAGTCTATGAGGACAAGCAGAGTATAACTAATCTAGGCTGAGATGGGGCTCTTTAGTGTTGGATGACGCTCACTTAGGCCCAACTAGTCTGTATGTAGGTATGTTTTACATTTCTTGACATACACTCATTTAAGCGTACAATTAAATGATTTTCAGTAACTAGTGAGTGGTACAGCCATTGCTATTTTTAGAACGTTTTATCTCTCCAATAAGATATTCATGCCTGTTTACAGTTAATCCCTATTCTTACCTCCAGGCCCAGAAAACTGCTTATCTACTTCTTATCTTTATAAATCTGCCTTTCCAGACACTTTATGTAAATGGAAGAATACAATGTGTAGTCTCTTGTGTCTGGCTTCTTTCCATGAGTACAGTGTTTCAGAGGTTTATCCATGTCGTAGCAGTTATCATAATATTGCTGCTTTTTATTTCCCAGCAGTATTCCATTGTGTGGACATACCACATTTTGTTTATCAATTCAACAGTTGATAGACAGTTGGGTTTTCATGACATTTAAATTTAAAATCATGCTTGTAGAAATTTATAAATTGCTTTGGATGTACTAGTTTGTGAAATGCCAGATTATTATTATTTTTTGCTAAGGATATAGTTATGTAATAGTTTAATACATGAAACAGACTCCTTGGGTTAGAACTGAAATTTCCAATTACTCTTTATATGTCTTGAAAGTATAGAAGTACAGCTATTCAGGGCATTATTAAAGAGAGCAAAACAGCCGGGCGCAGTGGCTCAAGCTTGTAATCCCAGCACTTTGGGAGGCCGAGGTGGGTCGATCACGAGGTCAAGAGATCGAGACCATCCTGGTCAACATGGTGAAACCCCATCTCTACTAAAAATACAAAAAATTAGCTGGGCATGGTGGCACATGCGAAATCCCAGCTACTCAGGAGGCTGAGGCAGGAGAATTGCTTGAACCCAGGAGGCAGAGGGTGCGGTGAGCCGAGATCGCGCCATTGCGCTCCAGCCTGGGTAACAAGAGTGAAACTCCGTCTCAAAAAAAAAAAGAGAGCAAAACAAAATTCTAACAAGGATGTATAGTAAAGGGAACTCTTATATACTGTTGGTGGGAATGTGAATTAGTACAGCCATTATGGAAAACAGTATAGAGATTTCTTTAAAAACTAAAACTAGAACAACCATACTGTTGAGCAGTCCCACTGATAGGTATTTATCCAAAGGAAAGGAAATCAGCATATCGAAGAAATATCTGTACTCTTACCTTTACTGAAGCATTATTCCCAATACGCAAGATGTGGAATCAACGTAAGTTTCTGTCAGCAGATGAATGGATAACAAAAATGTGGTATATACACAATGGAATGCTATTCAGCTTTAAGAAGGAATGAAATCCTGGCATTCACAGCATCATAGATGAGCTTAGAGGACATTGTGTTAAATGAAATAAGCCAGGCACAAAAAGACAAACATCACATGTTTTCACTCATATGGAAGCTAAAAAGAAACCAAAAACCAGACTGAGCTCACAAAAGTAGAGAGTAGAATTGCGGTTATTAGAGGACAGGGAAAATAGGCAGAGTGGGGAGGATAGAAAGAGGTCATTTAGCCACAAAATTAGAGTTAGATAAGGATGAATAAGTTATAATATTCTGTAGCAGTATAGGATGAATATAGTTGACACTAATTTATTACATATGTTCATAAAGCGAGAGGAGAGGATTTCAGATGTTTGCAGCACAAGGAAATGATGAATGTTCGGGGTGATAAATATTCTAATTACCCTAATTTAAATCATTACACATTGTATAACATATAGAAATATCCTTCTATACCCATAAATATGTGTAATTATTATGTGTCACTAAAATGGAAAAAAGATAGTACAGGATGTTTATACATTAAAGTAGTATAAAATACTGGAAAACATAAGTACTGAAATGAAAAAATAAAGAGAGGCTGGTTAGTGGATATAAACATGTGGTTAGATAGAAGGAATAAGTTCCACAGTTGAATCACTTGAACTTCTGAACTCAGGTGATCCTCTGGTCTCAGCCTCTTGGATAGCTAGGACTACATGCATACACCATGAAGGTTGGCTAGTTTTTTTGTTTGTTTTTTTTTTTTTTAATTGTAGAGTTGGGGCATCACTACACTGCAGCACGGGCTGGTGAAGGAGTAAGTTCTAATAGTTGATAACAGAGTAGGAAAGTAGAATAAGAGTTGATAATTTAGTGTGGTATAGGAATAGGTTCAGAAGTGAAGACTCCAAAAGAAAAAAAGTAGAGATCTGGATGTTTTTGCTTTTTTCAATAGTGACTTTCTATTTCAGAAGTTTATAGTGACATGTATTTTTTATATAAAATTTACTCCTAGAAATTTGCATATTATATATGTGTTTTAGAATATCAGGTTGGGTACAGTGGCTCACACCTGTAATCCCAGCACTTTGGGAGGCCAAGGCAGGTGGATCACCTGGTCAGGAGTTGGAGACCAGCCTGGCCAACATGGCAAAACCCTGTCTCTACTAAAAATATAAAAATTACTAATGCCAGGAGTGATGGTGGTGGTGCATGCCTGTAATCCCAGCTACTCACAAGGCTGAGGTAGGAGAATCGCTTGAACCTGGAGGTGGAGGTTACAGTGAGCTGAGGTAGTACCACTGTACTCCAGCCTGGTTGACAGAGCGAGGCTCCATCTCAGAAAAAAAAAAATTAATCGTTTTATTGATTTTAAAATAAAATATAAATATGTTAAAACTACCAAGCTCAGTTGGAAATATTTTTGTTCTGGCTGTGCTGTGGGTGGCGGGAAGGGGAGAGTGCTGTAACTATCCTTGGGGGCTCAGACCTCCAGACTTCATGGGCAAGAGCCATGAGACTCCTGGGCTCTGCCGTTGCTGGCATGTCTGAGTTTTTAGGTGCCACTGCATTCCCCTCATCCAAATGTTGATGCCCAAGTCAGAAGCAGGTTGCAGCATTCCTTGCCCAGCCACAGGCCAAGCACAGAGCCGCAGTGGGTGCTGAATCTGGGCCAGTAGCGTGAGACGGGAGTAGCCTG
The DNA here is from genome assembly GCF_048565385.1 of Saimiri boliviensis. Classification (NCBI taxonomy): domain Eukaryota; kingdom Metazoa; phylum Chordata; class Mammalia; order Primates; family Cebidae; genus Saimiri; species Saimiri boliviensis. Next base: position 90,922,212 of record NC_133461.1, read on the forward strand.
CAGGGCCCACAGGGCAGAACAAGCCTAGCTCCAAGCCCAGAGCCCATTGAAGCCTGAGCAGAGGCGCTGCCTGCCACAGAGATTTCTGGTTAAGAAAGTGGCACCGAAAGAATCCTGTGTAATCAGCAAACAGGGAGGAAATATATGTACACTAATCCACTCATTCATACACGTCTATGTTTGTTTCTGTATCTGTCTGCAAAATATCTGAAAAAATCTGAAAAAATTATATGATACATGTGTAATTTTGTATACACATAAAATCTTATATATATAAATACATACATATATACACACGCACACGCACACGCGCACACACACACACACACACACACACACACACATTTTCCCCCCATTTTTAAAAGCCACAGGTTAATGTGGATGCCTCCAACTCCTATCCAATGTCACAAGATTCATTCGGGCCCTCCCCCTTTCCTTATTTGTGAGTTCTTTTCTGACAGTGACATACCTTTTCAGACTGTGATACAAAGTCAGATGTATTTATTCATTCAACTGTAGTATACTCATAAAGTAACAGAAGTGATAATACATACCCTTACGAGAAACAAAAATAAGTATGTTATTCGTGTACAGTTTTTTTTTTTCTACTTGGCTTTAAGAATATCCAGTCAAATACTGTTTTACAAAGTTATGTTAGTAATGCAGTTGGGTTCACTTGTTACAGTTTTGTTTTCATTTTGGAACCATCCTCCCAACCCAGGTTGATCAGTTAAAAAACATACATGGCAAAAATCATTTTTGTGTTGTCTACTGTTGTGTTGGTTAAAGACAGGGATACGTTCTGAGAAATGTGTTATGTGGAAGCATCATGGAGTATACTTACAAACCTAGATGGTACAGTCTACTACACACCTAGTATAGCTCCAGAGGTAAAAAGCTGTGCACCGTGGTCCTCTACTAAATACTGTAGGCAGTTGTAACACAGTAATCAGTGTTTTTGTATCTACATGTCAAAATATAGAAATGGTATGGTAAAAATACGGTATAAAAGATGAAAAATGGTCCACCTGTCTAGGGCACTCTCCATGAATGGAGCTTTTAGGCCTGAAAGTTGCTCTGGGTGAATGTTTTACTTTTTTACTTTGTAAACTTTTAGATTTTTTTTGACGTTTTGATTCTTGTAATAAACTGTTAGCTTAAAATAAAAATATATTTTCATGTCCTTATTCTGTAAGCTTTTTTCTAATTTTTAAAAACTTCTTATAGTTTATTGTTAGAAACTAAGACACACACACATTAGCCTTGTCTAATCCTGACTACACAGGGTCAGGATTGTCAACATCACTCTCTTCCACTTCCATATCTTGTCCCGCTGGGAGGTCTTCAGGTGCGATAACACACATGAAACTGTCACCTCCTAGGATAACATCCTCCTCTGGATACCTCATAAAGGACCTGCGTGGTCCTTTAAAATTAAGTCAATTTATAGTTAACTTAAAAAAAAAAATAAGCAGAAGGAGTACAGTCTAAAGATAAAAAGTATAGTATAGTAAATACATAAAGCCAGTAGCAAAAGTTGTTTATGATCAAGTATTGTATACTGTACATAATTGCATATGCTGTATTTTTACATGTTAGGTTTGTTTACACCAGCATCACCACAAACACAGGAGTAATGCAGTGTGCTGCAGTGTTACCATGGCTACCCATCATCATTAGGCAATAAGAATTTTTCAGACCCATTGTAATCTTATGGGACCATCTTCATATATGGAGTCTGTTGTTGACTGATTAATGTCACTGTGTGCCACATGACTGTATTTCTGTGGGTTTTGACAAATGCACACTCATGGCTCCATTACTATTCATGAGTCAGAACACTTCCATTACCCTATATGCTCTGTTTTGGAAGAAATTATTAAAAGTTGTTTGATACTTACAAATCAAATAAAGTTTTTGTGTATTTTGCTGATATTCTAGGTTAGTTAAAGGGAGAAATGTGTTTCAATAATCAGGTAGTTAGGATACTAAGAGAAGAGAAGAGAGATTTCAGTTCTTCCTTTCACTATGATTTGATATTTATTGTTATTCCAGAACATGGATTTGTTTTTCCCGCTTTTAAATAAATGATATTTTCCATATAATAGATTGAGACTTTTTAAAGAGAAATAATTCACAAAATGTAATCAAATACAGCATATGCTTTTAAAATGCTACTTTTCTCAGTTCTCATTGCTCTCTGTTCTTCCTTGTTCACCCCATAAGCAAAAAGAAAAACAATTTAGAAGTGACAAAATTTTGTCCTACTATTGTTTTAGTATTGATTAGTCTGGAAGGAGTTTTATGCCACATATTTTTATCTCTCATGTAGGACAGATTATGGGTAGATCTAGGATAAAAGACATGAGATATAATTAGTAAGAAAAAGAATTCTAGCATTTGGAATTGTGAAAAATGGCTCAATTTTGCCAGAAATAACAGTGCAAGGCTGAGGCATGAGAATCATTTGAACTCCACCTCGAGGTGGAGGTTGTGGTTTGCTGAGATTGAGCCCTTGTATGCCAGCCTGGGTGACAGAAGGATGCTGTTGCAGAAAACAAACAAAAAAACAAACTGCAAATTGAAATACCATTTTCACCTGCTGACTTGGAAGAGTGAGTGCCTATGTCTGTCTATACCATAAAGAGATACAGAAAATGAATAGAATGAATACCCCAATCTGGTAAGGGCATACTGAATCTCACACTCGTATATTAATGAACTGCAGATAGCGTTAGAATTTCACACTGATACAGTATTTGTAAGGAAAGTATAGTCACAGTAATGAAAAACACCAATTTGTCAAACTGATGCAAAATTATGGGACTAATAGGCATTTTCTTTAAAAATTTTTTCCAGAATATTTGTGATGGGAAAATTACATATAGTTGGAATTCTACATTTTTCAAGACATGATTGTGTAAAAGTTATATTTTGTTTTGATTTTTTAATATTAAACATGACTGTGTACCCTGAAATCTGTAGCACAGTGGTTTTCAATATTTTAAAAAATGAAATATTTATATTTGCCTAATTCTGAAGGAATATAGTAACTGTATGGTAACTAGAAGTGTACTACGAAAAGGATTTCAGTTAAGCCAAGTAATGAGTATTCATTCTTGTGTTTTGTTTGTTTTTTAAAGACACGTGTAACTTAACCTAGTCCCTTGTTACTTAAATAAGAAATATTCCTCTCTGAGAAATTTTCATTCGTGATTAGGGTTGTAAATGAGGTTCGTATTACCTTGAAGATGATAAGCATGGGAAATAGGAGTACCAGACTCAGGAGTCTTATTTCTTTAGCATCCATGAAACTATGGCTAGCTTATTTGATAACTTAAAAGTGAAATCTTTGACCCTTTATAGTTATTTACTATTTTCATAGATACATTTTTGTTATAAATGGGATTTTAAAATAAGAACAGTAAGATTATTGTAGAAATTCACAGAGTAATAAAAGAGTGTGTGTGATGTGTGTCTGTGTGAGAGTGTATTGTCCATGTATTTAATAAGAAAAGTATGCCAAAACACTTAGGTAACTCATAGGTAAGTAACTTTCTTAGAGCAATTCCCTTCTGCTCTCTTTAGTGGATTACCCTGCTTGATTCCCATTCATTTCATAGAGGGTCACAGTCTCTAAATATTTAAAATATTAGTATTTTATTTATATAGTTTTTATCTTACTTTAAAATGTTTTCAAGGCTCAAAAGAATTTACATAGTAAATTGGTTCATTGTGTATATTGGTAAATACAGAAGAGTTTAAATCTTGCTAAATGTATAACAGTTTTCTGTAAGGCAGATACTATTACGCTTAACATGGAAAATAACCTCACTTTGCTTTTCAGAATCAAAAGTAAGAACACTTAGTAAAAGTTCTTCTGTGTCATTTTCAACTTTGGGTGTATTGATGAGGCAGAGAAATAAGTTTTCATTTTAAGTTTAATAAGATTATTTTACTTTGGAAATGTATTATGTGTATATATATATAAAATACATAAAATATATGTAAAAATATATAATACATGTAAAATACATTTCCAAAGTTATACATATAAAACTGACTGCAAATATATATATATATACATATATACACATATATATGTATATATATGTATTTGCACATTTAGTTATATATACACTATACATATATATACACGTGTATATATTTATATATACGTATATACGTATATATACACGTGTATATATACGCATATATACACATATACACATGTATATATATGTATAGTATATATATAACAATGCAACATATGTGTGTGTATGTATGTATGTATGGGTGTGTGTATATATATGTATATGACTAAATGCAAAATAACCTTACTTTGCTTTTCAGAATTAAAAGTAAGAAAAATTAGTAAAAGTCCTTCTATATCATTTTCAACTGTTTTGGGTATATTGATGAGGCAGAGAAATAAGTTTTCATTTTCAGTTTAATAAGCTTATTATTTTACTTTGGAAATGTATTATATGTATATGTAATATACATACATAAAATATATGTAAAAATATATAATACATAGAGTACATGAAGTACATTTCCGAAGTTATATATAACTCAGACTGCAAATATATGTATATGTATAACTAAATGCAAGTAATTTGTTTGTTTTGAGGTTAAGATCAATTTCAGTTTATGCCCTTTGGTTGTGTCAAAATTGTGTCTTTCAAAAAACAAACACAGCCAAGTCATTAGCTATAATTTTTCTTTTTCATACAGTTAGCGTGCATGCTTATCTGTTCTCTCTCTACCGATTACTATGCTCTTTTTCCAGAACTTTCCTTCCCTTCCTCCCTTTTCTTTCCATTTATCTTTTTTCCTTGTTTAGGTGGGTGCAAAGCACTGCAGCAAGTCTTTTACCTTCACTCAGAGTAAGATATCTACCTACTCTTCTCTCTTCTTCATGTATATGTGCCCAGTCTTTCTGAGTCACTTTTACTTTTTCACTTGAGAGGGCAAAGAGTTTACTTTTCTCTCTGATTTCTAGAGTAGTAGAACTTGGTTAAATGGCACAATTCAAGCCTCTCTCTCCTGACCACTGATGACTTGCTTGGTTTTCAATGGCAGGGAATTTCTTTCTTTCTTTCTTTCTTTCTTTCTTTCTTTCTTTCTTTCTTTCTTTCTTTCTTTCTTTTTTAAGGAATTCAGCATTGTAGAGTTGTTAACTTCTCAGACTTGAGTTTAAGTAAAATGAATGATCTTAAAGATAAGAGCCTTGTTTTATCTTTTTGTAGAGACAGGGTCTTACTATGTTGCCCAAGCTGATCTTGAATTCCTTGGGCTCAAGTGATCCTCCCACCTTGGCTTCCCAAAGTGCTAGGTGTTACAGGTGTGAGCCACCATGCCCAGCGATTAGAGCCTGCTATACAGAAACTACAATGCTGTCTCCTCCCAAACCTCTCTAGGAACAGAATATTACTAGTAGCTCAGCTCCACCTGTGCTGTCTCCCAGTCTCTATGCTTCCCAGAGTAGCCACCATACTAACTTTTACTACAGTAATCAGTTTTTCCTATTTTTGACTTTAATATAAGTAGAATCATATAACACTCTTTTGTGTATAGTTTCAGTGTTGTATTTGTGGGGGTGATTGTGAGCCTGTAGTTTTTATTGGTTTGTTTTCCTTTTGCTGTGATGCTTGGCTAGAGTAGAGCAATTATTATTTTGTTTTACTGGGCTTCCCCTTTCTTTGTCCATTGGGGATAGCAAGAGCTTACTTGAGCCTTTTTTTTTTCTTCTGTCTGTCGCCGTTGGTGTTCTTGGATTGCTCACTTCTCTAGCAACTGGTTTGGGATATATAAGGCCAAAAAACCCTGAATATTAGGAAAATAAGTCTTTTCTACCTTTCTCGGGGCAGAAATATGGTTTCACTTGTATCTTTTTTATAAACTTGGATATCATTAGGAAAAAAGAAAAAAACATTTTATACATTTATGATCAATTAACAATGAAGATATTCACCAAAGCAAGGTCTTTTAACAGAAGTTAATTTGGGGTAAAATATAATCTCATGCAATTTTGTTGATACGAAATTCAGATGAAAGGACTTTCACTCTTAGTAAATGTAAATTTCTCTGTTTACTTGCAGAATCTTCTAGCTGAAAAAGTAGAGCAGCTGATGGAATGGAGTTCCAGACGCTCAATTTTCAGAATGAATGGTGATAAATTCCGAAAATTTATAAAGGCACCACCTCGGAACTATTCCATGATTGTTATGTTCACTGCTCTTCAGCCTCAGCGGCAGTGTTCTGTGTGCAGGTAATTTACGTCTTTAAGAAATACTAAAAACAATTATCCATGGCTTACATACGTATTTTTTATGTTTAAGATATATATAAGATAATTTAACAGTTGTTTAATAGTCACATATAAGCATGCATTTAAAATAAGCTGAAAAATCAGTGTATTTTAGAAAATGATATGGAGAGGCTAATATTCTTTTATTGTGGGCAAGTAAAATATTTATTGACCAGTTGCACATATAATCATAAAACTGTTTTTTCATCTTTATATTCTGCAGATTGCCCTGTAGGTCACTCAGTTAGAGCTATGGTTAATGAAGTAGCCCCCTTAAATATATTCTGTTTTAAATTTTTAATTGAGAGTACTCACTTTTACCTAGGGTAGCCCGTTTAATTTTTGATACTGCCAGTGAGTAGAAATTTCTTTCTATGCTATGGAAGTAAACAGTAAATGAATGAAGTATTTGTCAGGAGGAGCAAATTAAAGAAAGCTTTGGCCAAGTATACATACTTGGCCAAAAGTATACAGCAAATACCTTTTTAAATAAAAATTTTTATTTTGAGGTTAATTTTAGGCACACATCTTTTATCCAGTTTCCTCCATTGGTAACCTGATGTAAAAGTATAGTACAAATTCACAAGCAGGGTATTGGCATTGATAAAGAAAATTGTGGGAGAGTTCTATTACTGTAGGAATACTTCTTGCCCTTTAAAGTGACATCCAGCCTCCATTGTACTTCTTACCTATAGAATTTGACTTCTGACCTCTGGCAGTCACTAACCTCCATTTCGGTAGTTTTGTCGTTTCAAGAATCTATGTAGATGGAATTGTATAGTACATGACCTTTTGGGTTTGGCTTTTAAAAATTTGCCATAATTCCCTAAAAAAGTTTGTCCAAGTTATTATATTTATCAATGATTAATATGTTAAATTACAAAGTAATATGCCATTGTATGGATGTATTGCAGTTTATTTAACCATTCATCTGTTAAAGGACATCTGCGTTGTTTCTAGCTTTTGGCTATTGCAAATGTCATATCTGCATTTTTCTGCAGGTTTTCCTGTGAACTTAACCATTTTTTCTGGAAAGAATGCCACAGAATGTGGTGGTTAGGATGTGTGGTAGTTTCTATTTAGTTAGATAAGAAACAGCCAAAATGTTTTCTGGAATGGTTGTATCATTTTACATCCTAGCCATCAGTCTGTTAGTTGCTGCTTATCCTTACCAGCATTTGCTGTTGTGACTCTCTTATTTTAGCCATTCTGATTCATACGTAGTGATATCTCATTGTGATTTAATTTTGCGTTTCCCTATGTCTGATGGTGTTGATCATCTTTTCATGTGCTTGTCATCTATATGTCCTCTTTAAGGAAGTATCTGTTCATAGTCTTCTGCCCCTTTATAAATGGATTCTTTTAAATGAGTTCTGAGGGTTCTTTATATATTTAGATATTAGTCCTTTTTCAGATACTTGGTTTTCAAATATTTTCTCCCAGTATGTGACTTGTGTTTTCATCCTCCTTACAGGTCTTTTGCTGGTTTTAATTTTGATGAAGTTCAGTTTATTAGCTTATCCATTTACAATTCTTTCTTTTTTTTTTTTTTGTCAAATTAAAGTACTGTGTCAAATTAAGTATGATACTAGCTGTAGGTTTTTTATAGATGGCATTTATCAAGTTGAGGAAGTTGGTTAGTTTGCTGAGAGTTTTTATTAAGAAATGAGGTGCTGCATTAAACATTTTTTGTTGGTGTCATTTTATATAATTTTTCTTGCCTATGGATATAATCACTTATGTTGATTGGTTTTCAGATGTTGAACTGGTCTTGTATAGAAGAATGGATCCCATTTGATTATGGCATATTGTTTTATTATGTGTTGCTGGATTCAGTTTGCTAATATTTTTTTGAAGAAGTTTGTTTGATCTAAATTAATGATAGACGCTGGTCTGTAGTTTTCATTGTTTATAGTGTCTTTGTTTAGTTTTGGTATCAGGATAATATTGTACTCATAAAATGAGTTGGGAAATGTTACCGATTTTAAGTTTTGGAAAATATTGTATAAAGTTAGTGTTAATTCTTCTTTAAATATTTGGTAGTATTTTCTGGTAAAATCACCTGGGTCTAGAGGTATCTTTTCTAGAAACTTAGGAACAGCACAGTTTGTCTGTATCTTCTTGGCTGAACACATGTTCAAGAGCAAACACATTTTGTATTGTAACTCCATGTGCCAGGATTCTCCAAGTTGTATATTCATTGTAGACTTGGTTTAGGCTTCTACATCATTTTGAGCTGTAGTGGAGACTGAAGTTATTAGTAACTTGGGTCAATGTAAAAAATCAGTTTTACTCAGATTAGATTATAGAAAGGGAATGAGAGTGTTCTGCAATTTCTAAGAAGCGTTTTGTCATAACCTAATAATGAGTGTGTAGGGGCATGGTTAAAAGTAAGTAGAGAAAATGATGAGCAAAGTATTTTGAAAAACAGCACATTAGGTGATTTTGAGTTCCACTGCTATCAGATTTGAAGACTGGTACTTGAGTGGGTATTTACACTGTTGTCAGAATCAGGCTAGCACATATGGATAGAGTATACATACCTTAATGATGGCAGTGGCAGGGCATCCGGAGAGGCCACTGCTATTGTGTCAGCTGTGCTGAGGGAGGCATGCGTGGTAGTGGTGGGTATGGTTGCAGGACAGCAGTAGCAGTGGGGAGATCGCTGTGCCTCATACCCCCTGTGCCCCATGTCCTTGAGACAGCTAACTGTGCCACCCCCACCCTCCTGAGGCTGAGTGGGACCTACTCCCAGGCTCGGAGACTCCGCTGCTTCGGACCCTGGCCCCAGTCACTGCTCTCAGCTGCCATTCCTATGGGGAGTGGGGAGAATGCAGACAGTCCCTGGAGCCCTGGAGGCTGCTGTAGTGGGGCTAGGCTGAGTCACCTGCTGATAAGGGAACAGTACAGTTGGGTCCAGAGGAGTGGGCAGAGAGGGTCCCTCAAGACAGAACTGGTTTCGGTACGGTGCTGTGTTCCATGGAGTCAGTAGGTGCTGGGAGTAGATGGTAGCCCCGCCCTGCTGAGCATATTTGCAGCTGCCCAGGTCATGGCTGTGGACCAGGGCATCCCTGTGCTCCTGGGGGCTAGGAGCATGCAGTAGCCTTGCCCTCCTGGGCACAGCTGCAGCTGCTCACCTGTGGCTGGGGACCCAGGCCTCTGTCTGTACTTTCAGTGGCCCAGGAAGACCCCCTTACCCGTGCAGGCCTGGAGGTGTCTGCTCTCACTGCCTGGCCTCTCCCTGCTCCCAGTGGCTGCTCCAGTCTTGGAGCAAGGATGGGGCTGAGCATCGGCACTGTTGCAGCCTGGCCGGATGTGTGTATGCTCAGTGGAGAGCTGACATGCCTGTCCCCTGCTGCCTCAGGCCACTCTAGACTTTGGGCATCAGTTAGCATGGGAGGGAGGATGAGCAGGTTCCTGAAGGATGCCTGGTGTTGGCCTTCACGTGCACTTTGGCAAGAACATCTTGGGCACCATGAATGGCAGCAGGAGGCCAGTAGGCTCTGGGGTGGATAGGTCCAGATCAAGCTCCGCCTTCAAGCCCTAGAGGGCCTGAAACCTGAGAGCTGGGCTGCCTGTCTTGCTGACCAGAGTGGGAATGTGTGGTACTTTCTACTATGCTTGCCCATGGACCAGTCAGTGCACACTGTATCCCCTCTGAGACCCATGAAAGCCCCAGACTCAGCAAGACTCAAAGAGAGGATAGAGAGACGATGAGCTGAAGAGATGACCAGCTGTAGAGATAAATTGCCTGCTCCAGAGTCTCCTCTCTGCTGAGCACTGAGGAGACAGTATTAGGACCAGCTGCAGAGAGGTGCTACCTTTTCTGCTGAGAGCTGAAGAGACCGCTGGACAACTTGCCTGCCAGAGAGGAGCTACCCTCTCTGCTGAGAGCTGAAGACTTGTCGAGACACTTTGGCTATGGAGAGGAGCTGCAGGTCCCTTCTGAGCTGTTCTGTTTCTCAATAAAGCTCCTCCTTGTCTTGCTCACCTTCCACTTGCCTGTGTACCACATTCTTCATGGATGCAGGACAAGAACTTGGGAAATGCTGAATGACAAGACTAAAAGAGCTATAATATAAAGAAGGCTGGAACATGCCCGTCGCTTGCCATGTTGTGGACAAAGAGAAGAAAAAAGTTGCAGCCCTTTGGGGATCCCATACCTGGGAGCTCCCTGAGCCAGGGCTGTGACTCTTTGAGGCCCTGTGGTTCCTGGTATCTCCAAGCTTCCAGGTGCTACTGCATTCCCCTTTGCCAGCCGGGAAAGCTGCTTGCAGTGCGCCAGTCTAGCTGCGGCTTCGCAGGAAGCCAGTGCCTGTGCTGGTTTCTGGAGCTGCACACCCTTCTACAGACAGCGTGCCTGGCTGTCCTCGGTTTCCAGACCCCATGCTTGCTCACACATTCCTTGTCACTCTGCGCCTGGCTCACCCTTGGCAGGCATGGGATCCAGCCTGGTAGTGGGAGCTGAGTGTAGCTTCCCAGTCTGAGTGGGTAGAACGAACCCAGTGGACCAGACTGAAACTCGGGCAAAGGCACTCTTGACCACAGAAGTTTGCATCTGGTGGCTAAGTGCACCCCAAGGATCCTGTAACATGAAGGGATGCTATAAAGCCCTACTCAGAAAAAATACCTTAATTGTTGTTTTGGTGTAACAGTTCAGTTTCCACTAAAAATAAAGCGTTTCAGGCATCCTCTAAATACTGTAAATACTTTAGGAAAATCATTTTTTTGTTGCTAAAAATTGAATGTATCGATTTTCTAAAATCACTAGTATTGTGAAGAAATAATCATCATATTTTTATAACTTCAACCTAGAAATAGGTTATTTAAATATTTCACAGTTACATATAATAAGATGTACTGTAATGACATAAACCATAACATACTGTTAAATGGTGCATTCTTTGCATAGTATTTTACTTAACTCTTTATGGTGTTTAATCATTTGTTAAATACAGACGCTTAACTTTTTAATGACATCTAGCCTATAATAAACTTTATTTATTTATTTATTTATTTATTTATGTTTGTGATTATAGGCCATGCTAAAGAAACTTTTACATTTTTGAAGTTTTAGATTTATAAGAGAAAAAATACTGAAGTTGCTAGAAAAAATAAAATGGATCAACACAGGGATAAGATTGTTAGAGAAGAAAGAACAGGTTAAGGTTAAGAAGTAAATGAAAAGTCTGGAGCAGATTGGTGGGTCCCTTACTCAGACATTCCGATATGATTGTTTTGGGGTGGGGCCAAGGCACGGGTGTTTAAAAAATAGGATCTTGGTAAACCTAGTGTGCAAACCAGTATAGAAAATGGGAGGGTAAGGAGCAGGTTCGTGACTTGTAGCTTTTATATTTTTTTCACTGAGGAGTAATGGAAATGGAAAGACTTAACTAATTGTATAACCATGTAGCACTGAGGACCCTTTTTGAAACTAGAATACCTACCTTCTAAGTGAAGAGTCTGTAGAATTAAATGATTTTCTTTCCTAGTACTCAGCAATTTAGTAGCAAGAACCATGCTCCTTTAGAATGGTCCTGTTTTCTTTGTGGTGTGAATGGATTAGAAGTGAAAGTACTTATGAGTAGAAAGTGCTAGTGAGAGAATGTGGGAAATATGTAGCTATGGTTTCAGAGTTGGACGAGGGTCAGAAGAAGCTGGGGAAAGTTGACCAACTGGCTATGATACGGTTAAGCTAGATTTTCACAAGGGTGAGGAACAGGTTTTCTGTAGAAGTAGGATAGGGTTGAAAATTAGCAAGTTGTCATAAAGGGTTTATTTAATAAGTAACTTGCTGAAGTATGATGTAGGTGATTTTTGATGGTATAAAAAGGCTTGAGGAACTATGAGACTGGTAATACCTAGGTTATAAATTTAGATGTTGAAATTAGGATGATATGGCAACTGAAGAGGAAAAAATTGAGATTATAAAGGAGCGCCTTGGATTTTGAAGATGAGGATGAAAATGTATTATTATAGGATGATATAAATATCAAAGGGGGATCTGTTAAGTGATCGTGGTAGAGAAGTGGTCTTGAGATCTGTTGTTCCTGAGCCAGGCGACCTCTGCAAAGAGATCTTAAGCTGAGAACCAAGATGTAAAGAGGAGTTTCCAGAAATATTTTTCAAGAAAAGTTATTTAAATTATATTTCTGAATAATAATTGAAGCCTCAGAGTGAGTTGTCAATGCACGAGAAAGCCACGTTGTTATTTCTGGCCATCTTGGTTTTATTTTTACCTGAATTACTACTTTTCTCCCAGGTCCTTCTGTGTCGGTGTGCTTGTGGACCACTTCTATACCACTGCCGTAAACTTTATCATTGTAGGGAATCTTTGAAAAGTTCATAGTTAAAATTTAAAAATAGTAGGAATTTCTTTTTTGAGACTTTCCTGCTTTTTTCTTTTCTTTAAGAAAAAGCAAAATTTTCTTCTTGAGTTAACTTGCACTTAGATTCTTCCGTTGATTTTCCTTGCTTAAGGACTGGTGAATGAGCTTTTGGCTTCCTTGTAAGCCCTTTTAGCAGATAATTCTGCTCTTCCTTCACACAGTCAGTTTATTCACAAATTTTGGAATTCAATTCTCACCTCCCTCAGTGCTAACATCACACTCCTTGGCCAAAGAAAGTTGTTAATTAAGACTACTCGATATAATTCTCACCTCCCTTAAGTGTTAACTCCAAACTTTTTAAAAAATCAAATTATACAGTAGGGAATATTCTTCATAATTGCTAACTCTTTTATATGTTTTGTCCTACAAAATTACTCATCTCTTCCAGGGTTTATTATAAATTTTAAGAACAAAATACCCTCATTGAAGGATATTATTATGGATCAGTAGATCTAAGAAGAAAATTCAGTTTAAGAGAAATAAAAAACTGTATGTAGAATCAAGTGAGTTGCGCATATAACCAAAGTTTTGGTGATGTGTTGGAGATTAATATATTGTTGGACTTCAGTTAAATGAAAAATGGGTAAATTACAAATTATTTTGAAAAGAGTGATAAATAACTTATTACATTGACATAATTAGATATGAACTAACACCCATTCTCCCCCAACAAAATTGTTTATGATGTGTAAATTATTGAGGATGCTATGTGAAGTCACTTGTATATACAGTATATGTATATATGTGTGTGTGTATATATATGTGTGTGTATATATGTGTATATATATAAAATCGTGATTCTCATTTTGAAAGTTAGAGATGAAAAAAGTTCATTTTATATATGTGAGTATTAAAGCTGAGAGGTTATAATTTATCCAAAGTAACACAGCTAGTACCTGTTCAGGGTTGCTATTTGTGACTCCAGAGCTATTAAAATTTAATGCTTTTCTTAAGTGCACATATTCATTGTTGTCTTTATTCTGTGAACTGTAATTGTGTCTTGCTTTTATATTCCCAGCTAAGATTATTAGTGTTTTAGGACAGTGATCTATCTGCCAGCATATTCTAAACTCATATGATCATGAGAAGGTTTTATTCAGGGGTGCATCTCGCAATGGGGACTGGTGGCGAACTGAATATAGCAGGCTAAAATGTGGAAAAGAGCCTGTCACCCTTTTGTTTCGTTTGAGAGAGATCACACCTCTCATGGGATTAGAGTCTAAAATTAACAGATAAGATGAAACTTAGGTATTGATAAAATTGCCCTTGTACATCACATAAAGCAATGTAAGTATATTTATTTGGGTTTGGTACTACAACCCTTATCATTTCCTCTATACCTTTGATAATTTTTCTTCAAGGGCCTTAATTTTTAAGTTTCCTTCACTTGCTTGGCTACCTGAACAAGGTATTTTACCTCTTTGTCAAGACTGGGAAGTTGTCATGCTATTTACACATTCTTTTTCTGGTTTGACTAATGTGAGAAACATTTTCAGCTTCAGTGAGTCCATGACCTGTTTGGTATAAATGATGCCCGCAAGTTATTGCTGAGCTATGTAGTTTAATTGTTTTTTTAATTTTTTTATGTTGAACAAGGCATATGATATAACTTCACTGTGTTAATTTTCTTCCTAGGTATCTCTTCCTCAGACAGGATAATCCCAACTTTTTTACTGTTTTCAACAAACTTTGATTATATGTGTGACATTGTAGCATTCCTTGAATTCTTTTCTGTATTCTCTGCTTTTTCCATTTAAAGTCCAGCTGTAATCTTCTCTTCATCTTTTTAATTTCAGACTTACAGATAATTGAAATTAATACAGTGGACACCTGTGCTACCCTTTACCAAGATTTACTAATTATTAACATTTTGCTGCTTTGCATTTTGACGTCAAAAATCAAATGTTAGCAAAAAAGTACCTATGAGTTACATACATCATGGAATATCATCCCTAAATACTTCAGGAATGCATCTCTTAAGTTTAAGGCTATTCATTTTTTCTTTTTAAGACAGAGTCTGGACGTGTCCATGCCCAGCCTGGAGTGCAGTGGTGGGGTCATGACTCATTGCAACCTCTGCCTCCTAGGTTCAAGAGATTCTCCTGCCTCAGCCTCCCAAGTAGCTGGGACTACAAGCCTCCACCACTATGCCTGGCTAATTTTTTTTTTTTTTTTGTATGTTTAGAAGAGACGGGGTTTCACTATGTTGGCCAGGCTAGTCTTGAACCCTTGACCTTGTGATCCCCTCACCTTGGCCTCCCATAGGGCTGAGATTACAGGCGTGAGTCACCGTGCCCAGCCAAGGCTATTCTTATATAATTAGAACACCATTATAACTTTTAAGTAAATTAATATTAGTTCAATTATATAATCTTATTATACAGTTCATATTTAAATTTTACATTTGTCTCCAAAATGTCTTTTATTTCCCTCCCCTAGCCCTCTGCCATGTGAGATCCAGTCAAGGTTTCTCTGTTATGTTTGATTGTTACACCTCTTTCTTTAAATCTGTAACATTTCCACACTTAAAAAAAAAGTCTTTGTTTTAATGACTTTGACTTTTCTTTTTTTTCCCCTCAGGAATCCAAGCTACTTGTCTAATATAGCGTCCCATACTCTGGATTTGTCTGATTGTTTCTTCATGATTATATTCAGGGGAAGAGCACTGTAGCAGCTAGTTGGAATACTTCTTATTGTATATTATCTTGAGGCCCATAATATTAGCTTGTTCATGCACCAGTGCTGAGATTGATCACTTGATTAGGGTGATGGTTGTCAGATCTCTCCATTGTACAAGGATTTCTTTTTTCTCTTGTAGTAAGTATTTGGGGAAATAAGTGGCTTGGGAGGAAGGATACAGGGCAATCATGTGAATATCCTGTTTCTCAGTATTTTTTTTACCCAGCACTTGTAGCATTCATTGATAATCCATACCTGAACTTGATATTACATAAGTGATTGTGAAATGGAGATTTTAAAATTATGTCAATTCTTCTACATTAGTTGACTTTCTTCTGTAAAGGCAAGCTTTTCCAACCTCATTTACCTTTGTTTTGAGTATTTCAACTCGATTCTTTTCATGTCCTAATCCATTACTAAAAGATTACTTTTCATTTCCTAATCCATTACTGAAAGACTGTTACTCTTTTCATTTACTAATCCATTATTCTTCTTCATGTTTAGATTGTCCTAAATTTGACAGGGCTTAGTGTGCAATATACGCAGCCGTGTGGTCATTATCCTTATTAACTAAGACCATGTCAGTAAAACAAGAGAACCCAGTGATCAAACCCAGATAAAATTAGGATTTCCTAAGCCATTAAACAGCAGCAACAACAAAAACTAGGCTGCCACCCAGGGGATATATGGGTTGAGTTTCCTCAAGGTAGCTGTCAAGAATGGAAAGTAAGCATTATGCCCAGGAATGGTGAGGACAGAATCTTGAATTTTCAGATAGATCTGAATAATGCCCACATCTCTTCTACTGATCATTTCTTAGGAAGCAGCCAAGAAGTGATGAACTCTTTCTTGGAATGGATGCATTTAGTCACCAAACTGCCTAGTTAAGGTGCATGAACAAAAAGAGGAGAGGAAGTTGAGTCTCACGTATTTTTATGTTAATTTTTGTGTTGGCTCGAATGTGTGTCACAATGCTGGATGCTCACGGATGTTAGATGGAATAACTGCTTATGTTTTGGTGGCTTTTGTGGCAAAAGGCACAGTGTTATTAGACTGTAAAATAGTAAAGGTGGAAATATGATACATTTTAATTTTAAAATTCACGGTGGAATGGCTAGAGTTAGCTATTACAATGTTCTCTGGATCTAACACGTTGTATTCTCAAAGTAAGAGTCTTAATAGTAGTAAGGGGCCAGTGGTAGCCCCAAGAAAAGGACAGAAACTCATTATAGTCAGTTTGCTAAGAATAGATGGGTATGATAGCCTGACCAGCATGGCTCCTTCTCCGTGAGGTAAACAGGCCAATGTTTGTTAAGAGTCTCAAGTCTGCTACTCATCATAGCTTCTGCTTGAAGTTACAGTAAGGGAGCCAGGTAGCAGTGGTGGTGATCTGATAAGGTAGGTTTAATCAGCAGCTTGATTCCAGGTGGTTTATCATATTATGGGTCCTCACTGTGGGCATCTGCATTAGTGACTTCTTGGTGACTAGTTGGCATGTGTGATTTGTTTTCCAAAAGAGTGATACTTCAAAGAGAGGTGTCTTTATCCCTTAATTTGTAGTCTTCAAAGTGGCGGATCATACGGTTAGGCCAGTGGCAGTAGTCAGTAAAAATGTAAGAAGATTTGTCAAAGTGGGTCTTGGTCAGGAGTAGGAGGACTGCCTTGAGTTCTGCCCAGTGAGCAGAACAACCACACCTGCTTTTGGTATTACACAGCTGTTTCTAAGGGGAAACAGCCACAGCAGCCCATCAAACACAATCAGGTTTCCACTTAGCAGAATCAGGATAACCCAAGCCTGGGCATTTAGGGAACTTCTGTAAATTGAGGACTCCACTGAGCCGTTGACTTTGAGTTGGGTGGCAGAGTTAGGGATAAAGTTCTCTGTAAGAGAAGAGATAGCTGCTGCTTTTAATGTAAAACTGATGGGTGGTCATGTCAGCTGCACTCTTAAATTTACCATTTTCACAAGCAAACCCTGGTGGATGCTTCATACTTTAGTCATCAGATCCAAGTGGACAAACCCCAAAATAGAGATACTAGGCTTTATTTGTACGTGGTGGTCATGTCAGGCTGGTGTTGTCCAGAAATCAAATTGGTGTCGGTATGTGGAAGACAGCTCATGTTGCCATAGGCTTTAGTCAGCAAAATTATCAGTCGTGGACAGTCATTAGGTTTGTGTGTCCCCAAAGGTAAAGGGCGTGCCATGGTTTGCTGGACATTTGCAGTGCAGCCTTTTGGATTGGTTTCTTTTTCAGAGGATGCTGATTTTGTGGGTTAGTTTATATAAATGAAGAAGAATGCTCCAGTGGGAGGTTAACTTATTTCATTCAGTACCTAAAGAGTTCAGTAAGGTGTTGGGCTTTCTTTTTGGGGTCAAGTCTGAAGAAATAGCTGTTTTTCTTTCACTGCAGGAAAAATGGTTTGTAGTCTGTTTACATATTCCCAGGAAATTTTATTTGGTGCTGTTGAGATACTGATGCCAATCTAATTTTCTTACTTTGAATATGATGTATTTTTGCCTTGTGGGCCAAAGTATATTTAACATTTTTTCACTGAAGGCTGATAATTTTGCTATGCTATGTCTTAGAGTTGACTATTCTGGGTTGCCTTTTTCAGACACACAAATAACTCTTTCAATATGTACATTTAGACTTTAATTTTAGAAATGTTATATTGTAGTTTAAAATATCAGTTTTGTTTCATTGTTTTGTTTTTCTACTTCAGGGACTCTAATTCTCCATATGTTTAATCCTTTAAAATCTCTCCCATTCCCTCTTAAACTTTTATTTTGTTTTTGCTCTTTTACCTGCTTTTAATTCTATTCTTAATGTTCTTTATTTATTTTCAGTCACCTCTATTTTTCTTTGAAGATTTTGTAATACAGACTTCATTTCTGCATGGATTCTGTGTTTTACTTTTAAAAAAATATCAGTTTCCTGAGTCTTACTGTCATGTAACCTCTTTTTGTTTTTTTTCCTTCTATTTCTAGTTGTTTAATTTCTGATTTGAGATTTTCTGTCTTCAACTGCTGGTTTAATGATACTTACTTTAGGTTGGAGTATTTTGGTTTAGTTTCTGTTCATAATTTTGTTTTTAGAGAAATTTTTCATCAGTTGAAGATTTTTGATTCTTTCTGATTTCTTGTTCTAGTAGCCTTGCATAGATGCTATTGATCATTTGCTGCTTCTTAAAATGTTTTGTTTTTTCTTTCCTAGACGAGACCAGAAACCATAGTTCATATGTGAGTGGTGATGGCTAGACTTTTGGGTGGCCTACTGATTTCTTAGTTCAAGTGCCCTTTCTGCTCATAAAATGGAATAGGTTGAGTGCAGCAAGCTTATATTTCTCCTGCTCCCCCCTCCCCTGCCCCCAGTTCGCTTCTTCCTCCCCTCTCTCTCTTTCTTCCTCTCTCCTCCTCCTTGCAGTGGTGTATTCTGATTCTGAGATAATTTATGTTTCCATAGGTCCCTTAATTTCCATAACTTGTTTTTCTGTTTCACTTTATCCGAGCTGCTAATGCATGTCTGCTTCTTCTAAGTTGTTGCCACTCCCCACAAAGTGGGGCATTCTTAAGACTGTCACGTTTGTTCCTGTGTACTTCTGAGCCCCTTTCTTTATGTTGTGCGGTAGCCGATGTTCTTACCCACCAAGTGGTAGACCTGCTCTCATTGTTTCCCAATTCAGCTAAGATTCTCTCTTTCTTGGGGTGATTTTCCCTCATGTGTTTCATGTCTGCCAGGATCCCTCTTACTCCTTTTCCCCCCTACAGTCTCCACCTTACTTCCTATTCTTGCACAGATTACTGAAGTTGTAGATACTCGTTTCTTCACTTCCATGTACATTTATATTACATAGGATTTTTTTTTAATCCCAGTTACTATATTGGCATTAGCAGTTTTGTTTATACTTTTGGTAGAACAACATGGAATTTGGAATTCTTTGTTGGTTATCATTATCCTGCAGGAACTCAGTAATTTTCCAGGGACAATTTTAATCTTAGTAGGAGAAATTGGAATCTGACCAAAAATAAGAAAGTTTTTTGAGGACACTCTATTTTTCTTTCTTTCCTTTCCTTTCCTTTTTCTCCCTCCTTTCTCCTTTCCTTTCCTTTCCTTTCTACATGAGTCTCACTCTGTCACCCTGGCTGGAGTGCAGTAGCATGATCTCAGCGCACTGCAACTTCCGCCTTCTGGGCCCAAATGATTCCCCTGCCTCAGCCTCATGAGTAGCTGGGATTACAGACATGTGCCACCATGCCTGGCTAATTTTTGTATTTAATGGCCAGGCTAGTCTTGAACTCCCGACCTCAAGTTATTCATCTGCCTTGGCCTCCCAAAGTTCTGGGATTATAGGCGTCAGCCACTGTGCCTGGCTGAGGACGAACTATCATAATACTATTACAGTAATGATGATGATCATGTGTTGATGCTTGATCACATGATACTCAGTGCTTTGGCTTTCTGTGTGCTTAGTAGGATTTTATTGCATGAAATGTATGAGCATTTTTTCATATTGATGAAAAATTCATTGAAAAGTTTCCTTGTTATTTACAGGAGTAAATACAGTATAAAACAGTGTTTTATTTCTCAAAAAATGCTTTATTTATATGGGTTACAACTGAAAGGAAAAAATGACTTTTAAAAGTATAGTCTTGATAGCTACACTTAAGCATTTAAATTAAAGATAAACCTTTCTGCATTTTTATATCTAAAGCTACAACTATTTATAATAAAGTCATACATTACAATTAACTTTTATATTATTTTTTAAGCATTTTTCCTTTGTTTCCATGATTTTAGTTTATATTAGCCGTTTAACATATGAAGTGAGATTTACTAATTTTCATGGTCTCAGACCTTAGACCTCAAATACTTTCTTAGATGCATAGGAATCCTTGTTTTTTTGAACCCATGAGGATGACTTAGTCCAGTCAATATAAGTAAAACTATTTCAGATATAGTCCTTTCTTGTGATAGGTTGTTGTCTTTGTCACCATAGTACAATGAGCAAAGTAATATTCTTTTTATTTATCAGAAGATAGTGATTATGATGAACCCATGCAGAAGAGTGAACATAGCAGGCCTGAGATTGTTATCCTTAGAAAGGGGAGTTCCCACGTTTGGCCCTTGCCTGCCATGTGGGAACTGGGATTTTGGGAATTTTTCTGCTATTCCTTAGCTGATAAGGGTGCTTCACTGTCCCTGAACTGTTCACCATGTGGTTAATAATGCTGAACACCTGCTTTCCTTGTGTGAGTCTGGAATTCTGTCACCTGCTATACAGAGGACATCTACATAACCAGCCTTCTTGGGCACTGACTCTGTAATGAATCTTCCCTGATATACAACACTTTACATGTGTCACAACAGAATTGATCCTATGTGACTTGACAGGGAGTCACTGTTGGAAGCTCATCTAGTTCACTTCAAACTGTACCATGTGCCTTTTCCCTCTGCTGATTTTGCTTCATATCCTTTCACTATAGTAAATCTCAACCATGAAGGTGACCGTGTGTTGATTCCTCTGAGTCTTCTTAGTGAATCACCAAACCTGGTGATGGTATTGGGGACCCCCAACACAGAACCTTTTAATAATTCTGAAATGTTTTCTCCTGGCAAGAAGTAATATATTTAATATTCATGTTAGTTTTTATTTAATTTTTCAGATCTTTAGAATAAGCTTCCCCCACCCCTTAGGAATTTTAAATAAAACTAGGGACAAAAAGAAATTCATTTTATACATTTGTGGCTTTTTACCATGGAACTGGATACTTGTATGGTAACATATTGATACTGGCATATGTTTTCAACCAATTTTTATTGAATGGTCATTATGTATAGGCCTTGTGCTGGATCCTAGGGGATGTGACCTGTCTGCTGCTCTCATTATCTCATATCTTTGTAAATGTCATGTAGGAAAAGTACAGAGATTTATGAGAGGACTCTGATCTTTTCTGTTAATTTGTGTGTTCAAAAAGATTTATTTAAGAGAGTGATAACTAAAGTGTTAAGATATACAGGAAGAGTAGGAATTCATGAGGCATGTTTATCTGCCCCCATGTACTAGACATACATGTGCCTTGTATACAGAGTGTGTCATGTATTGTGTGCCATGTGTGCTCTGTAGCTGTAGGAAAGTCGGGTTGAGAAGAAGAAAGGAATTTCACAGAAATCCTGTAAAGAGTAAACCTAGTGGTCAAGAGATTGAGACCATCCTGGTCAACATGTTGAAACCCCGTCTCTGCTAAAAATACAAAAGTTAGCTGGGCATGGTGGCGCACGCCTGTAGTCTCAGCTAATTGGAAGGCTGAGGCAGGAGAATTGCTTGAACCCAGGAGGCGGAGGTTGCGGTGAGCCGAGATTGCACCATTGCACTCCTGCCTGGGTAACAAGAGCAAAACTGTCTCAAAAAAAAAGAGTAAGCCTAGTTTATCAAAGGAAATTAAAAAAAAATTGGGTCTGTTGCAGAGAGTGATAGGGGAAGTAACTTGAAATAAGGTCTGAAAATGCAAATACTCAATGAATTTTAAGCTAGATGCTGGACACCTAGAGGTTTGCATAACGCTTTGCCATTTACTAGAGAATTTGATATGCCTCCTGTTTTTAACCTCATGACAATTCTTAGAAGTTACTAGTATTGTCATGCTAAAAAGGTGAAAATAAAGTAAACGTGACTTTCTCAAATTTATACATTATAACATGGAAAGCCAGTATACAAGTCCAGATTTTCTGTATTCCTGTGTTATCTGTGTTCTTTCTACTTGGCCACATCATAACAGTAGGAGATACAGTAGTTTTACATTGTTTGGAAGTCATGTTAAAAGTGTTAGGTTATTTTAAATGTATCTAAAGGCCTTGCCAAAAATCAAAACAAAGAGACACCAGGAAACTTTTGAAAGTGATGGATATGTTCATTAACTTGACTGTGGTGGAGGTAACATGAGTGTATACAAATGTTTACACTCACCAAATTTTACCCATTGAGGACATTAATCGTGTGGGTTTTTTTCATATACTGATTATACTTCAGTAAAGCTGGGGGAAAAGAATAATCTAAGAACATTCCTTCAGTGTTTAGCATAAGACATTCCTATGGTGACCTGGCAGTTCATTAATAAAATTAGAGATGCCTGGAACAATATTACTGGGTAGAAAAGTTGTTAGTAATGGAATTTTGTAATATCACAAGATAGATCTCTGTGTATAATATATACAGCATATACTCAAATAGTTAACTGGTTAATCAGTGGTTCAAGAATTACTTAAAAATAGTATGTGAATCTCTTTGCCTTTTATTCAGTTTTGCTGAGAATCTACCAACTCCTCTAAAAATAGTCTATTAAAAATAAGTTTGATGAGAAAAGTTAAAAAATGAAGACAAATTAAATAAGTATAAATACATAAAAGGATTCCTGGCACATAGAAAACTTCCATGAATGTTTCTAATGATGGCGATACTTTCAGTTGACTAGAAAAGACATAATCTCCATCTTTTGGGACACAATTTCTATAATCATGCATCTGCCTTTTTGATTCATTACAACAAAGGTCTTTAAAGTCGGCATGTATTCTGTTCTTTACCACATGAAGCTAAAGCATAGATTTTCTGGGAAATCCTGCAGGATTTCAGGTGTGAGTTAATGCTTTCCTCATTTTGACTTGTCAGGTTTTACAATATATGTATGAATTTGTTTAACAAATATTTGTTGAGTATCACAGTTCCTGGGCATGTTATCATAAACAAGGTTTACATTGCTTTGTTGTTTTGTATTTATTATTTAAGATGTTAAGTGTTACCCTAATGGATTGAAGTATCTTGAGTCAATGGCCTGTATGTTTTACCTCTTCAAAACATTGAATTAATTCCCCCATTTATTCATTTATTTATTCTTTATCATTAGTTGTACAAGTATTAAATACATATTATAATCATGCATATGTAGTGTGTAAATGACATGGTTTGGCTGTGTCCCACACAAATCTCATCTTGATTTGTTCCCATAATCCCCACGTGTTGTGGGAGGGACGCAGTGGAAGGTAATTGCATCTTGGGGGCAGTTCCCCCCATGCTGTTCTCATAATAGTGAGTTCTCATGAGACCTGATGGCTTTATAAGGGGCTATTCTCTCTTTGATTGGCATTCCTTCCTGCTGCCTTGTGAAGAAGGTGCCTTGCTTCCCCTTTGCCTCCCGGCATGATCGTATTTCTAAGGCTTCCCCAGCCATGCTGAAATGTGCGTCAGTTAAACCTCTTTTCTTTATAAATTACCCTGTCTTGGGTATGTCTTTATTAGAAGCATGAAAATGGACTAATACATTAAGAAAACTTAAGTGAACAATGTGTGAATTGATTTCCTTACTGCATTGTATAACAATTTTTTTGGTATATCACATTTAAGCATTTTACTTATTTATTTATTTTTATTTTGTTTTGTTTTTTTTAGACGTAGGGTCTCATCATGTTGCCCAGGCTGGTCTCGAACTCCTAACCTCAGGTGATCCACCCACCTTGGCCTCCCAAAGTGCTGGGATTACAGGCGCGAGCCACTGCACCTAGCACATTTAAGCATTTATCTGTTACTGTTAGGTTTTTTTTTTTAAAGGAGTACTAAAATTCCTTTGATTTTCAAAAACTGAGCGCTAAGTATGCATATTGTATACCATTCAATGTATTTTATGTTCATATACACTTCAGCTTTAAAATACGTATTTGGATTACATATATTAGAATTATTTTCCAAGGAAAGATCTACTTAGGTCTGATGAAGAAAATGGATGCACAGGAATCAGCTTTAAGAAATACAGCCTCTTTGACTTATCTTACATCTAGTGAATTATTCAGTCAGTTATAATATGGTAGTGAACTGTTGTTTTCTCAGCTCTTTAGAGGCCTTGAGTCTGTTTAATATATTTCATTATATTCAACTGGGCCCTGAGTTTGTACAGCACAACCAGAAAAGCACCTCTGTTAAAAATCTTTGTGGAGGGTGTTATCAGTTATTTTTTCTTCTCAGGGTACCAGAGCCTTAAGTAATAGGTAAGTCTGCTCACTCCAGTTCTATCTATATCACTGTAGAACTTTTTTTTTTATTTAGGGTTTTATTATGGCATACTTTGGAATAACTAATAGCTATTTATGTAAGTGCAATTCATTTTACATATATAACTATAAAAGATATACAGTGGTATTTTCATATGAATCTGCTCTAAGAAGTTTGATTAACACTAAAAAGAGAAGCTATCCTTCTGAAAACATCCCTTTAAAAATTATATTCATCATGGGAAATATATTAAATATGTAGAACTAGAGATGAGATAGTTCTTTTTAGTTTTACATAACCTTTTAAAAAGCATTATAAGATAAAAAATTGTAGCAGTTAGATTAAGTTATTTTTTTCCCCCATAATAAAATATGGAGAAGCTTTAGTATAACACATTTAACAGAACAGTGCCCTGCAGTTACTGCTTAAGCCTTTCTGGATCCTTTTGATGCAGCGTGACTGCCCTCTTCAGGCTGCATATGTATGTATTAGAATTCACGGCATTCCCTATGTTCATAGCCTTTAATATTAGTATGAACTACCAAAACAAAATATTTTTTAGTTAATAGATTTGGAAATGTAGTTATTTTAGTTAAGTGCTTGGAGTATTTGTGATTTTTAACTGGTCGTGAGGTCAGAAGTGTGCTAATACGCATTCATAATGGCATTTTGCTCATCAGTCCAAACTGACAGAAACATATGCAAGAATCTGCTGAGTTTTTTTTTTATCTGTCATTAGATAGGTTTTTCTCTAACCCCTACTAAACATTACGAAGTTGGAATACGGAGGGCACAGAAGGAATAATGGGGAAAGCACAGGATCTTTGTTATTGGGGCACATTTTTTCCCTCATGGAACTTTTATACTCTGAAGAGATAACACATATTTCTTGGGCTCATTTATTTATTTATTTTTAATGACATACAGATCTGTTTACTGATCCTATTTCTACTGAATTACACCCAGCAAAAGCAAGCCCCCATTTCCCTTGTCAGTATTAAATTTTCTCTAAGCATTGTATTTGAGTAAAGAAAACGTAATTTGCTTTGGCTCCTGTGAAATCCTTTATTCTAGCCAGAGCTATTCCTAAGTATATTGTCTAGAGTATTTTGCTGACTGCTATGGCCTGCTAGGTGGCAATGGAGAATTTGTGTGAAATAGGTCACATCTTCATTTTATAGTATTTTAATAGCCTCATATGTTTTCCCAACCAGGCCATTATAGTAACATTGAAAGTGGGTTCCAAACCTTCATTTTCTCCTCCAGTATATCATACATACTTTTGGGAGGTATAGCATTCTGATGTTGTGTTTTGCATAATCCACTTCTTTCAGAAATACTTGTTTACTATTTACAGAATAAAAGCTGGGTCCTATTTATCTTTGTACTGCTTCCAGTCTTTCTATTCTAATCTGAAGGTTATATTCTATTACTTGAACACATAGTACACATTTCAGATGGGTAGGCTTTGTTTATACTGTTTCTGTTACCCTACTTTTCTCTCCCTGTCCCTTCTTACTTGTTCTAAGTGTGACCCTTCCAGACATAACTCCATTATTTTCCAATTTTTTTTTTACATTCACACTTCATCTAACTGTTCCAGCTCACTATGATCTCATCCTTTTCTGTATGCTATATAGCACCTGCAATCTGGATACCTGTTTAAAATAAATATATATACCTTATTTATGTACTAGAGTGCATGTGTATTCTAACCTCTTAAAGGTAGAGAATGTAAGGTATACTTTATTATTGCAGCACATATGAAAATGTTGACTATAAATATCACTGAAGATTAAGATCTGGATTCTACATTTGTTATGAAGTTGTCATTACTAAGATTATCACATGGTGGTTTAGTCATTACAACCTTTGAGTCAAGAACACTCTTCCTTTGACAAACACCATATGTTTGTGATAGTACACAGATTTAAAATTTCTTTTTTTCTTCCCCACAACACCATAACTAGAGTAAAGGAAATTTGCCTTAAAAGAGACATTATCAATGACATAAATCTCACTAAATGAGTTTTAGACTCTCTAGAATTGAGAAACTTTAATGTGGTAAACTTAGCTTTAGGGTATTTATGATACAGTGACTGGTTAGGAAAGCATATTTCTCATTATCATCATCATTATACCTTTATTAAATGCCACTTCTATACTAGATCCTAGGCATTGGACAACCAGTATGTGTAAGACCAGCTGTGCACAAAATCAGTAGTGCTACACAGTCACTGAGAATTTTTGTTTCAAACAGCTGCATCAACAAGTATTGTAAATGTAGAGATTTGAAGTGACTCCTGAAGGAGATCAGTTTTAGAGCAAGATTCTGAAGGAAGAGATGACATTCTAAGTGAAGTATTTAATGCATGTGCCAAGAATGGACAAGTATGTTCATGAAACACAGACTCTTTGAGTGTGGTATTTTTATAAAGTCATAAATTATGTAAGTTGTGGCTAATAAATGGAGGATTTTGACTTTTATTCTTTTCATCATCTTTATTAGGTAGTGGGGAACATTTTTGGATTTTGGAATGGAGGCTGGAATCTACAGATTGGTTATTGGGAAATCAAATCTGAAGAAGTAGAGTCAGAGAGAGTACAGAGTTTGAAGGCAAATTAAATTCATGTTCTTTGACTCCTCATTACTCTATCACATTTTCTTTTTAAAATTTTTCTTAATTTTATTTTAGTATTCAGTATTTGTGTTATGCTAAAAGTCTTCAGATTATAGTACAGTTCATATTTAACCCTCTTAAAACATATTTTAATCAAAACAATGTTATGTGCTCCTTGTTTATAAAAAAGAACTGCAAAGGAGGCCCTTGCACTCATCTGGTTTGCACACATGTAGGACAGGCCAGAGATGATTACTGTTACTGCTTCGTGCATTTTGTGTGTGTGTGTGTGTGTGTGTGTGTGTGTGTGTGTGTGTGTTGTTTTTAAGAAATATCTCTAAGTGTTACTCTTGTAACAGCATTTTATACAGTAAACTTGATCTTTACATTCTTGTTATGATAGGTGAAGATGTAACTCAATTCCCCTTTTACTGATTTTTATTTCTTCATTTATCATTGTAACCGTAAATAACATCTTTGTGTTTCTTGTTCATTAACTCTGGATGATTTTTTTGATTCATTAATTGGTGATATGAAGATTAGCAAGCATACTCTTCCCCTTAACCTCTTCTCTTCTCTTTACCTTCCAAACTCTGTTGGCTATCCTATATTTTATGTCCATTCCATCCTGTAACCATGTTTATTGTTATCTGTGCTCTGCTTATAGGTTGATTTAGAAAGTTAAAAGGGGATGAACAGCATTTACATTATTTCTGCATAAACAGCATCAGTGACAAAGCAGTAGGTTATCATTATGATTCCTTTTCGATAGTGCCATTGTTTATAACCCCTGACCCACTCAAAAGCATATACTCAAATAATCTTTCTCATCACCAGTTGATTGAAATTATGATACATTTTTATATGCTGCCTATTTGGACCTTGTCTTTTATGTTCATTTTTTTGTTTTTATTTTTCCGTTTG